>NC_051156.1:24623908-24923908 GCF_013339745.2 Dermacentor silvarum | reverse complement strand
GTGTCGGTTAATCTGCCATTGTGGCGGCAGGTAGATGACGTCCACTGCGAAGTTCCGTGATTGTACCCAGCACCTTCCACCAAAATGTTGCAGGAAGAAAGCAGGCCCATGAGTGTAGAAGGATGTATATTTAGAAGCGAAGAAATATGGCGTTCAGGCAACGGCCAGAGTCTCCGTCTTTCGTTCGCGTCACCTTCTTCTTTCCCTTCACCGTAACAATATAAACCAAAGAAAAGAAAAAAGGGAGAAAAAAAAATGCCAAAAACGCCTCAGCGTTAGTTTTTTTCACCAGATTTTACTCTTTCATAGCCGCGTTTATAGTTTTTATCGACTTCTTTACTTCTGGTGTTTTTTTTTCATTAACCCATATCCTTCATGCCTTTTTATGACATCATCGCCTCTACATTTGTTGTTTGGTGCATTATTTGTTGATTCTATTTCTTTTTTTATTCAAACGCATTTATCACCTCATCCTACGCCTTTACTGTGGTCTGCCATTTTCGTTTCGTGCACATGCTCACGGTTTTCTCTCCCTCGTTTGATGATATAGTAAGAATGGCTCTTGGTTAGTTTGGTGACCACCTGTCGCAATCCTGTTTTACATTGTTACCCAGCAGATATGTTTTTTGTATGTTTTTTTGTGTTTATCGGCACATGTTTTAATGACAATGCGGGCACGTGTTCAGGATCATGAATGAAATATATGCTGATTGCTCTTCCAGAAATAAACAGTTGGCAGTCTGCGCTCGTGGTGTCGTGTATGTTTCTTTCTTGTGTCCTCGGTTTTTTTCGCGCAGTTTACAAACGTCTCAAAAACCCCTTTGGAAAAATACGTCTGGCTGTAGCATCGGAGATTATAGAAAAAGTTTAACCCCGAATCCACCTCTGACACTGTGCGCCTTCGATTCTGACTCCCACATCTACCATATTTACTCGATTTTAACGCGCCCTCGATTGTAACTCGCACCCGTTTTCCATGACCGAAAAAAAAACCCCTTTACAGTACCGCCCACCTCTTGCTTTCATACAGAAATACAACTTTCTTTCATTTGGAAAAAAGAAAGATTTACTCCCGATGCACTAAATTTGCAATAAATAAAAAAAGTTGCAGTTTTGTCCGAAAGGCGAAGCATCGAGTGCAATAGCAAATTATTAGACAGCCATGCGAAATAAGGATAGGAGTGTTATTGGCTGTATAAACTTGCAAACATTCACTTACTAACTAAATTAACAAACACGGTTCAGCTCTGACTCTTTAATTTGGCTAGTTTTAATTGAGTGAGCTGAACTCACTCAGGCACGTACATAAAAAACATTTACAGTATGGACCACTTATAACAAAACCGTTTATAGTGCAGAACTGGCTACAACGCGGCCTTTTCTGACTCCTGTTTACCCTCCCATAGAACTCCATAACGCGTGAACAAGCAAACAATTACATCTCACTCGTTGACCACGGAAACTAGCTGTCAAAATGTGAGTGACGAAGCGCGGCGAGCGAATTGACCTTCATGCTAGCACGCCTCTCGCTTCAACGCGAAATACAGTGGAATCTCGATGATACGAATCTCACGGGGTCACGAAAAATATTCGTATTAGCCAAAATTCGTATCATCGAAACACAATTAAAACTAGCCAAATTAAAGAGTCAGAGCTGAACTCACTCAGGCACGTATGTAAAAAGCATTTACAGTATGGACCACTTATAACGAAACCGTTTATAGTGCAGAACTGGCTACAACGCGGCCTTTTCTGACTGCCGTTCACCCTCCCATAGAACTCCATGTATACGCATACCGTTTACAGTGCAGCCACGTGAGACAAAATACCGGTTATAATGCAGCTTCCGCGGGAAAATCTCGCCGACAAGGATGGTAGCGAGCACGCTTCTCAACAAGCTGTGCCAACCGATAGGAGAGAAGATCAATGAGGGCGATGCGGAGGAGGAGCATGAGACTTGGAGCATGAGTCCAAGGGCGATAAAATCATCGCGGTGCGCTGTTTGTGCAAGTGAAAGTGTGCGGTGGACGCGCGCCTTCGCGGAGAGCGAACGCACAGCGGAGAGCAAACGCGACTTCCGTCACGCGAAAGGCCGTGAGGATATGGGAGGGAGGGAGGGAGGGGGGTCGACGCTGTCAAATGCGTATCTTGCAATCGGGCGCAAGGGTAACTGACGCAATCTCCTGCGCGAAAGGAACAAAGCAGAAGACAGCGTGGGAGGGAGGGAGGGGGGGCCGCTTTTACTCTGCCAACAAATGTGTTCTTGTACTTTCCGCCTGTGCCGGCTGTCGATGTTGTCGCGCGCACCGTATCTTGAAAGCGATCTCCACACGGCTCTGACCTTTGTATGCGCTGTGCTTACTCCGCTCAGTTTCAGTTGAAGCGATAGACAGCACGAACCTTCGCTCACTGCGGCGGCTGCGCTTCCCCACCCCACGCCTGCATGTGGAAAAGCACAAAAGCAACAAAAGCGCCATTGCTTCAAACTCTGCGCCCAGTCGCGGCCTCCGCGCTGTCCGGTGCCGCGTCTGCGCCTCCGCACCAAAAGAGAAAGGGAGAAAGCGCGTGACTGCGCGCTGTTCCCTTTTGCGGCCGTCGGTGAGGCGGCGTTTATTCGTATCAACAGACGCGGGTAGAAAATCGATTCGTAACAACCTTTCTCTGGCACGTTGCAAAGTAATGGGGCTTCTCTGGCACATTGCAAAGTAATGGGGCTCGGCCGGGACCACAGAAAAATTTGTATCATCTGGAAATTCGTATTAGCCGTGATCGTATCATCGAGATTCCACTGTATAAAAGGTGAAAACACAGCTCGCGGCCGACTCTCCCGGTTGCAGATCGCTTTCAAGATAGGCGATCGTATCGCTGAGTGGATCGTCGCAGAGTACGTTCTGCTTCGTTCCACAGAAACCCTTCCACGTTGCTTTGCTGGCGAAAATCCTCTCTTCCAGTCCGTGCCAGTCCAGCACGCTAGTTTCAGACTAGCTGAACGCCCGTGTTGCGGCCCGATTTCCGTCCATCTCTGTGCACATGATCACCTTCCTTTTAAATGTGGAATCATAATGAACTCGTCAGTTCATGCTGATAGAGCAAACGCAGAAAACGGGAAGACAGATGGTAGACTAATGCCTAAGCACAAGTACTGCAGCACATGGTGAACGTTACGGCAGCTAGGCTCGAAGCACGCACAAGGCGGCCATTTTGAAATGCCGATCGCTATATGGTAGCGCAGATTTAGGGTCGTACTCAGTCCAAACGCACACGCAATTTTTGGACCTGTTTTATAGGGAAATAATTAGATTCTAGTAAATACGGTACCTTCTTCTTGGCGGGTTGAGACACATCGTTTATAGCAGTCAACATGAAGTCGTCGCAATACGAGATGTTTGTGCTAGGCGCGGATCCAGGGGGGATGTCCGGATGTCCTGACCCCCCCCCCCCCCTCAGATTTCTGCATCGCCCCCTCGCTGACAGGTGGATGGCCCTGTCGCAAAAAAAAAGTATCGCCACCAGCATTCTTCACTATTATTTTTCGCGAGTACCAGTGGTATGAGCCATGTAGAAGTAAAGCTAGCTCGCTCACAAGCTTAGTTGTATTCCGTAGGGGTGTGGTGTCGCGATGTTGCCGTAGTTATTTTTTCTCATGAACACCTTGGACCTCCTGGCGCCGGCTGTCTCTTCCCATCGGTGGCGTCGAATGAACGAGGGGACGTGCCTTTTGCCAAGCACGCAGATGTCCGCGCGAGCGCCTTCGCACCTGATCAACTCAGTTCCCGATTGGGGTGTCATCGGTTAATGAAATGAAATGCTTAATGAAAGAGATCTCTCGCTGAAGTGTTCATATATAAATAATAACAACTAACAACTAAACTAAGAACTTCGCATAGGCAACTTTTTTTTTAACTGTAGCACTCAGTGTGATCACTGGTTTTGGCACGTAAAACCCCAGAAAGAAGTGTGATCACAGTTACACGTTGACAATATTCAGTACGAGCACAGTACGGTTCGTACGCTACAAGTTTTTCATTGCAACTTCGCAGTTTTATTGTCGTACATTAAGCGTAGGAGGCTCAAAGCCGTCGGATCCGTTTATCTGAGTGGCCGTTCTCGCGGAGCGGGGCGAAGCCTCGAGCAGCGGCTGCTGAAGTGGGGGAGTGTGACGTCAGCGGCCAACGCCAGCGCGCGGGCGTTGGCCGCTAACCACGCGTGGTTAGAGAAACGGGAGCAGATGCGCGCCTTGTGTAAAAGGATGACGTCACGTGGGAAGCAAAACATGTAGATGCTGGCTCGCGCTCTCGGCTACTAGGCCACATCGTTCTTGTAGGTGGCGTCGTGAGTCTTCTTCATACGCGGTAATTCGCATATCGTAAACAACCAGCGTAGTGGTTGCCGCGTTGGAGCTCCAAAGCAAACGAAGGTGTCTCAGCCGAACACAAAGAATCTTCTTAAGGAAATCAAGATGTCCCAACAGAACTCCAAAGATGGACCCGTGCTTACGCATTTATAACAAACCTGCGACAGATCATCCCAAATTTTATTTTAAGAAACAATACAGGCAAGATATATCGGGTGTTCAAAATTAAGCTTTATGGTGTTCTTAAAATTAGGCACTGGGAGGCACGTAAAGACCACCTGGGCAAATAAGTTATGTGGCCAGGGGGACACAAAGTGAGATAATAATTATCGCTGTCAGCAGCCGAATATTATGTAAAATTGAATAATTAACTATTTATCGACTGCAGTAAGTGTGTACGTTTGTATTGAAAAGTTAGAGGCGGCCGTGTTTCTACACAGTTTCACTTGATAGAATTCTTCTAGCATGTCTATTCTCCGAGATATCCAACTCCAAATTTTAATTGTCGTTCGCATGATTACGCATGCAAGAAAGTGAGGATTGGCGCAAAGCTCCTCCATGATGTGACGCGGCTGTTGGGTGCGGCGTTTAGTCTGACAACGCTGTGGAGGGATTGGCAAAGATAATAACGGTCCCCCTTCCCCTGACGGCTGGCGAAGTAAAAGAAATCGAAGAACCCGTAACCGCTGTCGTAACACGCGAGCGCGCAGCCTGTAATGCTGGCGGCAGCTGTCATGCCGAGATAATGGCACGAGCGGAGAAGCCGGAGGGCAATGCGCGTGCGTAATGGTGACTAGACGACCTGGCATAGTCATTTCCTGGGCTACGCAAATAAAGTGACTGCTGATTTCCAAGTATTGTAAGTTTTATTGAAATCAAAAGCAACAACTACACCATCAACAACACAAACCTCTTTAGCTATGCTAACGAATATTTCATATATACTGCTGTTTTAAGTTTGATGTTGTCATGTACGAATCTCATGACAACACTTCACCGATCAGGATGTCAATGCCCTAAAAATGTTCAAAATGCCTCCCTTCCACAGCAACGCAAAGCATAAACCACTCCCGCGTCGATTCCATAACTCTTCGCAGTACGACAATAGAAATTTGGAGTCTGATATCTCGGAGCACGAACGCGCTGGAATAATTCTTCCGACCGATACTGTGTAGAAACACTACTGTCTCTAAGCTTACAATACAAACATACCCACTTACTGCAGTCAACAAAAAAATAATTGTTCAACTTTAGTGAATTCGGCTGCTCACAGCGATAATTATCCTCTCACGTTGTGCCCACCTGGCCACATAAGTTATTTGCACAGGTGGTCTTTGCGTGCCTCCCAGTGCCTAATTTTAAGAAAACCATAAATCTTAGTTTTGAACACCCTGTATTATCAGGCACAGCCGCAAAGCACATGGTTGTATTGGGTAACTTCCTTTTCCTTTATGCTCGGAGAAACTGATACCTGGCTATAGGGCTTCTTCCTCTTTCTGGGCTTTTACGTGCCAAAACCAGTTCTGATTATGAGGCACGCCGTAGTGGAAGGCTCCGTATTAATTCTGCCAACCAGGTGTTCTTAAACGTGCACTACAACGCAAGCACACGAGCGTTTTTGCATTTCGCCTCCATCGAAATGCGGCTGCCGCGGCCGGGATTCGATCTCGCGATCTCGTGCTCAGCAGCGCAACACCTGAGCTGACTGAGCCACCACGGCGGGCTATAGATGTTATACTAGCCGTATAAAACGCGGGTTTATCGTGAGCAGAAACGGTGCATTTTGGTAAATGAGAAAGGCTACTATCATCATCATCATCATCATCATTGATAGAAGCTGACCCCCCCCTCAAAAGAAACCTGGATCCGCCCCTGGTTTGTGCGATGGGTTGTCTTGTCCGGTCTTTGACTTTGGGATTTCGACGTGGGTCAGGCTGCCTCCAGGACCGGCAGACCTTGGCAGTGTGCGCGGTTCTTCCACAGCTCCCGCACTGGGCATCACGGAACCGACACGAGCAGTGTTTGTGTGGCCCCTCACAGCTGGCGCAGGACCCACTTCACCATTTTCTTGGTGCCCCGTTGCTGACTGGGACTCGCACGAAACTGACGGCGATGTCGAAAGGCTCCTCTGTTGTGGTGGTTGTCATTGTGAACGCACCGGAGCTAGCCTTTTATGGCGGCAGTTTCAGTCGAGTGACTCGCTTCAGCTTGGCGCTGGACGCAATCCCATCCTCGTCACCAGTTTTACGTGGTGTGGATCATATCATGAGGCGGCATTGGCATGAGGCGGTATCAGCAATATGACTTTATTGCCATCACAAAACCCAAACACGAAATAGGGCAACTGGCAAACACAAATGTACATATATTGTGATGTGGAAGAAAGGCACCGGGGCTTCGGCTGCTTGCACGATAATAGAACAGCTGGCCTAGGAACAGACAGCTGGGTGCTGTCTCTGTCTCCTTTATTTCGTTGCAATGGCGCAGTCGTCCACCGAACCTCTGGTGGACGACCTGCAGGCGGACATCATATTGCGGAGCGGACACACACTTCCTTGTCCCGCTGCTTCTACTACTCTGGCTTCTGCACCGTCAACACGGCTCAGGTCTCATCTGGTGTGGATATGGAAACTACGTAGTTGTACACGCGCCCTTGGGCTTTGTTTCTCGTACCGCACCCTAAGTGACCTCAGCATCGACGCCAGAGGTCATCACTCCTACCACGAATGCGGTTTCCAGTAACCTCGCCGTATTCACACAGGCAATCGCTGCCATGACCAAGTACTTTGAAGATGCTAACATCTCCGCCGCCACAGCCTTGGCACGTACCGCGCTTCCTCCGCCATCTTTCACAGAAATTGTAAAATTCCGGGGGTTTCCGGATAATCCGACACTGGTTGCAAGCCATCAATCCCCTAGCCCGTCGGCACTCTTGGCCTGACGACGTCAAAGTGGCTGCCGAGAGCCGACTTCGCGATTCCACCAAAGCATCTCATCGATACGATGGCTGTAATCACCTAACTTGGACTGAATGAAGTGCAGCTTTAGTGCGTGCCTTCAGCCTGCTCTCATCCACATACGATGACCAGATCATGCGTATGTGGTTGCGCCGAGAAGCTCCCACTGAAGACATCACTAACTACGTCTACGATATGCTCCAACTCCTCAATGACTCCGGCCTTACATGGCCGTCTCCAGCTGCTCGCCAGTACGTGGTCGACGGGCTGTGCGACTCTACTCATGCTGCCGTCCTGTCCTCTCAGTAAGGAGAGATCTCAACTGTGGTTTTCGCTTGCTAGGTAGTGGAACTGCAGCAGTGTACTCGATGTCGCCTCACTTTAGACGAGCTGCAGGGTGGACCACGTCCACTCGATGAAACGCACGAGGTGTGGCCTGCCACATCGCACGACGGAAGTATGGGTGGAGCAGTGAAGCGACAGTTGACATTTGCTGCCGCTCTTTTAGAGGGAGTGCCACTGCTGCGGACTGCTTTCTCTCCTTGGAAGCACCGCGAATCAGTATGGAACGAATTCTCTGTGCGTGTTGGAGCAATTTCGCGTCTTGCTTGCACGCCTTTTGTCCGCACATGTGGTCGTATAGAAGTGTTGAGGTCCTTGTCTTGTTTCATGTGGCACTATCCCGCTCAACTGTAGCGTGCCGCTGTGTGTTACTAACGCAAGGAAAGAACCATTAATCCGGTACCTTGAGTTCTCGTGCGAAGCAGAACGCCGTAAAGCATGGGTGAAAAACATTTTGTGACAGGAACAAGTGGCAGAGGAAGCATTTGGGAGCCGAGGACAGGTTATTAATTGGTGTGTTCGCTTCACTTCACCGGCGGCCACACTGAGGAACTCTGTAAGGTGTTTCTAAGCAAATTGTTACGGCTGCTACTGGTGAACTGGACAGGCGACCTGAATGCAACTGTGGAGTGGTTACAACAGATCTACAAGCCTCTGTCACGGAAGGTAGTACGATTTTAAAGCTGTTGAACGAAGCGCTTTTCTGTGGCTCAGGGTTCGCACAGCCCCTTGAAATCCTTGAATATCCTTGATATTGACAGTATAAGTTCAAGGGCCCTTGAAACTACTTGAATACCCGTGGGCTCCTTGTAATCCTTGAAAATCCCATGGGATTTGTTCCGCTAGAGCATGGGTTCTCAAAGTGGGTTCCGCGGAACCTACAGGTTCCTCAGGCCCCTGCTCGGGGTTCCGCGAGCCACTGATAAATTTTCCCTGGTCCCGCTCTCGACAAATGTCTAAAACGGCGAATGTGAGGTGCGCTTGATCCAAAGAACCTCCATTACTCATGCCCGGTGCCCGAGTGTCAAAAAGCACATCACAGTGCGTAACAGCAACGCGCGAACTGCGCAATAAATACGCAAGCAGCTTGTAGCCACCCAACCTCTGAGAACGGGCAGCGCGCCTAAGCTTTCGCACTTGAATCTCGGAGGCCGTAACTTACCACCATGCGCCTTTCTCCTATTTGTAGATAGGGTAGGTGCCGATAGCGTGCGCACTGACCTATACGTTGGAGGGAAAAAAAAAAAAAAAAAAAAACGCGGAGCACCGCAAATGCGCGCCGCAGAAGAGCAAGAACGGCGTAGCGTCCAACCGAAACGAAGCGGCGCAGTCCGCATCGCCGTGGTCCTCCGCTTGCACCGTGATCCGGCAATCGTACGCGGCACGTGACTGACAGCAACGCCGAAGCGCTTCGTGCCTAATTGTGCCTTTAAAGCCTCTATTCTTGCGTTTATCGCCACGCGTAACACCGTGCTCGCGGCTAGTCGCGTGCCTCCGTAAGTGCGTAGTCGCTATCTCTGATCGCGTCGATAACCACCGCAGTTTCGTCCGCAGCGGTTGCGGCAAATAGTTTCATTTTCACTCGATGCGCGCGTCGGCTGCGTGCCTTCACAACTGCGTAGTCGCCTCCCATGGCAGCGTCGATAGCGACCGCAGTTTCGTCCGCACTTCTTGCAGCGAAAGGTAGCTTCGTTTTGACTTGGTGCGTCTATCAGCCGCCTGCCTTCTGAACCGCAAGGTCGCCGTGCATGATCGCGTCGATAGCGGCCGCGGTTTCGTCGACAACGGTTGCGGCAAGCAGTAGTTTCGCTTTTACTCAGTGCAAAGCTGTCGAAGATAAGAAGCACCGGCTACATCGCGATGGACGGACAATTTGTTAGCGAGCAGCTGAGTTGCGAAAAAATAATCGGGATGTGCGCCCGTTGGTGCAAAGCGCGTCTCAGATGAAAACGCGCGCCGCGAAGCATGTCGCGAGCCCTTCACCGCTGCTAGCGCTAATCAGTCATGAGAGAAGAGAATTTCAGCTTCCGCACTGGTCTTGTGCTAAATAGAAACAAGATTTGACGATTCATTGAGTAAATAAAAGCGTGTTGACGTAGTGCAGCATTTGTTTGTTTTCTTGATACTCTCGATAATTCGGTTAAATCGGGGGGGGGGGGGGTTCCTTGCCACTTTATGGAGCTTAGCAGGGTTCCCTGGGATGAACGTACCTGAGAACCCCTGCGCTAGAGGAAATTAACGATGTACCTCCGCAAGTCATGCTGATATTTAAGGCCCTTTCGCTTACGAATGCCCATGAAAACAAGCTGTGTTGACTAAAGGGCAACATCAGGAAGTTTCGGTTTTAAATCTCGCAGCCCCTACGTCGTCTGGCAACTAATATGCATTGGAAATCCAATCCAATGCGAGACATATCGCTCGCTCGGCTTGCGTATAATATACGCTTGCCTAGAATATACTCTAGTGTGCCGTCCACCGAGAGTCTCAAACGCGGGACAGTGGCGCGGGCTGTGATGCCTGCCGCCGCGGGCCACCAGACGGCGATGCCTGTCGGCACCATGCTAAATCCTGCGGTGTTCGACTCGCGTTCGTTTGCGATGCGTTGATTGCTACGCGTCGATTGCAATGCTTAGTTCATTTCTCGCCTTGCTGCCGCTTTCGTTGCAGTCTTTTCTTATTGTGAGTGGGTTTTTTGCATCTATGTGTGCACTCGTCTGTCTAAAGAAACTTTGAACAGGTCGCGAAACAGCGATTTCCCAGAGACGCGGAAAGAAACGGCTCATCTCATTACCCAGCGCGTCCGCAGACCCCGAACGTATTGCGGATTGGGACAAGAACATAAGAGGCAGATCGCCGGGCAAATGGGGAGACTCGCGTCGTCTCTTGCCTGAAGTCCGCCCATGTCTCAGCATGGTCCGGCACAGTCTCGAAGTGCAGCGCACCAAGCGGCCGGCGGCGGCAGGCATCACACTCGGTGCTACAGCGACACCCGCTCTCGGCATACTAGTATGTGTCTTTTAGGTACTATAGTCGGGCCGTTTGTCGGCCTCGTGCGTGCCATTTCAGTGAAGTTTGCGTTTGCGTTGTGTGTTTACTTTGACAAGATGCCAGGCGGGAAGTGCAAGTTTCAGCCTGTGTGGCTGCAACATACGGACTATCGTCACTGGGTGAGACCGGAACCAAGCGATCCTTATCGAGCAATGTGCGCATTATGTCAGAAGACGGTCGACATTGCAACGATGGGGGAATCTGCCTTGAAGAGCCACAAGAAAGGCGAAAGGCGACGAAGTTTCCGTCGAACAGCCAAAGAAAAAGAAGCGGAGATAACAGCTCTTGAAAGAGAAATTAATGCGAAAATAGGGCTCCTTTCCTAAGTCATGTGAGGAAATAAAATTACGCTAACACTCCTTGAATTCTGCCTTTTTGCATCCTTGAAATCCTTGAAATGTCCTTGAATTTCCAGCCAAATATTTTGTACGAACCCTGGTGGCTTCACATCGTGGAAATATAGAAAATAACACCTCGATCTTTTTCTTTTTTTCCCACCATTCCAGTTGCTGTAGTCATGCTGAACAACTTTCTTGCACTGCATCGTCTTTACACAAAGATGCTACACGTCGGCAATGTGGCAGAATGTACCATCCGTTATAAACTGTTACCTATCCCATTTTTCTAGAATGGTGAAACTAAAGAAATCTAGCCGAAAATAGTTATCCAAACCTCTGTCATTATGCATGTATTTGTAAGTTTCATTTTATGCTTGCTTTTTCTTACAAGAAAACAAGTGCATCAAGCGAGGCAAGTAAATCAGCACATTCAACAGTAAGGCCCGCTATATCAGCAGTACAGTAGAATCTTGTTCATACGTTTTCAAAAAATATGCGAAAAATAAACGTACGATCCGGGAAAACGTACGATCCGAATCCAGTAAAAATTGAAGCTGACAAGCCCATATTGAGGTGCAAGGGTAAAAAACATTTATTTCTTGCAAAACATGCCGTTAGTCAAATCTCGTTAATTCGAACTGATGCTGTCATCCCGTCAAAGTTATGTGTATTCTAATGGGCGAGAACGCTCGGTAATTCGAACTCGAAAGCATTTGCGACGGTTCATTCGAACATAACCGTGCACCGACAATGCTCTCAGCAGCACACCAAATCACGTGGCGGCTGGCATTGCTCCGACACCGCCATAAAGCAAAAGCTTAGGAGAGACCCCTCAACGCCGCACAGAGAAATAAAAAAGAAAGAAAAAATACCGCGGCAAAAATTTCCTCTCTCAAATGGTAAGGTCACTGTTGCAGCGTCGTGCCGGAACGCGCGTGTACGTGCCGATGTCTCAGTGGTTACGTCTCGGTGGCTGCGCAGCAGCCAACGCAGTGGCTGCGGCGCAGAGGGAAGCAACGCGGAGGCCCAGGCCAGCCAATAAAACTGTGCACGCCGGCCAACACTCGCTTCAACTGCAGAAAACGAAACTTCGGGGAGCGGGCTAAGCTCGCACCGGGCCGGCGGGCGCGCATGGTCGAAGGTGAGGGAGCTACGAGAGAGTTGAGAGGGAGGGCGAAGGGAGCCACTGAAGCGATGTGGTTGCCGAGGCCAAATGCACTTCCCTGCCGCCCTCCTCCCTCACCTTCGACGGTCTCCGTGCGCAGCGTTGCCGTGCAGGCGCCGCCCGCTCCCTGAAGTTTCGTTCACTGCCGTTATCAGGATGCGAAGGAGAGATTGTGGAGGAGAGGCGCTATTGGGATGCGAGCGGTGGCCGGTGTGGGCAGTTTCGTGGCCCTCGCTCGCTATGTGCTTGCGCGCCGCGATATTTCACGACTCGCACCGTTCGTACGTAGCGCTATAGTGCACAAATACGTCAAAAATAAGTCCTTTGAATTCGAACAAATTTTCGGGCCCCTTCGAGTTCGAATTATTGACATTAAACTGTATTTTCTGCTGGTGTGTCACACCCTTGGACAGGAACAACTCCTTTTGCGCACATTGCAGACCGTTGTCCGCATTTTCGTTGTCTTTCGTGCGAAAGAAGCTTTGTAAGCCTTCCAGGTCAGCAAGGGCTTCGGCCAAGGTAGCCGGTAGGCGCAAGCCTTTGTTCTCGCCGACGTCTTCAGGCGCCTCTTCCGCCACCACCTCCACTACGAACTCTGCGAGTCGTAGCGCCGCGCGTGGCATCGGCCTGTTTTCGCCGCTTAGTAGTTCGTGTTGAAGCGAGGGGCGAGGTAGTGCAAAGGTCAATTCGCTTGCCGCTGCTGCCGCGCTTCGTCACTTCGGGCGAACGAGCAATGCAGAGAAGTGGGGGGGGGCTTCGGCCAAAATAGCCGGTGGGCGCAAGCCTTCGTTCTCGCTGCCGTTCACTGATTAAGCAGATCCAACGAAACATTGCAGAGAAGCCGTGCGGTGGCTGTCTGCCACTTAGCGCTTCACAAGGACATGAGAGCGGCCTTTTTGCACACCTGAATGATAATTTTTCGCTGCAGAACGTATCGTACGACCACAGTTTGCCGCAATGCTGAATGTTGCTGCCGAATAATCATATTTTCCGGGAATGTATTAACTGGAATGTATTAACACATTCCTGTATGGGGTTATGTTTACTTTTCGCTATTAGGAACGTAGGAGCCGGGAAATCGTATTAAGCGGGAACATACCAGCGAGGTTCTACTTTACTGCTGCTCCATAAAGAACTTGCTAGTTCTGTGGAATGCTGGTCGCATGGCTCGAAACCAGCGGCAAAGGTGCGCCGTTCGGATCCATGTGAGCCTTTTAGTGGCCCGATACCGACTCCTGGGTATATTGATATCCTTGCAGGCAGCGCTGAGATTTTATTTCATATTTTTGAAACAAAAAGCACAACTCTCGCGTCAATGAAATGTAAACGTGAAGCACGGCCACTGTCTGAAGCATGCGGACGCAGCCAAACGAATGCACGCACCCGCGCGCCTGTGCCGGAGCAGTGACGTCCGTTGCGGTGGCGCAGAGAACTAGGCGCCTCACACTGGTTTCGAGCGATGTGGCACGCCGCACCTCGCGCATTTCAAGCGGCTGTGGCTGGACAGTCACCACCCATCTCAGCGCGCTGGGGCTGCTTTTCTTGTGGACGTTTTGGACCGCACGCCAAGGAATGCCGCCAATTGCCGCAATCCCGAATTCAGTACCAGGCCTTCCCAACTCCAATGTTACCAGTGCATGTCGAAGGAATCAGCGACTTGTCTGCACTCATTGATACCGGCGCCGAGCAGACAGCACTACACCAGCGTCATGCTCCCGACACCATTTCCCCATGGACACAGTTTCCAATCCACAGACTAGTAGGTAGTGTGATGCCAGTGGGCATGCTTGACGCTTATGTCTGGACAACAGCAGGGACAAAGTTTCTCCCGGCCATTCCCGTCTCTGAGGACCTGCTGGCCGACATGATTCTCGGGAACAGATTTTCTACTGTCCGACGACATTCATATCACCATCAATCGCGGCGATGTACAGCTCTGGCCTGCGTCAACTGAGACTAATGCGATGCCCCTGCCAGTGCCGAGAGGTGAGCCGCTTAGTTCGCCTACCATAAGTTTGATACAGTCAAATCTCAATAATTCAAATTCAAAGGGGCCCGAAAATTTGTTCGAATTAAAAGAAGTTCGAATTAACGAAAGCACGTATTTTTGAAGTATTCGAGCACCATAGCAAGATGAACGAACGGTGCGAGTCGTGAAATATCGCGGCGCGCAAGCACATAGCGAGTCGTGCCCATGCAGGCCAACGCTCGGTTCCCGATAACGGCAGAAAACAAAACTTCAGGAAGCAGACGACGTTGACATGGCGACGGGCGCGCGTGCGCGCGGAGACCGTCGAAGGTGAGGGAGGAGGGCGGCAGGAAAGCGGATTTGGCCTCGGCAACTCCGCCACTTTGGTGGCAGTGGCTTCGGTGGCTCCCCTCACCCTCTCTCTCAACTCCCTCGCAGCTCCCTCACCTTTGACTGTCTCCGTTTGCGCCCGCCGCCGGTACAGCCGGCTCGGCGCAGATTAGCCCGCTCTTTGAAGCTTCGTTTTCTGCCGTTATCGGGAAGCGAGCGTTTGCCGGTGTGGGTGCCGACGCCGCCAATCCAACCGGCCTGGCACCAGCTTAGGTGGCTCCCTGAAGTTTCGTTTTCTGCTGTTATCGGGAAGCGAGCGTTTGCTGGCGTTGGCCGGACTGGGCCTCCGCCACTGCATGAAGGGGTCTCTCCTAAGCTTTTGCTCTATGGGGGTGTCGGAGGAATGCCGGTTGGAGGTGCTGCCGCGTTATTTGACGCGCTGCTGAGAGCATTGTCGGTACGTGGTATGTTCGAATTAACCGTCGCAAATGCTTTCGCGTTCGAATTACTGAGCGTTTTCGCGCATTGAAATACACATAACTTCGACGGGACCAGAGCGTCAGTTCAAATAAACCGGTAGTTCGAATTAAGCGGGTTTAAATTAACGAGATTCAACTGTACTGGCTCGCCATAAGCGGTGTTCGCTAACACTACCGCCGATCTCCCGGGCACTAAAATGCTCCTGCATCGAATACCTACGGGGAACTACTTTCCAATATACGTGCCATTGAGAAGATACACTGAGAGGGAGACTCACGTGAACGACTAGGTGATGGTGTCATAGCATAGGGCGAACATATTCACTCGCTATCCGGTCGCGGTGAGTTCCTTGATTTGTCGCGCGCCCATCAGCGTAGTAATTCGGCTAGCATGCATTAGTGTTTGAAAGGAGCATTAAATGCCCTTTTGATTGTTTGCACTACTGTGTTGTCGTTCCTTTGTCCCAAGAGCCCGTGTGAGACCCCACAACGGTAAAGTTGGTTCACATCTGAACAAAAGGTAAAATGGAGAGTATGCAGCAGTGTCATGGCAGGAGGAATTATATGTGAACGTCACGCCGCCGACACGTAACGATGTACGTTGGCGCTCGTCGTCGTGGCTCGTGTCTATATAGCAGTGCAAGGTCCCAATCACGGTGGTCAGCTGACATGTACAGTGGAATCTCGATGATACGATCACGGCTAATACGAATTTCCGGATGATACGAATTTTTCTGTGGTCCCGGCCGAGCCCCATTACTTTGCAACGTGCTAGAGAATGGTTGTTACGAATCGATTTTCGACCCGTGTTGGTTGATACGAATAAACGCCGCTCCACCGACGGCCGTGAAAGAGAACAGCGCGCAGTCACGCGCTTTCTCCTTTTCTCTTTTGGTGCGGAGGCGCAGACGTGGTGCGGGACAGCGCAGAGGCCGCGACTAGGCGCGAAGAGTTTGACGCGGTGGCGCTTTTCTTGCTATTGCGCTCGTGGGGAAGTGCGGTCTATCGCTACAACGGAAACTGAGCGGCGTAAGCACAGCGCATACAAAGAAGGTCAGAGTCGTCTGGAGATCGCTTTCAAGATATGGTGCGCGCGACAACCCTGACAGCCGGCACAGGCGCCAAGTACAAGAACACATTTGTTGGCAGAGTAGAAGCCGCCCCCTTCCCTCCCTCCTGCGCTGCCTTCCCGCTTTGCTCCTTTCATGTGGGAGATTGCGTCACCAGTTACCCTTGCGCCCGGTTGCAAGATACGCATTTGGTGCCCCAGAGCGCAGCGTCACCCCCCCTCCCTCCCTCCCTCTCATACCCCCCCTCCCCCCGGCTTTTCGCGCGACGGAAGCAGGGCCGGGCTCGACTGGCGCGCCCGGCCGTGACGGAAGTCGCGTTTGCTCTCCGCTGTGCGTTCGCTCTACACTGTGTGTGAAGGCGCGCGTCCCCCGCGCGAAAGGCGCGCTTTCACTCGCACGTACGGCGCGCGGCGACAATTTTATCGCCCTTGGACTCATGCTCCACGTCTCATGCTCCTCCTCCGCATCACCCTCGTTAATCTCCTCTCCCGTCGGTGGGTGCACCTCGTTGAGAAACGTGCTCGCTACCGCCCTTGTCGGCGAGATTTTCGAGCGGAAGCCGCATTATAACCGGTATTTCGTCTCACGCGGCTGCACTGTAAGCGGTATACGTATACGTGGAGGAAAGCTATGGGAGCGTAAACGGGAGTCGGAAAATGCCGCGTTGTAGCCTGTTCTGCACTATAAACAGTTATAATTTATAAGTAATCTATACTGTAAATGCTTTTTACGTGCGTGTACCTGAGTGAGTTCACCTCCGACTCTTTAATTTAGCTAGTTTTAATTGTGTTTCGATGATACGAATTTCGGCTAATATGAATATTTTTCGTGACCCCGTGAGATTCGTATCATCGAGATTCCACTTTACTTGGAAAGAGTATCCCTTTCCATCGCTATGTACACAATTGTGTACACCAAGATAGTGCATCAACACCAAATCATTGATTAAACTAAGGATATTTAAAATGTTTCCTGTATATCTTGAAATGCTTCTGATTAAAGTAGTGCTGCGAGTTCGATTTATACAGGTAAATAGTTTTAGTAAAATGAGCATGAAGATAGATGGTTGGGCAGTTTTTTTTGGTAAGAGTATGTCATTGTGTTTTACGGGTTCACTTCTTTCATTGTTTTTCACAATGTGTTGCGCCAGTCGTAATTTTCGAGTGGCTGGATAGGTGCTTTTCAAGCCTTGTAGACATTAAGTAGTAGATGTTCTCATTTCTCATGTTCCTGCGGTGAGTTTTCGCATGGAGTCCACATTCTGTAAACTTGACATAACTTGACTAATGAACTGAAAACTCGTAATTTATTTTGCAGTGCAAGTTTTATATGATTCTGAAGATGTAAGAAATGCGGTGAAAGTAAGTTTTCAATCAACACAACTAATTGGCGTCTGAAAGGGATATCTGTTAAGGTCCAATTCAATCGCTCGGTGAGCCCGTTCGTCTGGGGATGGTATGACGTGGTGATCTTGTGCTACGTGGAGCCAAAATTGCAGGATGTTGTTGCTCACTTTTGACAGGAAGTTACCGCCTCGGTCAGTCAGCAGTTGACATGAGGCACTGTGTACTAAAATTACATCACGGTGGAGAAAGTCCGCCATGTCTGTAGCACAGCTGGTCGCCAGCGCTCGTGTAAATGCCTAGCGCGTCTGCCATGGCTTCCGATGGAAACACCTCGTTGCCACCTACACCTGCGGCGCCAACCACAGCGTACGTTACGGTTCCTAGTCTCCGTGATCCTGGGACATTCTCCGCCCAAAATGGCATTGACGTCGATGACTGGCTCAGCATGTATGAGCGTGTTAGCCGAAGCCACCACTTTGACCCTACCATCATGCTTGCCAATGTGATCTTTTATCTGGACGGGACACCGCTTGTCTGGTTTCGCCCCCGTGAGGTTGAGATATCCAGCTGGTACACTTTCAAAGAGAGGCTTCACGACCTATTTGGCAACCCGTCAGGTCGCCAACAGGCTGCTCGAAAAGAGCTTGCTTCCCGTGTCCAGTCGTCGACAGAATCGTATGTCTCCTACATACAGGAAGTGCTCGCGGTTTGCCGGAAAGTCGACGAGCACGTGACCGAGGTTGACAAGGTGGGCCATATCCTAAAAGGCATCGCGGACGACGCCTTCAATTTGCTCGTCTATAATGACGTTTCTACTGTCGAAGCCATCGTCGAAGAATGCCGCCGCTTCAAGGTAGCCAAAAGCCGCCGCGTCGTCCCACAGTTTTCCCGGCTCCCAAACACCCCAGCCACGTCCTCTTGCTCCGCTCTTCCTGCCACACGACCGTTTCAAGAGAACGTCACGCGTATCGTTTGCCGTGAGATTGAAGCGACGAGTCCGGCCCCCCTTCATCCTCGACCCCTCGACGGTACCTTTGACCCAGCGGCCCCTACTGTTTCCGTTGTACAAGTGGTTGTGCGGCAAGAAATTGCAAACCTTGGCATCCCTACCGCCTGCTCTGTCTCCCGACCTGATTCGGCACTCATTCCTATGTTCGCAACCTTTAATGACCAGTATTTTGCTCCCAGACCACGCAATCCTGCTGAATGGCGAACACCTGACGACAAACCGATAGGCTTCCGCTGCCACCGAGTTGGTCGCGTATCCCGCCACTACCGCACCACCTGGATGCCCCCGTACTGGAGCTCATTCCCTGCTCCTCGCCCATACGCCGACGCTCGCCGTAACTCACCTCGCCGTCCGTACCCTACTTCTGATGCCCCTGACAGCCGCTCCTCCGGGCGATCGCCGTCGCCTCAACGCCGTCGCTCCCCTTCGCCCCAACCTCGCCGCTTTTCCTCGCCAAACCGCCGGACGGAAAACTAGGCCATGCAGCTCTTAGAGGTAGTGCTGCATCACGTTCGTCCTGTTCAAATCCTCCGTTGACGTGAAGGAGTGTGCTGGTCTGGGCTGGTTGGTACATCATTGGTAAGGGAACAAACAGCGCTAGGACGGGACGGAGTAGACACTGTCTGTCTACTCACTTCGTCCCGTCCTAGCACTGTTTGTTCCCTTACCAACTCCGTTGATGCTCCTCACAAACACGAACCTAATTGAAGTAGACATAGATGGTGTCCCGTTGACGGCATTGATTGATACTGGCGCCCAAGTGTCCATAATGAGCGCTAACCTATGTCGTCGCCTCAAAAAAGTTCTTGCCTGCCGTCACTCGAGCCGTACGTGTCGACACGCCAATGGCGCCACTGTTGCCGTCTGTGGTATGTGCACTGCTCGGGTAGGAATTGCTGGCCGCCAAGTTCCAGTCCTGTTCTCCGTGCTGACCAGTTGCCTTCATGACCTAATCTTCGGGTTCGACTTTCTGACGACGCATTCTGCCCTCACCAACAGTTCCACCGGTACGCTGTGCTTCGAGCTTCCTCTTCTTTCCTACGTTCGCCCCGAACAACTGAACACCCTATGCACTACAGCGTTTGTTCGGTTACCTCCAAAAGCCCTAACCTTCGTCGAATTGGCCTCAACGGCAACCGTGCCTGATGGCTACTACGTCGTCGCCCTATTCGTGATGTCCTCCTGGCGCGCGACATCTCTGTGCCACACTCCGTCGTTATCCTTGCCGCTAATCGGATGTGTCTCCCCGTTGTGAATTTGGCTTGACGAAGCAAGTGTTACCTGAAGGCATAGCAGTGGCCACGCTCCGGTCAGTGACAGACGACCACGTCACTGCTTTTGCAGCCGACACGTCTCCGGATCCTCCTGATTACCCGCAGGATGCCTTGAACCTCAACGGCCCATTACGTCCCATGATCGCTCCGGACCTCGCCCCTGGCCAAGCAGCCGCCCTATATCGCCTTTTGCTTTCCTACCGCGACATATTTGACACTGACAATCGCCCACTTGGTCAGACGTCCCTTGTTAAGCATCGGATAAACACTGGTGATGCTGTTCCCATTCATCGCCGACCGTATTGCGTGTCCACGGCAGAGCGGCAAGTTATTCAGCAGGAAGTCAACAAGATGCTCGCCAAAGGCATTGTTGAGCCCTCGTCGAGCCCTTGGGCGTCGCCGGTCGTGCTTGTCAAAAAGAAAGATGGCACGTGGCGTTTCTGCGTTGATTACCGCTACCTAAACCGAATCACTAAAAAGGACGTTTACCTGTTTCCACGAACTGACGACGCTCTTGATTGTCTTCACGGCACCAAATACTTTTCGTTCATTGACCTTCGATCTGGTTATTGGCAGATTTCCGTCGATGAGCAAGAACAAAAAAAGACCGCTTTCGTCACTCCAGATGGCCTCTACCATTTTAAGGTTATGCTGTTTGGTTTATGCAATGCCCCCGCCACGTTCGAACGGATGATGGACTCTCTGCTTCAAGGTTTCAAATGGTCAACTTGCCTTTGTTACCTCGACGACGTCCTTGTGTTTTCTCCTACGTTTGAGACGCACCTTGAGTGCGTCGCAGCTATCCTTGACGTCTTCCGCTAGGCTGGGCTCCAATTAAACTCATCGAAGTGCCACTTCAGGCTCTGACAGATTACTGTGCTCGGCCATCTCGTCGATGCTTCCGGAGTACAACCCGACCGGAGAAGGTTCGAGCAGTAACAGCTTTTCCTGTACCTCAGTCTGTCAAAGACGTCCGGAGTTTTGTGGGGCTCTGCTCTTATTTCAGACGGTTTATGAAAGATTTCGCAGCAATCGCTCGACCACTCACTGAACTTCTGAAGAAAGATATGCCTTTTACGTGGGGCTCCCCTCAGGCTGCCGCATTTTCACGCCTTATCACAATTCTGACCAATCCACCAATCTTGGCCCACTTTGACCCGTCCGCACCACAGAGGTTCCACAGATACGAGGGAAGGTTCGGGAACACTTCCGGCACCGCACCCTCGGCAAGTGTCCACTTGTCTCGTGGCACCTCAACCGTCTGCCCTTTGTTAATATGCATAAACACTTTAAGATATCCTGCTCATGAAAGTGTAAATCACACACCATGGATTTCGCAGAGAGTTCGCAGTCGGCATGAGGAATCGCTCTGTTCAACGCCGAATAAGTGTCGCATTGCTGGGAGCACACAAGAAGTAGCATGCCGAACTGTTGACATCGTTCGCTGGCCGCTTGTTGCAGTCAGGAACGCGGCACGTCGGCATCGTCTGCTAATATCCTTAACAAACGCGGCGAAGGCTACAGTTTCGCGGATGACATGCTTCCATAAATCCGCCATCAACAACCAACCACAGAATACACAAACGCTGCACCGCGTATTTCGTCCGGCCAGTTCGCGTAGCTGGCTAGTGGGGAAGTGAAGCTGGGTGCGACGGCAGCGCCATGAAGACGTAGTTCTGCGCAACGCCGCCGAGTTTTACAACTGAAGCTAGTCTAGTAACGTTGGCCGTGGGGGTATGGAAAGAAAGGAGGGAGGGAGGGGCGACGCTGTGCTGTTGCACCAAATGCGCATCTTGCAACCGGGCGCAATGGTAAGTGGCGACGCAATCTCCCACGCGAAAGGAGCAAAGCAGGGAGGGGGGGTGGCTTCTACTCTGCCAACAAATGCGTTCTTGTGCTTTGCGCCTGTGCCAGCTGTCAGTGTTGTCGCATGCACCGTATCTTGAAAGCGATCACTACACGGCTCTAACCTTTGTATGCGCTGTGTTACGCCGCTCAGTTTCCGTTGAAGCGATAGATCGCACGAACTTTCGCTCGCTGCGGCGGCCGCGCTTCCCCACGCCCGTGTTTTTTTTACAGTGGTTGTCTGCATTTATCGAATCTATTCATGTTTGCTTGTGCGCGTTGACACCACGCTTGTTAATTCAGTTAGTAAGCGAATGTGTCAAGCTTATGCAGCTGATAAAACTACTATCCCTACTCCTTATAGCTCTCTACTAATTTGCTATTGCAATTGATACTTCGCCTTTCGGGTGAAACTGTGACATTTATTTAAAATGATTACTTTGTCTGCTTCATGCGAAGATCGTGGGTACTTGGACATTAACCTCTCAACGTTCGTAAATTTAAATGGATGCAAAACTCCCAGTCGCACGCTTCAATTCTCAGATACGCACGGCTGCTTGGTCTACATGTTTTGCATATGTGCAGGGCTTGAAAATTGTTGTTTTGGTTATAGTGCGGTGCCGCTTATAGTGCAGATATTCACGACTCCGGCGACTTACGTTATAAGCGGTGTACACTGTAATGCGAAGGGTTGTGCGAGTCGTCGTAGCTTGAGACGCTGACGTGCGCTGATTTCGAGTAAAACCTCACTAATGCAATTCGCTAATTGGATAATTCAGACTTGTCCTTTGGTCCCGGCGGCATTATTCAATGCATTCAAACTCTCCTTAATTCGTAAGCAGTTGGCCGCACATAGGTTAATTCTCGAGGACAACTATCAAAGCTCGGAGAGTGCGGAACACCTCAAATGTGCAATGCAAAGAGCAAGAACGGTGCAAGCGTCCCAACTGAAACGAAGTGGCGGAGTCTGCATCGCCTTAGACACGTAAATGACGGCAACGCGTTGTGCCTATTTGTGCCTTTAAAGCCTTTATTCTTGCGTTTGCTGCTGCACATAACTCTGCGTCGGCTGCGTGCCTTCAGGACCGCAAGGTCGCCATCCATGATTGCATGGATTGTGGCCGCGGTTTTGTCCGCAGTGGTTTCGTTCTAACTTGTGTGGGGTCTCACACATGCTCTTGGGACAAAGGAACGACAACACAGTAGTGCAAACAATCAAAAGGGCATTTATTGCACCTTTCATACACTAATGCACACCAGCCGAATTGCAACCAATAGAACATTCACACGGGCGCGCGACAAATCAAGGAAGTCCGACTCACCGCGACCCGATAGTGAGCGAATACGTTCGCCCCATGCTATGACACCATCGCCTAGTCGTTCACGTGTACGGTCACGCGAACGGTAGCGCGTTCGAACGATCCGTGTTCGTCCATACCGGTGCCCCGCTCCGAGCCACACGAGACGTCTCGCGAAGCGGGCCGTCGCACACGCGAAGCGTTCGTGCGTCTTAACTGCCAATCCCAAGCCAAAGAGGAAGCGCCCTCGACCTTTCTCTCCCAAGTCACCCCGCCGTTCGGCGGCGTTAGCATCGTGACACTCGCGCCATCTCCAGCAATGCGCCGCAACCACCACGACTGCCGCCGGGCTTAGCCACGCTGAGAAGCCGGACTAAAGGAGACATGTGGGGAAAACAATATCAGGGGACGTGTGAGAGTCGCGCATCCCCACATCCTCCCAACCTTAAATCACTACACATACTCCGGAGAAAAATGTACACGCACTTTCCATAACATGCAAGCCGGCATTGTCTCTGGGGTTCACCGCTGGCGTCCGTTGGTCACAGCACCAGCTCTGCAGATTCGATGGCACGACTCCAGCACAGGACTCCTGAAACGGCGACGCAGAAGTCGGCACGAGCAAGCGTCGCTCGCGCCGACGTGCCCTGCCGGCCAGAGCCGCTGTAGCCGTTGGTGACTGCCGGCTCTTTTCTCAGCCGCCGAGTGTAGCGAGCCGGACACAGGCGGCCGCCGAAATCGCTGCGCCGACTGGCCACAGTCATCTGCATTGCCTGGGGTAGCTCGATTGTAGTCCGGGGCAGCAGCGCTGACGATGTGCAGGTGACAGCAAACCAGAGGTGACTCCGCTCATGCTGCGTACACTCAACGCACTCGACAAACACTAAAGTAGTGCAAGGGAGAGGAATTCGGCATACGCATCGCCCACGTGGTACGATGTTCAATTCGGCTAGCAAAATTTCGGGCGGCATTTCAGATGCTAAGTTCACGTGAACAAAGCTTACTTTCTTGAGGCGAATGAGAATTTCAATTCGTGTTAGGCGAACTAATGAGGGAAGCAATTCATGTGCGACACCTCAACACAACGGTCCACCAGGTTGTGTCCTTCAACATGTGACAGGCAGCTTTGTAAAGCCTTAGGCCTAATGCGTCGCTACTTTGACAACAACTGGCACCCCCCCCCCCCCCCCCCAAAAAAAAAAACATCACCCAAAATAGGCACAACTGGCAACCACGAGGAGACGTTAGCTCTGTGAGGTGGTCCTACCCCGCTCGGTGCACACAGCATCCGAGTTGACGGCGCCCACCCAGTAGCGCACGCAGGATCTCTGCCAGGGGGGGGGGGTTGACAGTTTGCCAATACCATCCAAACAGCACTAATTTCAATTTCTTCATGGGAAATTGTAAAAAAATGCGCTTTTTGCGAGTGTGCAGACGATTGCGCGTCTTACATCTTAGTTGCAGTACTCAAATGCGCAAGGAAAGAAAAGGGGTTAAACAAAAGGGGGGGTTAGGTCGGCCTCAGGGGGGGGACAACCCCCAAATCCCCCCCCGTCGCTGCGCCACTGCGCCCACCGTCCCAGACGGTGTCGGAGCACCCGGTGCCAGGCCACAATACCACTCAGCCCATAGCGGCACCCGTGGCCCGCGTCCACCCGGCTCCCTGAGCCCCGACCTCCGAAGTCAAAGACAGAAGAAGCTATTTACATAAGAAATTCGGACCACCCACGAGGCTTCCGTACTCACTCGCTTCAGGCTTGCCAATGCTCCGCGGGCGCTAGGCCTCGCTCTCCCAGGATGCAGACCACGTGGCTCTCGTACAGACGAGTATACCTCAAAACACTCGCAAAAAGGCCTAGCATGTTGAAAAGTTCAAACACGTTACAGCAACCGTCGCCTTGCTTAAGAAAGCACGCCGCCAACACTAGCGATCAAAATCCACGCTAGGAATACGCTTCGGTTCAAACAAAGGTTGTCTCGAACCGAGCAAAACTCAAAATTATCGTCCGATGTCCCAAGAGGTCCACGTTGGGCAGCCAGATGTGGGTTCTAACACATGCTCTTGGACAAAGGAACGACAACACAGTAGTGCAACCAATCAAAAGGGCATTTATTGCACCTTTCATGCACTAATGCACACCAGCCGAATTATAACCAATAGAACATTCACACGGGCGCGCGACAAATCAATGAAGTCCGACTCACCGCGACCCGATAGCGAGCGAATATGTTCGCCCCATGCTATGACACCATCGCCTAGTCGTTCACGTGTACGGTCATGCGAACGGTGGCGCGTTCGAACGATCCGTGTTCGTCCATACCGGTGCCCCGCTCCGAGCCACGTGAGACGTCTCGCGAAGCGGGCCGGCGCACGCGTGAAGCGTTCGTGCGTGTTAACCGCCGATCCCAAGCCAAAGAGGAAGCGCCCTCGACCTTTCTCTCCCATGTCACCCCGCCGTTCGGCGGCGTTAGCATCGCGACACTCGCCGCGCCATCTCCCGCAATGCGCCGCAACCACCACGACCGCTGCCGGGCTTAGCCACGCGGAGAAGCCGGACTACAGGAGACATGCGGGGAAAACAACATCAGGGGACGTGTGAGAGTCGCGCATCCCCACACTTGGTGCAAAGCTGTTGAGGATGGAGAGCAATGGCTACATCTCGATCGGCGGACGATCTATTGGCGACTAGTTCACTGGGTAAAAAATAATCGGAAAAAAATAAAGCGTGCCTCATGTGACGACGTGCGCCATGGATAAGCTGCATAGGAAGTCAAGAGGTCTTCGCCGCTGCGAGCGCTAATCATTCACGAGACGAAGAGAATTGCAGCTTCTGCACTGCTTTTATGCAAAATAGAAACATGGTTTGTCGATTCATTCAGTAAATAAAAGCGTGTTGACGTAGCAAGCATTTGTTGTTTTCTTGATGCCGTCGATATTTCTATACACACACACAACATTTGCTTAATTCGGACGTTTTTTTTTTTTTTTCGGTCCCCAGAAATCTAAGTTAAGGAGGTTTTACTGTAGTGGCTTTGGCAAGCTTGCGTTCGCGATCCTTGATTTGGTCTCAATCAGGAGTTTCTTTAGGCACAGCATTTTGGCGGAAATTTTGACATGCCGACTCGTTGAGAATCGTTGCGGCAGGGGCAACTGACACTTATGGGAAAGAGGCCCAGGCAGGGCTGCTAAAATGCTGCTAAACAGCGCCCACAATGGCGAGTTCGTTGGTTTCGAGTAGGGGGAAAAGTGGCCATATGCTGCTGAAAGCTCAGGACTGCAATGGGGCCGCCGCTTTCGCTTTTGTTGCGTTTTGGATTTCGGCAAATTTCGGGTGTGCAAGGCCACCCGAAATTCAGGCCAGGCACTCTTTGAAAAAGAAGGAAGCTCATCAACGCGCAGTAAGTTTACGACACGCAGGAGATTGAAGGGGTGATTTCGGCGCGCTGCCACTCGCAAGTGCAGCGAATGTCATACAGCGTTGAAATGCGGATACGTTCTTTGAGGTATGTTCTCGCGATTAGCGACAATGAATGGACGAAGAGATCGCGCTTAAAAAAGCCCAAATGATCTGCAATAAAGGACGAAACGGAATCGTGAAAATGTTAACTGGCGACGGCTGACCGTGGCCATCGGCGACCCGAATTCGCCCATTCAGGCCGTCGCGGGTCTATACCTTTTCTTCTATCTAAGTATTATAGACAGAAGCAGTATGTATATATATATATATATATATGTATATATATATTGAAAGCTGAGCATAGCATAAGGAAATGAGCAGTCTAAGAGATGATGCGCAATGTTGTGATGATATAGGATGTATGCACTTGACGCCATCCGCGAGGAGCGCTACCGTCGTCTGCGGTTACCACCATGTTGGCATTCGCCGTCCTTAGGTGGCCTAGGCCTAGGCGCCGGCAGTAGCGCAATGAACGATTCAGCGGAAGGTTGCACTTCAGTATTTATAGTTAATTGGTGTGTTTGGTGACTATAATGCACTTAAGTGCACACGCACGCGGTTTAGATAAACCTGAGCGATTGCACTACGAACACAAAGTGCACTTGTGCAGCGGCGACCCACTTGAGCTGAAAGAAGCTGCACTTCAGCGCGATGTCTGGCTGCTGCCTCGCATGGATTTCACCGACATCAAGGACTATCTTGTGCACGGAACAAGTTTTGTGTCGTGCGAGCAACTAAAATCATACAAATCCATGGAAGGCCATAACTATTTGACGAGCGGCTGGGTGCAGCAGCCGTTCGTCAAATTGGTGTTGTCGTTGTTGTTGTGGGAAAGGTGAGCAAGCTTCCGTCGTTTATTCTTGCTCGAATTTTTTTTTTTTTAGTGAAATAGCTCTGTAAATTGTGTGTGCATCCCATAACCACGGCAATGGGATGTCACAGTCGGAAAGGTATTAGATGCAGCAGTTGCCAGTGGTTGTTTTCAAATGGTTTTTTAGACCTCCACAACCGCTGTGTGCCGTGCAGGTATTTGTTTAATGCTGGTTAGAGACGCTGTGGGGTCTCACACGGCGTTCGGGTCAAAGGAACGACAACACAGTAGTGCAAACAAACAAAAGGGCATTTATTGCACCTTTCATACACTAATACACGCTAGCCGAATTACTATGCGTAGAACAGTCACATGGGTGCGCGACAAATCAAGGAAGTCCGACTCACCGCGACCGGATAGCGAGCGAATATGTTCGCCCCCTGCTATGACACCATCGTCTAGTCGTTCACCTGTACGGTCACGCGAACGGTGGCGCATTCGAACGATCGGTGTTTATCCATACCGGTGCTCTGCTCCCAGCCACGCGAGATGGTCTCGTGAAGCGTGGATTGCCGCACACGCGGAATGTCCGCATCGCTCGCCGATCCCAACCCGAAGAGGAAGCGAAGCGCCTTCGAGCTTTCGCTCCCAAGTCACCCCGCTGTCCGGTGGCATTAGCATCGCGACACTCGCGCCATCTCTCACAATGCGCCGCAACCACCACGACCGCCACCAGCGCTTAGCCACGCGGAGAAGCCGGACCACAGGAGATGCGAGCCATGCGGGGAAAGCAACATCAGGGGACGAGTGAAAGTCGCGCATCCCCACATTGCGCAGTTTTCGTAAAGAAACAAGTATAATGTATTTGTAACTTCCTTCCTCTTTAATGACCGTCGGCATTTACGCAGTCCCGTAAATGCCATTCATTGACGTCGTACGAATTAGCGTTAATGTTGTTTTATTTTGAAAAGTAGTAAGTGCTCCAACTCGATCTGCAGCCACCACAATAAATTAAATTCAGAATTTTAGATTTACATCTTGATGCTTAAGCTGTCTGTCTGTACTCGCAGGTTCGTCATTCACAGTCATTCAATGAAAAGCCGCTCGCACCGTGGCTTCTCATAAAAGAAGACGGCGACACTGCGCAGTTCACCATTATGCCGCTGCTGGATTGGCGTACAGACTCGGCACTTATAGTCTCTCCGTGCACGCAGATACACTAATTCAAGTACTTTCTACGTAATAACATTCACTCACGGCTCCGCGCACAGAACACTGCTGTGTGCGAACTCCCCAAGACGGCTTGGACGATAGCGATCTCCAATACTTCCGACACGCATGGACGAACCGGCGACTGTAAACATGGCACGACTGCCCGGCGATGCTGTCACCGCCTCGCGGATCAAGGTTCAGTGCTTACAACAACCGTTTCTAAGGTAGATGACTACTGTGCTTTGCAAATGCGGCACAACCTCCCCAGTTCTCTTGTACGGTCAGCTGGAAGCGACTAGGTGTAAGCTACCGGAAAAATTGTCGGAACATAAACAGGGGGGGGTGACGCATGGTGTCGTTGTTCTCATTGCCCACAAAGTGACGACTGCATATTCTTGTGTTCGGCGTCGGAAACCACGGCATGTTATCAGGAGTAGATATAGTACAGAGAACACGTGCAAGAAAGGTTGTAAATACTCTACTTCACGCGTCGAACAGCACGTATCCAGTGGTCCCGTCACTCCGCTTCGTACGGCTTTTCGGGGAACCAACAGAACCGACACATCAGGATTGCTACCCCTCATGTTCATGACAATTTACTACGCAACAACGGCTACCACACTTCGGGGCCGTGCGCCGCTCAGCCTAGTTGCCAGCTTCTGCTTTCGACCCGGTTTGTCGATGCAGAGAGTGCTCACTTTCCATGTCCAACCACGCAGGCGGTAGCGCACAGCGTCGTGCGTACTTTTCAAGCACTTTTTGAGTCTGAAAACTACTCACAAAATTTAATGCAACGCAGAAAGCGAGCAAGACCTCTGTGTAACTCAAGGATCGCATTTTCGCGACCGATTTTTCAGACGAATTCAGGTCGCGAAGTTCGATTTTCCAGACTAAATTGCTTGTTCCACGATGCTACTCGGCATGTGAGGCTGCCATGTGGGATTTTACGCTGGCTTTACCAGGCTTGGCTTTCAATTGCCCGCTCTATAGCCTCCAAGATTGGGAAGCACGTGCCATTCTCCCGTCTCGGAGGCCATGTCCGCTCTTCCTGAGCTGACAAAACACCTCAGGGGACTCCACCTTTTCTTTTTTTCGGTCAGCACTATCGTCGTAATCGCTTTGTAAGATCTGTTTTTTTTTCTCTTTCTTTTCTATCTTTCTTTTTCTTTTTTTAAGAGTTTCGGTTGCTATTTTGCACGTGGTGTGTGTGCCTCGGAGACGTTGCATCTTTGTGTGTTTGTGCAGCTCTGCATTTGTTTGATTGGCACGAGAGCCAAGTTGTGCGAAGTAACGGGGCTCGTTTTTTCGATCAGTATGGCGATCCGCTAAGAGAGATCGCCAACGTGGTGACTGCGGTGACGCTCTTCGTATGCGAAGACGACGTCAGGCTTGTGCAAATCCAAGCAAATCTGATCACCTCCAAGCGTAGTATAAAGCAGGCCAAAATTTGAGATTTTTTTTATGCCACTCTAGGCCTAATAAATTTCATTTTTAAGGTGAACGAGTTTTTTGGACGGTTTTCAGACTATTTCTCAGTCCCCGCAAAGTCGATCGGCGACTGTATATGCTTGCTAAGCACACACTTGAACGGATAGGTGAAGATACTGCAATTTGCTGGTGGCGATAGCTATGAATGATGATGTGCGACAACCCACGAGGAGATTTGCCGGTGCCAGAATAGGAAACCGAGTGCTTGGCAGCATTCTCACTTGACATGGGCGAGTGAGTACTGCTGGGTAGCTGCTGCTGTGGACACCTACAGCTCTCAATTGCGCGTTCCTCTCCCCCTGTTGTTTACATGAGATCTAGCAGCCGTAAAAAGTATAATGCGATAGTGATTTGCCGATATACTGAACATTGGTGCCTAAAATGGTGTTTTCCGGGAACGTATGAACCGGTAAAAAAAAAAAGCGTAACTGCATTGAATCATTTTGTTCATGCTTGTTCACGAATGTTGGCACGAGGAAATTGTACGAACTATTTGGAACTACTTTCGTTGTTCCTGTGGCACTCAAATGCCGCAGTGAACAAGTAGGAGAACGGTGATGGTTCTGGAGGGAAGCTGTGCCTAACCTGACAGGGGTTTTGGTGCCTGTGATCAGCCTTTTCTGATTTGTATTTAAAAATTATATTCTACTGCCCAGACAGCATCTGTAGTAAACTTTGCTAATGAATTGTAAAATTCTGCTTATTGTATTTTCGCCTTGTTTCCGTGAAATGCTGCAGTGGGTCGTGGAAAGGCAGCCCCCTGCTGGATCCCCTGCTGGAGCAGCGGCTGCCCCGTGGATTCCTCCGAGAGATGCTGGACGTGGCTGCCGGTGACCGCACCTGCATGTGTGAGGTACGAGCAGAGATGGTGAATATGCGTGCAGCACGGTTGCCACTGCTGGCGTTGAGACAAATAGGTTGCAAAAGGGCTGTAAACACTGCACCAGGTGAAACACTACACCACTGCAACATGAAGCACACCAGGTGTGCTTCATGAAAGACAGGTTAACCGTGCGAGTCGGTCATGAATTGGCTGCTTGCCGACCAGGTCGTCGTGCATACCCTGTATAGCGTGAAAATATTCATTGCATATCTTCATGGTGTTGATTCACCAGTACCTAGGGTATGCAAATCTGTGTAGTATCTTGCTCTAATTTTTTTTTCTGAATTTGGTATTGAGTGGCAAAAGCTCGACACCACAGTGCAGTAGGTACAGTCGTGTTTTGTGAGCTTGCTATCCATTTGCATTTCTGAATACTAAATAGTGATAATAGTTTGTGTGGAAGATGCATTAAAGCTCTCCTCTGCTGTCGTGTACTATTGTAGCCACCAATATTCTCACGACCTCGTAGGAGACGTGGAAGCCGGCGTACAGCACGTATATAAGCACTTTATATGAACAGCCAACGCAACGTCGTCTCTGTTTTTCTACCTGCGCGCTACTTCAGCGTCATTTCCATGGTCGGGCACATACCCGCAGCGACGATATAGGATGTGGCATTTGTGCCTCCTTTGAAAGAAGCATTGTCCCGATGCGCCAAGCGCCCAAGAAAGTGCCGTGATGGTGCAAAATTGATGTCATGATGAAAAGTATGGCTTCATACGAAGCACGTGCACAACTTCGGGCAGATGCTGCCGGTGTTTGGAGCAGTAAGGACTGTCGGCCACAACTTCATAATTCACGTCAATGATGCGGCGTAGAACTGTGCACGGCCCGAAGTATCTTCGCAGGAGCTTCTCAGATAGCCCCCGCCGACAAGTAGCAGTCCAAACCCACACCTGGTCGCCGACATTGTACGTGACGGGTCTGTGTCGAAGATTGTAGTGTCTGGCATCGTAGTTTTGTTGCTCTTGGATGCGCAAGCTGCCTTGCTTCCTACAACACGTCCAACAGTGTTGTTACTTCCCGGCTATAGACGAGGCTGAAAGGTGTCACGCGTGTTGTCTCCTGGCAATCTGTGTTGTACTTAAATGTAACATATGGTAAAATCTCGTCCCAGCTCTTGTGGTCGACGTCGATATACATACTCATCATGTCTGCCAGAGTCTTATTCAAACGTTCGGTCAGCCCATTGGTTTAAGGGTGTTAAGCGGTTGTCTTTCGGTGAGTTGTACCACTTAATCGCAACACGGTATCCAGAAGCGCAGTGGTGAAAGCAGAACCTCTGTCGGTAATGACCACTGTGGGAGCGCCATGCCTTAGGACGACAGCTTCGATGAAAAATTGTGCTGCTTGAGCTGCTGTTCCCCGCTGGAGAGCAGCCGTTTCGGCTTATCGGGTAAGATAATATGTGACAAAGATTATCCATCTGTATCCGGCAGAAGTCACTGGAAATGGATCTAAAAGGTCCATGGGCCAACTTGTGCGAACGGCGCTTGCGGTATCTGAACAGAATGCAGCAGTCGAGCAGGCTTGACGGGTGGGGTTTTGCAGCACTGGCAATCCTGGCATGTCTGGACATAATTTTTCACAACCGGCGCAAGTCTCGGCCAGTAATACTTTAGCCTAATTCTGGATAATGTGCGGGAGTAGCCCAAGTGACCAACAGTCGGCTCGTTGCGACAGGCGTGTAGGACTTCGTTCCATAGAGATGCGGGAACGACAAGTAGGTAACTGCTGCCACAGGGTGAAAACTTCTTTTTATAGAGAATGTTGCGACACATGCAAAATGAAGGCAGTGCTCTGGCGACTAACCTCGGTACGCAGCTTGTTCGTCCCTCTGAGTAATCAATAAGAGGAACGAGTTCTGTATCCTTGCGTTGCTGGCGTTAAAAGGCGGCAGCGTCTACCATGCCTAGAAAAGCCGCGTCGTCATCGTCGTGCAATGTAGTCTCAACAAGCGACCGAGACAGGCAGTCGGCGTCGGCGTGCCGCCTCCCCGATATGTAGACAACAGTGAAGTCGAACTCCTGGAGCCGAAGGCTCCAGCGTGCTAGCCGACCAGCTGGATCTTTTTAATTAGTCAGCCAGCAAAGTGCATGGTGATCACTGACGACGGTGAAACAGCAACCGTAAAGATATGGGCGAATTTTCAGGATGGCCCAGACTACCGCGAGGCATTCTTTTTCTGTAGTGGAATAGTTAGTCTCCGTTCTGGATAGGGTCCTGCTGGCGTAAGCAAGCACTCTTTCGGTGCCGTCCTGCTGCTGAAGAAGCTCTGCGCCAAGGCCGACATTGCTAGCATCGGTATGAAGAATCGTCGGGGCGTCTTCGTCAAAGTATGCAACGTCTGGAGCCGTTGCCATAGCTTGTGAAATGCCCGTTGCTGCTCTTCGCCCCTCACAAAGGGGACATTTCGCGGGTGAGATGTGTTAATGGACACGCGATGCGCGAGAACTCCGCAATAAACCGCCGGTAGTAGGCGCACAGCCTTTTTATGAGATGGCGTCGGGAAATTAGCGACGGCAGTGATTTTATCAGCGTCAGGTCAGACACCTTCATGACTAACCACGTGACTGAGGATTTGAAGTTCTTCAAAACTAAAATGGCACATTTCGGGTTTCAAAGTTAGGCCTGCTGAGCGTATTGCCTCAAAGACCGTCTTCAGCCTCTCTAAGTGTTCATCGAACGTGGCGGAGAAAACAATCACGTCGTCGAGGTACACTAGGCAGGTTTGCCATTTGAGGCCTGAGAGTACCGTGTCCATTAGTCGTTGAAACGTTGCTGGCGCAGAACACAAACCGAAGGGAAGCACCTGAAATTCATAAAGTCCATTGGGTGTCACCATGGTCTCTCTCACCAACTTTGATTTGCTAGTAGCCGCTTTTCAAGCCCATCGAGGAAATGTAACGTGCGTTTCGTAGCCGGTCCAATGAATCACCGATACGCGGTAGCGGATAAATGTCTTTCTTTGTGATATAATTGAGTTTTTGATGGTCGATGTAGAAGCGCAGACTACCGTCCTTCTTTTTCACCAATACGACAGGTGATGCCCATGGACTCTTAGATGGCCGAATAACTCCGTCCTCAAGCATCGTCTTCACTTGCTTTTGTATTGCCTCCCACTCTTTCGGTGCTACACGGTAAGGATTCTGCCGAATGGGCCTTGCGTCGTCTTCGGTGGTAATACGGTGCTTGGTGAGCGGCGTCTGGCTAACTCTTGACGCAGATGAGAAGCAGCTGTTTAACTCATTGATGAGCTCAAAAAGGCTGTTGCGTTCGATGGGTGATAAAGTTCGACTGACATCAAGCACAGGTGCAGGCTTAGGCACGGTGGACGCCGCGTGCTGCACTGAGAGGCAGTCATGTGATGGGGCAATTTCGTCGAAGTAAGCAACAGCAGTGCCTTTAACTATCTGTCGACGTTCCCTGTTAAAATTCGTCAGCAGGACTTCAGCATGTCCGTCGAGTACATTAATTACGGCCCTGGTGACGGAAATGGTGCGTTGATGTGTTCAGCGACACCAGGCCCAGTGTGCAAGTTATCGTAGATTACAGGCACGAGGGAACAACTTCGCGGTTCAAGCATCATGTCGTTGTCGGCGATACGTAAACGGGGTCGATGGTCATCCACGGGGTCGACGTCTTGAGAGCTCGTAGAAAATGTCGCCATGCGGTTGCGGACATTAATAACTGCACCATACTCCCTCAAGAAATCCATACCTAAAATAAGTTCTTTACAGCACTCAAAGAGAATGACGAGAGTGGTGACGAAGGCTGAACCGGCGATGATTCTGGCTATGCATTTTCAAATCACCGTCATCAACTGGCCCCCGGCAGTTCTGATGTTGAGCCCGTTCCACGGCGTCTTCATTTTTCTTAGTCTGTCGGCTAGCTTTAGACTCAATATCGAAAAATGCGAACTAGTATCAAGGGGAGCGGCCACTTGGTGGCCGTCAATGCGAACGACAAGATCGGCGCTGACGGCGTCTGTTGCATGTGGTGTGGTTGGAATCGTCGGAGTCGTAGAGTCGATCGTCGGTGATGGGGGTTCTTGGGAAGCCGGACAGTTTGGAACCTCACCCCCCGAGGTCGCTGCCTCTAGTTTGCCCGGTGTGGGCTAGGAGACCTGCCCCTAGAGACGTCAGGAAACTCGTGATAGGTTGGTGGGGTGTAACGAGCCGGTGATGGGGAACGCGATCGAGGCGTCGTTGAACCTTCCGGTCGAAGGCTTGAAGGATTGTAGTCACATGTACGTGGAGCGTCAAAGCGAGGGTGATTGTAGTCGGTGGGAAGTCTGAGAAACCCAGCTGCGCAGTAGTGGCAAGCTTTATAAACATGCCCTGCCTCACCGCAATGAAATCATAGCAGCCGGCGGTCAGTGGTGCGCCCCAGATCGGTTTTTTGAAGTGGATAACCGCAGGGGAATTCTCCGTAAGACCGCGGCGCAGCGATTGGCTGTCGGCTATATGGCATTGCTGGCGACGGCTGTGACTGTCGAAGATAGGGTGTCGGGGATGGCAGTGGTGGCTGCGTCGGAGTGGTCGATGGTGTCAGCAGCATCTAAGTGGCGGGAGGTGGACGACAAAGAGCTTCCGCGTGTATGTATTGTCGCGGCACCGCTTGCCAGTCAGGCGAAGAAAAGGCCTGTCGAACTTCCTCCTGGACAGAAGCCACCGCTGGTGCCATGGGAGCAATTCCGAGCTGCCGGATCTCCTCTCGCACAATCTCTCGGATAACTTCACGCAGAGATGTGCCGCCACCCTCAGGTAGCAGTGAAGCATTTGTTGGTGAGTTCGCACGATCGTATTGGCGGTACCGCTGCTGTAATGCTTGTTCGGTAGCGGTAGCCTCCTTGGTAAATTTGGCCACTGTCGTCGGCGGATTCCTCACGAGTCCGGCAAACAGTTGCTCCTTCACTCTCCGCAAGAGATAGCGCAACTTCTTTTCTTAGGCCATCTCAGGTTCTGCTCTGCGGAAAAGGCGGGCCATATCTTCTGCAAACATAGCAACGCTCTCATTTGGCTTCTGAATATGAGATTCGAGAAGGCGCTGCACATTGTCTTTTCTGTCGCTTTTAGTGAATGTCTCTAGCTGCTGGGTGCGGAAGGCATCCCATTTAGTCAGGCTCCTCTCCCGGTTCACAAACCACGTCCGCGCACTATCTCGAAGAGCAAAATAGACATGAGACAGCTTTTTCCGGGAGCCCCATTCATTATGACTGGCGACATGCTCGAACTGGTCCAGCCAATCTTGGACATCTTCAATTGCGTTACCATGGAAACCTGCGATGGAGTTGCAGTGGTCATGGCGGTAGTATGTAGACGCGGTCTGGCAGGACCCTGCAAGGGGTTGAACTCGGGCGTCAGGCCTAGCAAGCGGCGGCTGTGATCCCGTGTTCGATGGATGGCTCCGTGAAAGGGTGCCTAGCATGAAGCAATCCTACCCAGCACCTCCACCAGTGTCACGACCTCGTAGGAGATGTGGAAGCCGGCGTACAGCACGTATATAAGCACTTTATATGAACAGCCAACGCAGCGTCGTTGTCGTCTGTTTTCTACCCGCGCACTACTTCAGCGTCGTTTCCATGGTCGGGCACATGCCCACGGCAACAATATAGGATGTGGCAATATGCATTATTTAATGGCATCAAGCTCTTGTTAATCCCAACGTGTTTGGCCATGCAGCAGTTAATTTTGACAACCCTCAGAGCATGCCGAGTGCCACAAATGTGCGTCACCAAATAGCAAAAGGGGCACTAGCACCAACTGAAGTACCGTATATACTCGTGTAAGGGCCGCACCCCTACTTTGAAAGGAGAAATTTCAAAAAAAAAGTTCGAAAAGTCCCGCCAGAAAGGTGTAGTTAGTTCAATGGAAGCTAGATGGCGCTGCCAGTTTTCCGCTACCGCCGGCCAAGCCGTTGAGCTGGTTGAGCCAATGCCTCCTAGGAGGCGTTGGTTGAGCATTGGTGTACGGTGCCATGATTGCTTTGTGTGGTGCATCATTTGCGTTGTGTCGCCGGCGAACTGGTGTCACTCCGTCAGTAGTAGTGAGCCCTGTTTGAGCCAGCGCAGGTGAAGGAAGATGGGCCGGCATTTGAGATTGTTCACTGCTTCATTTAAACTGCAAGTGACTGAATATGCCGAGGAACACGGCAAGCGAGAAGCTGGATGCAAGTACGACATAGACGAGAAGCGCGTGCGTTACTGGATAAAGCGGAAAGATGCCCTCGCTGCTACCAACAGGAGCCGAAAGGTGTTTCGCGGCAAGAAGTGCAAATACCCGGAACTTGAAGGCGAACTCTTCAAATATGTCATCCACACTAATTGACGGCTACGCTGTATCAACTGACATGGTACGCGTGAAAGCCCTTAACATCGCTCTCCACATGAAAATACCCCAGGCACAATTCAAGGCAAGTCGGGGGTGGGCTACGCGGTTTATGAACCGGAACCAGCTCTCTATTCGCCGCAGAACGACGATATGTCAAAAACTTCCATGTGAATACGAAAGCCATGTGGTTAAATTCCATCGCTTTGTTAATGCTCTCAGGAGGGAACATGAGTACGACCTCTCCCAAATTAGAAATGCGAACCAGACTCCTGTGTGGTTCAACGCACCTGAATTTCGAACAGCATGGACGGTACTGAGGATGATCGTCTCTGGGGGGATGCAGACGCCGAGGCAAGCTCTTCCGAGGGCGAGGACAGCGATAGCGACATGGAATCATAATAAAAACATTCCTGGCATGTCATTTGTGACACTCTTGCACACTCCTACTGTTGCGGAAACAGTATAGACCTTTGGTGAGCTGTCGTCGACCTGATTCGTGTAATGGCCGCACCAAAGAAAAATTTCGAAAAAAAAAGTGCAGCCCTTACATGAGTATATACGGTAAATCAGCAGAACCCCAATCGCCATTTTCAGCAGTGGTATGTGCATGCGTGTGGGAATTACTACAGGAGTGCACCTCTTCGTTCTTGCATTTACTGCCGCAACACCTTGCACATGACACCACGTTGTCCATGTGCCATTGTCGATCAGGGTGGGCACAGGTCCTTCAAAACCCTTGAAATTGATATGTTCCCTGGACGTCCTCAAATTCTTTCTTTCCCTTGAAAACCCTTGAATTTCTTAAGTAACACAGTCTAAGATCGATTATATGAAACGCTTTCTATGGTGGATAAGTGTGGGCCCAGCAAACTTCCCATTTCAGGAACAATTGTAGTGTGAAATCCATTTGTAATAGCAATTTTAACAATATGTTGGAGTCGCACCTCAGGACCTGAATAAAGTTCATTGTCTGTCTGCTGGAAGATGAACTTTTGTGTGTTTTCTGTGGTAAAATAAACCGCCTACTGTAGTGCTTCCCTGCTGTGTCATCGGTCATAACAATGGAATCTGACTACTGGATATGTGTGCCAAAGGAGAAAAAAAAGGAAAAATCCCAATTTTTTGAAGAAAAACGTTCGCCAGAACCCCTCTCACGATGACTGTTGATGGTAATGCGTCTAGCATTGAATGAATATAGCAGCACAACGTATTGCCACTTTGAATACGAGTTATGTATGGGGCATGTGCTTCAGCGGGACTACTCTTTCATGCTTCCTTAAGTGCACTCGGTGCCACTGCGAAGCCTGCGTGTCTGAAATACATGGTGGGTCGCTGCGTGTGAATGCTGAGAAACGCATCGTTCGGCAACCGGGCTCCTCTCTTGCCCTTTTTTCTGGACAGACTCCTCCGAGGCTTAGTTAAAGGCCTCGAGTTTGCACATGACTCTATTAACGAGCTTGAAGAAAAAGAAATGCTGAAATCGCTAAAAACAACATCTTTGCTGCTCAAAATGAGATGCTTCGATGAATGCACATCAGTCTGGAAAGTAAAGTGCTCGATTTGGACGAGCTACCTGTTCTGTCCGAACAATACACAAGGGCCAACCTATAAGTACAAGGAACCATCAAAAGTGACAGTTAATCTGGGGTTGACAGTCTATAAAATAGGAAATGTAATCATTGAGTCATTTCAAGAATAGGACACTGAATCCTGTCATCGGGTACCAACACGATTGGGAGATAAGTCGAATATTATAGTTCAGTTCCGGTCTCGAGCCAAACGTGTCTCCGTCCTCCAGAAAGTCAAGATGAGGCTGAAAAACACTGACATTGGACTGGAAAATTCTGATCCAATGTACAGTATAGACCACTTATAACGTAACCGCTTATAGTGCAGCACCGGATATAGTGCGGTCTTTTCAGACTCCCGTTAACTTTACCGTAGCACTTGTGGGGTCTCACATGTGCTCTTGGGACAGAGGAACGACAGCACAGTAGTGCAAACAGTCAAAAGGGCATTTATTGCACCTTTCATACACCAATACACACTAGCCGAATTACTGCCAATAGAACATTCAGATGGGCGCGCGACAAATCAAGGAAGTCCGACTCACCGCGTCCGGATAGCGAGCGAATATGTTCGCCCCATGGTATGACACCATCGCCTTGTCGTTCACGTGTACGGTCACGCGAACGGTGGTGCGTTCGAACGATCCGTGTTTGTCCATACCGGTGCCCTCCTTCTAGCCACGCGAGACGGTCTCGCGAAGCGTGGATCGGCGCACGCGCGGGACGTCCGCATCGCTCACCGACCCCAAGCCGAAGAGGAACAGCCTTCTCCCTTTTGCGCCCGCTTAACACCCCGCTGTCAGGTGGTGTTACCAGCGCAACACTAGCGCCATCTCTCGTAATACGCTGCAACTCCGCCACCGTAAAGCTACGCGGCGAAGCCGGATTACGGCAGCCATGTGGGGAAAACAACATCAGGGGCGCATGAGAGTCGTGCATCCCCACATCTCCCCAACCTTAAATCACTGCATACTCCGGCGAAACATGTCAGCACTGTCAAACATCAACGCATGCTTCTCGAACAAGAGGTAGTACATGCAGCAGTGGCCGCACCGAGGAAATGTCCACACGCTTTCTTTAACATGCGAGCCGACATTGTCTCTGGGGTTCACCCCTGGCTTTCGCTGGTCACAGCACGAGCTCTGCAGATTCGACGGCACGACTCCAGCCCAGGACTCCGGAAACTGCGACGCAGAAGTCGGCACAAGCAAGCGTCGGTCACGCCGACGCGCCCTGCTGACGAGAGCCGCAGCAGCCATTGGTGACTGTCGGCGCTTTTGCCAGCCACCGAGCGTTGCAAGCCGGGCATAGGCGGCCACCGAAGTCGCTGCGCCGAACTGGCCACAGGCATCTCCATTGCCAGGGGTGGCTCGTTCATAGGCCGGGGCAGCGGCGCAGACAATATGCAGGTGATAGCAAACCAGGGGTGATTCCGCTCATGCTGCGTACACTCAACGCACTCGACAAACACTAAAGTAGTGCAAGGGAGAGGAATTCGGCATACGCATCGCCCACGTGGCACGATGTTCAATTCGGCTAGCAAAATTTCGGGTGGCATTTCAGATGCTAAGTTCACGTTAACAAAGCTCGCTTTCTTGAATCGAGCGAGTAATTTCAATTCATGCGAGGCTAACTAAAATGAGAGAAGCAAAGTGCGACACCTCAACACAACGGTCCACGAGGTTGTGTCCCTCCACGTGCGACAGGCGGCTTCGTAAAGCCTTAGGCCTAATGCCTCGCTACCCTGACAACAACCGGCATCCACAAATTAAAAAAAATATCACCCAAAATGAGCACCACAGGCAGCCATGAGGAGACGTAAGCTCTGTGAGGTGGTCCTACCCCCCTCAGTGCACACAGCATCCGAGTTGACGGCGCCCACCGTCCCGGACGGTGTCGGAGCGCCCGGTGCCAGGCCGCAATACCAGTCAGCCCATAGTGGCACCCGTGGCCCGCGGCCACCCGGCTTCCTGAGCCACGACTTCCGAAGTCAAAGAGATAGGAGAAGCTATTTACATAAGAAATTCGGACCACCCACGAGGCTTCCGTACTCACTCACTCTAGCGCCCGCGGGCTTGCCAATGCTCCGCGGGCGCTAGGCCTCGCTCTCCCAGGATGCAGACCACGTGGCTCTCGTACCGACGAGTGTACTTCAACAAAACACTCGCGATCAAAATCCATGCTAGGACTACGCTTCGGTTGAAACAAAGGTTGTCTCGAACCGAGCAAAACTGTTAAAGTTACCGTCCGATGCCCCAAGAGCCCCATGTTGGGCGCCAGACGTGGAGTCTCGCACATGCTCTTGGGACAAAGGAACGACAACACAGTAGTGCAATCTATCAAAAGGGCATTTATTGCACCTTTCATACACTAATACATGCTAACCAAATAATTATGCATAGACCATTCACATGGGCGCGCGACAAATCAAGGGACTCCGACTCACCGCGACCGGATAGCGAGCGAATATGTTCGCCCCATGCTGTGACACCATCGCTCGTTCACGTGTACGGTCACGCAAACGGTAGCGCGTTCGAACGATACGTGTTCGTCCATACCGGTGCCTTGCTCCTAGCGACGCGAGACGGTCTCGCAAAGCGTGGATCGGCGTACGCGCGGGACGTCCGCATCGCTCGCCGATCCCAACCCTAAGTGGAACAGCCTTCTCCATTTTGCGCCCGCCTAACCCCCCGCCGTCAGGTGGCGTTAGCAGCGCAACACTAGCGCCATCTCTCGTAATACGCTGCAACTCCGCTGCCGTAAAGCTACGTGGTGAAGCCGGGTTACAGGAGCCATGCGGGGTAAACAACATCAGGGGACGCGCGAGAGTCGAGCATGCCCACACACTCCGTGTATACACGTATCGCTTATAGTGCAGTTGCGGGAAACGAAATACCGGTTACAGTCCGGCTGCCTGGGAGTACGGAAGTCAGCAGAGATGGCGAACACTCCCCTCAAATGGGCACCCCAAGGAGTGCTCGAGGAAGAAAGAGAGCCGAAGTGGAGGAGAAGGGCACGTGGTGCGAACGAACAGCCAGTGAGGCTGGAACCAGAATCTTGAGTGCGAGTCGTGAAATATCATGGCGCGCATAGCGAGCGAGGGCCACGAAACTGGCAACCCCGGCCAACGCTCGCTTCATGATAACGGCAGTAAACGAAACTTCAGGGAGCTGGCGGCGCCGGCACAGCACGGCGAAGGGCGCCCGCGGAGACGGTGGATTGTGATTGAGGAGGGCAGAAGGGAAGCGGATTTCACCTCGGCAACTACGCCGCTTAGGTTGCTCCCCTCGCCCTCCCTCGTAGCTCCCTCACTTTTTACTGTCACCGTGCGCGCCCGCCGCCGTGCAGTCGGCCCGTCGCCAGCTCCCCGAAGTTTTGTTTTCTGCCGTTATCGGGAAGCGTGCGTTTGCTGGCATGGGCAGTTTCCTTGGCTGGCCTGGGGCAGCGCCGCTGCTTCTCTCTGCGCCGTAGCCTTAGCGTGCAAGGTCAACACGTGACTAGAAAGTAGAGGAAGCATAAACGAGAAAGAAATGTGCACTGCCATTTTCTACACGTGGCTACGGTAGCGTGGCCGAGACGTCGGCACGTACACGCATGTTCCACTGCAACGCACGATTCGCGACCTTGCCATTTGAGCGAAGGTGAAATTTCCGCCACATTTTTTTCTATCTTTTTTTGTTTCGTTTGTGCGAGACATTGCGGGGCCTCTCCTAAGCTTTTACTCTATGGCGGTGCCGGAGCAATGCCGGTCGGAGGCGCCGCCACGTGATTTGGTTCGAATTAACGAGATTCGACTGTAAATTGAATGCAAACGTTCTAGCCGCATTCCTCGACTTGTCGCATACCCATGGTGGCTCGGTGTACATGTTTTGCATATGTGCGGGCCTTGAAAATTGTTGCTTTAGTTATAGTGCGGTACCGCTTATGGTGCAGATATTCGCGACTCCGGCGACTTACGTTATAAGCGGTCTACACTGTACGTCAATGAGTACCTCTGCCTGGCACAAAAGAAACTGCTTGCTTTCGCTATTAAAAAAAAAAGTATGAGCATCAGTGGAAGTCTGTGTGGTCACAGAATGAAAAGATTTTCATGAAGCAGTCCGATGGCTCGGCGGTTGTGCCGATAACCAGCGAGAAAGACCTTATCAAGCTTTTCTCGCTGGAAAGCATTTGTGCAGAGCCAGTAGCAGGTGATAATCATAGCTCACCTGGCAATTCAAATCTGTCGTCTTTCTGTTCTGGGATCAAAAAACAACTACGGGGGAATCTCGATATGATCACTGCTAATATAAATTTTCGAATGTTACAAAATTTTCTGTGGTCCCGGCCGAGCCCCATTACTTTGAAATGTGCTAGAGAACGGTAGTTATGCATCAATTTTCGACCCGTGTCGGTTGATACAAATAAACGCCGCCCCACCTACAGCCGCGAAAGAGAACAGCGCGCTTTCTCCCATTCTCTTTTGGTGCGGAGGCGCGGACGCAGCGCCGGACAGCACGGAGGCCGCGACTGGGCACGAAGAGTTCGAAGTGGTGGCGCTTTTGTTGCTTTTGTGCTTTCCTCCTTGTCCGCGTGCCATCGGACAGATTGGCTGCTGTTCTTCGGGCCGCATTTTTTGTGTTTGCGCAATTTTGCCTAGTCACAGCGAGCTACGTCTACCGAGATACGATCTTGGCTGATTCGCGCGGCTGTACGCCAAGGCGCGAGAGCCTCCGTTGGCACGTCTTCTGTCGACTGCGTTACCGGTGCCGATGGCACAGGGCGATGGTCGGTTTCGCTGGTGGAGTCGCACGGTGCAAGGTAGCGCGGCACGTTCAGTCGGGTGCTCCTCTGCTTCTTCCACTAATCGCCGTATTTTTCTTGCCGTAGGAGGTTTACACTTCCGTATTCCAAAGGCATGCTTCGTCCAAAATTTCTTCTCCCACAAGCGACGATCCATCTCTAACCTGCGAGCTCTCGGTAATCCGAATTGTGCTTGTCAAGTTAAGACGCCGGCGTGGTTTATGTAGCAGACAACTGCGGTTGCCATCTTGCCCCTGCCACACCAATGGAAAGACACCTTTCAGCCCGGCAGCCAATCGGAGGCCCGCTTTCATCAGAGGACACGTGTGACTACTGTGGGGATGCGCGACTCTCACGCGTCCCCTGATGTTGTTTTCCCCGCATGTCTCCTGTAGTCCGGCTTCTCTGCGTGGCTAAGCCCGGCGGTGGTTGCGGCGCGTTGCCAGAGGTGGCGCTAGTGTCGCGATGCTAATGCTACCGAACGGCGGGGTCACTTGGGAAAAAAAGGTCGGAGGCGCTATCTCTTTGGCTTGGCGTCGGCGGCCAACACGCACGAACGCATCGCGCGTGCGCCGGCCCGCTTCGCGCGACCGTCGCGCGAGGCTTAGAGCAGGACACCGGTATGGACAAACACGGATCGTTCGAGCGCGCCACCGTTCGCGTGACTGTACACGTGAACGACTAGGCGATGGTGTCATAGCATGGGCGAACGTATTCGCTCGCTATCGGGTCGCGGTGAGTCGGACTTCCTTGATTTGTTGCGCGCCCATGTGAATGTTCAATTGGTAGTAATTCGGCTAGTATGTATTAGTGTATGAAAGGTGCAATAAATGCCCTTTTGATTGTCTGCACTACTGCGTTGTCGTTCCTTTGTCCCAAGAGCACATGTGAGACCCCGCATCTGGCTGCCCAACGTGGACCTCTTGGGGCATCGGACGATAATTTTAACAGCTTTGCTCAGTTCGAGAGGTTTCAACCGAAGCGTAGTCCTAGCGTGGATTTTGATCGCTAGTGTCGGCGGTGTGCTTTCTTGAGCGAGGCGACGGTTGCTGTAGCGTGTTTGAACTTTTCAACATGCTAAGCCTTTTCGCGAGTGTTTTGAAGTACACTCGTCGGTACGAGAGCCACGTGGTCTGCATCCTGGGAGAGCGAGGCCTAGCGCCCGCGAAGCATTGGCAAGCCTGAAGCGAGTGAGTACGGAAGCCTCGTGGGTGGTCCAAATTTCTTATGTAAATAGCTTCTTCTATATCTTTGACTTCGGAAGTCGAGGCTCAGGGAGCCGGCTGGCCGCGGGCCACGGGTGCCGCTACGGGCTGACTGGTATTGCGGCCTGGCACCGGGCGCTCCGACACCGTCTGGGACGGTGGGCGCCGTCAACTCGGATGCTGTGTGCACCGAGCGGAGTAGGACCACCTCACAGAGCTAACGTCTCCTCGCGGCTGCCTGTTCTTGTGCCCATTTTGGGTGATGTTTTCTTTTTTTTTTTTTTCGGATGCCGGTTGTTGTCAAAGTAGTGACGCATTAGGCCTAAGGCTTAACAAAGCCGCCTGTCGCACGTTGAGCGACACAACCTGGTGGACCGTGGTGTTGAGATGTCGCACATTGCTTCCCTCATTAGTTCACCTCGCACGAATTGAAATTACTCGTTCGACTCAAGAAAGCAAGCTTTGTTCACGTGAACTTAGCATCTGAAATGCCGTCCGAAATTTCGCTAGCCGAATTGAACATCGTACCACGTGGGCGATGCGTATGCCGAATTCCTCTCCCTTGCACTACTTTAGTGTTTGTCGAGTGCGTTGAGTGTACGCAGCGTGAGTGGAGTCACCCCTGGTTTGCTGTCACCTGCCCATTGTCTGCGCTGTTGCCCTGGCCTACGAACGAGCCACCCCTGGCAATGGAGATGCCTGTGGCCAGTTCGGTGCAGCGATTTCGGCGGCCGCCTGTGTCCGGCTCGCTACCCTCGGCGGCTGAGAAAAGAGCCGGCAATCACCAGCTGCTCTCGCCGGCAGGGCGCGTCGGCGCAAGCGACGCTTGCTCACGCCGACTTCTGCGTCGCTGTTTCCGGAGTCCTGTGCTGGAGTCGTGCCATCGAATCTGCGGAGCTGATGCTGTGACCAACGGACGCCAGAGGTGCACCCCAGAGACAATGTCGGCTCGCATGTTGTGGAAAACGTGTGGACATTTCCTCGGCGGCGGCCACTGTCGCATGTACTAACTCTTGTTCGCGACGCGCGCGTTGTTAGACCTTGTGACATGCTTCGCCGGAGTATGTGTAGTGATTTAAGGTTGGGGGGGATGTGGGGATGCGCGACTCTCACGCGTCCCCTGATGTTGTTTTCCCCGCATGTCTCCTGTAGTCCGGCTTCTCTGCATGGCTAAGCCCGACGGATGGTTGCGGCGCGTCGCGAGAGATGGCGCTAGTGTCGCGATGCTAACGCTACCGAACGGCGGGGTCATTTGGGAAAAAAAGGTCGGAGGCGCTCTCTCTTTGGGTTGGGATCGGCGGCCAACACGCACGAACGCTTTGCGCGTCCGCCGGCCCGCTTCGCGCGAGGCTTAGAGCGGGACACCGGTATGGACGAACACGTATCGTTCGAGCGCGCCACCGTTCGCGTGACTGTACACGTGAACGACTAGGCGATGGTGTCATAGCATGGGGCGAACGTATTTGTTCGCTATCGTGTCGCGGTGAGTCGGACTTCCTTGATTTGTCGCGCGCCCGTGTGAATGTTCAATGGGTAGTAATTCGGCTAGTTAGCATTAGTGTATGAAAAGCGCATTAAATGCCCTTTTGATTGTTTGCACTACTGTGTTGTCGCTCCTTTGTCCCAAGAGCCCGTGTGAGACCCCACACTACCTATCACAGACTCTCGCTTCTTTTGTGTCTGTGCGTTTGTTACAAGATGGCGACGACGGACGAATTGAGAAGAGGAACGGCGAAACTTTGAGCTTTTGAACAAAACCAAGATGGCGGCGCTCGGTGGCGGGAAATTCGAGATATGTCTCCGTGAACTGCGGTGATTTAAAGCTGTTTTCTCGCCCTGCGCACTGTCGAATTAATCTTTTTCGGCCACTATTAGTGTGCTTTCAGCCAAACTATTTTGATACTGCGTAGGTTAGGTGTTTCAGATACCGAAACGTGTGGTTTTCAAAAATTGATTTTTCTTGCAATTTTTGCGATCTGATCCCCGTGTCTCCCCTTAATTTAGCTAGTTTTAATTTTGTTTCGATGATACGAATTTCGGCAAATAGGAATATTTTTCGTGACCCCTTGAGATTCGTATCATCGAGATTCCACAACAAAAATCACCTATCACGAGCTACCCTACCACAACAGGTGAATCTGAAAGACCTGAACTGTGAGATCGCTTTGCACCTTAACGCCCGCTCGATAGGTAACAAGCAAGACTAAGTCATTCTCCTTCTAAAACTATTCTCTTTTGAATTTACATTTTTTATGCTCACTGAAACGTGGTATCAATCTGATCGCAAGATGCCAGAGCTGCCTGGTTACGAAATGTTTTTCTTAACAGACCTAACAAACGTGGTGGCGGTGTTGCTATCTATACTCTCGCGTGCAACAGATGTCACAATATGCCTAATCTTAGTTATGTTGTCGAAAATAATGAAGTTCTTATGAAATAATGAAATCATTTCAGTGATATACCACCCCCCAAATGGTAACATGAAAAATTTTACGGAATATTTCGACCAGATTTCTCTATATGAGTCACTAAAGTATTTGCGCTTGTGCAGTGGTGATTTTAATATCAATATGCTTGACCATTACGCTACTGTAGATGATTTCAACATGAACGTTCTCTCCTGTGGATTTGTAAACTTAATAGAAACAAAGTTCACGAGGGTTGCAATGTGGGCTTGTTGGTAACGCATCTTGGAGGGTTTATGGTTGCGCGATTAAAAGACTGGACAAATGTCCAGTTATTTCGACGCACAAATGTTGAATGCCGAGGTGAGCCCTGAGAAGTCGTGCTTGCTGCTGCCACTCTGCAAGTAGAATCTTTAGGATCCTAGTTCCATGTCCTGCTGAAGAAGCGTATCCTCCGAAAAGGGTTCTGACGTCTTTAGGCACGTATTTTTTGCGCATACAAAAGCCTAGAGACCGGGCTTTGCACACCACTTTGGCTATGAGTGCAACTGTATCTTCTTATTTCGGAAGCACGTGCATAAAAGAGCCCAATGTACTAGAAATAAAGTTCACGAGGGTTGAAACGTGGGCTTGTTGGTAACGCATCTTGGAGGGTTTATAGTAGTAGTATTTGAGGCCATAAGGAAGCGGGTGCAACCATTGAACATTTTTTTGAACTTTTAAACTTGTACCTGAAGTCAATATTTGTGCAAAGAATTAACATTCCGTACCTTCAAAAACAAGGAGTCTGCATAGGATCCTGCTTAGCACCTGTTTTAAGCAACCTATACCTAGCAGAGCTAGACAGAGATTTGAATGCACGCATTAATGATACAAACATTGTTAAAATATTTAGATTTGTTGATTGTAAGCTAGACAACTTTGACACAGAGTATTCAGCTGTTAGGAATGTTATACACCAGTGTCTTTATCCACTGAAAGCTACTTTCGAAGTGCCTATTCAACGGAAGATCAAGTTTCTTGATGTTAAATATACCTTCAGTGACGACCCAACATGCTGGTGCTACAGTCCTAGGACAAATAAGCCGTTGTTGTCATATCATTCAGCCCATTCTAAATTGGTAAAAAGAGGAATTGTGAAAATGTGTTTCACTAACACACTTAATAAATCGTGTCATCATTGCACCGACGAAGCGTTCAGGCAACAGGCCATGCGCCTACATGATGCAGATTATCCTAGTCAAGTTCTGGTATCAGTTGCAGAGGGAATGCTAAGGCAGGCGCAGCAGTCGGGTACATCTGGACGTGTGCAAGAAAACAGTAACCAAGAGAGAAAAAGGCCAACAGTTATACCCAATATCCACCGGTTGTGGCACAACCTAAAGAAAATTGCACGCCGAGGTAACACTGATGTGGTTTTTTCAGCACCTAACAAACTTATCAGCCTGTGTAGGAAAACACGACCAGAGAAGAAAGAAAGTGCTCTTAGCTGCCAAGTAACACACAGGAAAAAAGTTTCAAGATTGCAAGACTTCAGTTATATATCGCATACCCATATCATGGGGAAAGTATTGGCAGAAGAGCAGATTCATTAATGATAGGTTGCGAGAACATAAAAATAGGGTCGACAAAGTTGCATTAGATAGATTTCTCTCCCTTCATTGTAAGCAACATCATTGCTCCTCTCTCTATGGTTCAGCAACCATTACTGGTAGAAGTGCGACCTTACTAAACTGATAATAGAAGCTTAACAGATTGCTGCCTTGGGAGAATCCTGTATCAGTAAACCATCATTGGCTCTCTCTGATAAAGAACTGAAATTTTTGCGCATGCCTTAGGATATCACTGTATAGAAAAATGTTTTTGCTTTGAATGTTTAACTGTTCATGTGGCTATGACTCATGATGGCTGAGTGTATAAGTATGAACTGGTCTTCGGTAATAAACATTGTTGGAAGTTAGCGCAGTGTGTGTCCCTGTGTGTCTTCTTTTGTCCAGTCTTTTAATCACGCTACGATTAATAGAAACAGCAACACGTGTCACATGCACTACTGCGTCAGCACTAGATCAAATAATTACAAATATAGAAACAAGTGTGCTCTCTTCTGGTACAATCGCTTCTGATGAGAGCGATCACTGTCCGGTGTTTGTCATCTTTCGGAATGAGCATGGTAAGCGAAACAATGTGAAAGAGTCTATTACTGTGCAGCACATAACAGATACCTCTTTGGAAGCATTTAAGCACGACATTATGAACTTCGACTGGTCCTGTGTGCTGCAAAAAACTGCTGTCAATGATGCGTATGACCTTTTTCTTCACTATTTCCTTCATTTATATTTGGAGCACTTTCCGCTCGAAGCGTACACGAAAAAAACCAAAAAAACGAGAAAGATAAGAAAACCACGGGTAACAAGAGAACTTTTCAAAATGATGAAGAACAAAAAACGTCTCTATTAAACATTGCTTCAAACACGTGCAGAGGGTACACTCCTTTATTTCATTTAATTTTATTACGTTAAAAGCCCCATAGGGGCATTACATAAGGGGTGGGCGTACATATATTTATTATACATCAGTTTAAGGACAGCAGAGCACAAGTTTTAAATACAACACGCGTGAAAAATTCCGTCTACTACACAGATAGATAGCATATATCCCCTACATTTTTTTTTATTCTGAAAGATGGTCTGTTAGTTTTTGCATGAATGTAGGTACACAGGTTATGGCGACAATTTGGTGGGGCAGGTTGTTCCAATCTGTTGCTGCGCGAAAAAAGAATGAGCCTGAAAAAGTGGTAGTATGAGTGCGAGGCCGGCCAACTTGGTACGCGTGCTGAGTGTGATGTGATATACGGGCAGCGGGAATAATGTATGGCGGTTGATTAAGTGAAGTGTGATAAAAGTTATGAGGGAGTGTTGAGATGCGACGACGATTAGCGAGTGTAACCAAACCAGATTCTTTTTTCAATGATGACACGCTGACATCATAGGAATACATTGAATGTATGAACCTTATGGCAAGGTTTTGCACCGATTCAAGTGCGTGGATTAGATATGCTTGATGAGGGCTCCATACGGCACATGCATATTCGAGTTTAGGTCTGATTATGTTTTTATAGGCTAGCAATTTCACATGCTTGGGCGCTTGCTTTAGGTTTTGTTTTAAAAAACCAAGAGATTCATTAGAAGATGATATGAACGTTAGTAATATGAGCGCTCCGAGTCAAGTCATTAGTAAAGGTAACACCAAGGTATTTGTAAGACTGCGCATTTTCTACGTCTATGCTATTTATTGTGTATGGGTAAGCTAGTGGGTTACGTCGGCGGGAGAATACCACTACTTTACATTTATTTGGGTTAAGTGTCATTAATCAGCAATCGCACCATTGTTGCAAGCGGTTAATATCCTCCTGAAGGGAGATTTGATCAGACATGTTAGTAATTGTTTGGTAAACGACGCAGTCATCTGCAAACATGCGAATATTGCAGGATACATGCAAAGGTAAGTCGTTAATATATATTAAGAAGAGGAGAGGCCCGAGGACAGATCCTTGTGGAACCCCAGAAGTTACCGGTAGGGAAACAGATGGGCTGTTGTTAATAAGGACAAACTGTGAGCGGTTACTAAGGAAGGCTTCAATCCATCGCAATATATCGGGGTGCACGTTCGCCAGAGATAGTTTTAGTAATAGTCGTTGATGTGGTACCTTATCGAATGCTTTCGCGAAGTCTAGAAATACTGTGTCTGTCTGCTGGTTAGTATCTAGATTAGTGTGAAGATCATGAAGGAAAACTGCCAAGTGCGTTTCGCAGAAAAATCCCTTGCGAAATCTGTGCTGTGAAAAATGAAAAAAGTTGCCTGGCGTCTAAAAATTTCATAATTTCTGTATAAATGACATGTTCCATGATTTTGCAAGGTATGCTTGTTAGTGAGATGGGGCGATAGTTAAGTGGAGAGTTCTTGTCACCTGATATGGGAACAACCCTCCCCACCATGTGGTATGATGCCAGTTGAGAGTGACTGCGAGAACAGCAAGCACAAATAAGCAGCACTAATGTCTTTAGTATTTTTTAACACTTTTGAGTTTATGTTATCTACTTCAGCTGAGGATGTTAGTTTAAGATTGTCAATTAGAGACAAAATACCATCGGCAAAGAAGGTTACTGACAACATCAAACTAGTAGAGTCGTTAACTGTAGAGGGAAATGACAAGCTAGGTTCATAGGAGAAGACTGACACAAAAGCTCTATTAAAAAGATTAGCACATTCATCATCGTCGACTGTTTCAGCATTCGGCAACGCTGAAGTCAGTGCCTTTAAAATGATGGCCATTAGAAAGGACAGCTTCCTTTGTTTTAAACAATACAAATTTAACTATAATTGGGCGTTTGCGATCAGGGGAATACCGACCAATACGATGCGCTCGCTCTATTTCGCTCTATTTTTTTATGCCACAATGTGGGGAGCTTTGGTCGGCGCTCTCAGCCGTCGCCTTGGTGCCGGCTGTAAGGAAAGAGAAAAATGAAGAAGCACAGCGTGTGCTCGGGGCGCAAGCTCGGCACGCGCTGTGCTTCTTTATTTTTCTCTTTCTTTACAGCCGGTACCAAGGCGACGGCTGAGGGCGCCTACCAAAGCGCCCCTCGTTGTGGCACCGGAGGGCGCTACAATCTCATAGGTGACATTGGTCACTTGACGTAGAACACGGTAAGGACCTTTGTAGCACGGAAGGAGTTTCTCGGATATCCCCACTCATCGGCAAGCGGACCAAAGTAGTACGAGAGAGCCTGGTGAAAAGTATGTCTCACAATGGCGGCAATTGTAAGCGTGTTTTTGAGTTTCCTGCGATGCCAACAAATGAGTACGGGCAAGCTGGCGCGCATGGTCAGCATGGGTGATGGCGTCGCGAGCATACTTGGTTCGTGAATTCCGTACCAAAGGAAGCGAAGTGTCCAATGGTAATAAAGGGTCACGACCGAAGAGCAAGTAAAAGGGGGAATACCTAGCAGTATCGTGGCGTAACGAATTATAGGCGAACGTGACATAGGGTAGCGCAATATCCCAATCCTTGTGGTCGGTTGAAACGTATTTCGCTAGCATGTCAGTGATGGTCCGATTAAGTCGCTCAGTAAGGCCGTTGGTCTGGGGATGATAGGAGGTAGCGATTTTGTGCTTGGTAGAACTGGAGCGTAGGATATCGGCGATGACTTGGGAGAGGAAAGTGTGGCCAAGGTCGGTAAGGAGCTGTCGCGGGGCGCCATGGACTAAAATGATATCCCGGAGTAGGAAATCGGCAATGTCAGTCGCGCAGCTCATGGGAAGCCCCAGAGTGATGGCGTAGCATGTCGCGTAATCAGTAGCCGCAGCGATCCACTTGTTGCTGGAGCTGGACTCGGGGGAAAGGGCCAAGGAGATCCAAACCCACATTGAAGAATGGCTCAGTTGGAATGGCAATTAGCTGTAAGTACCCGGCAGGAAGCATTGCTGGCTTTTTTCGATGTTGGCAGGGCTTGCAAGCAGCTACGTATCGCCCTACGGAGCATGCGAGGCCGGGCCAGTAGAAGCGGCGGCGCACGCGGTCGTAAGTGCGAGCAACTTCAAAGTGTCCAAGGCAGTAGGTGCATCATGAAGCTCCTGAAGCACTTTTAAGTGGAGGTGTTGGGGAACGACAAATAGAAGGGGAGGACCGTCGGGGGGAAAATTGTGGCGGTACAATATCTCGTCGTTGAGGACGAACCAACGTAACGATGGATCAGTGGGAGCAGATTCCATTCGGTGAATGAGGGTTCTCAAGGTAGCGTCATAGCGTTGCTCGTGGGCAATGTCCAAAAGCTGGGAAATGGCAAGAACACTTGCGGAAGCATCCGTGTCGCTGTTGGCGGGTGTATGTACAGGGTAACGGGACAAGCAGTCAGCTTCATTGTGTAGGTGACCAGACCTATACACCACAGAATGGAAATACTCCTGTAGCCGCAAAGCCCATCGTCCAAGCCTCCCTGTGGGATCTTTTAAGGACGAAAGCCAACAGAGGACATGGTGGTCCGTCACAATAGAAAAGTGCCTGCCGTATAAATAGGCGCGGAATTTCGCTACAGCCTACACAAGTGCCAAACATTCGTGCTCGGTAATAGAGTCACCCGCTCCACAGGTGACAAAAGACGGCTAGCATACGCGATAACATGTTCACGGTTGTGCTGAACTTGTGCCAAGACGGCACCTATGCCGTGGCCACTGGCATTGGTGCGCACTTCTGTAGGGGCTGACATATCGAAGTGTCCTAGAATCGGCGGGGTGGTGAGTATGGTGGTAAGGCGAGAAAACGCGGCGGCCTGAGATGGGAAACGTGACCGATTCGGCCGCAGCAGAAACAGATCGGCCTGTCATCAGGTGTACGACAGTCCGATGGATTCCGGGCACTGTAGGGTGGAATGTGAAAGGACCGAGGCATAGGAGCAGTGCCGGTGTCAGGACGACTCAAGGAGCAGGCGCTGGGGAGACCCATATTAGTGATTTCCTGGCGAACCATGGACTGGATCAGCGATATCGAGACATCTGTTGAGGTGAGACGGGAAACGCTGCTTTAAGTTCACGGTTCACAATGCGGGTCACGTTTTCACTTGGTGGTGGCAAGCTAGATTGGTCGGATGGGTCGGTGCAAGACGCGTACCCAGTACCTCCACCTCACGGGTATAAACTATTTACAAGGTGTATTTACAGGAGATAGATAAGCAGCAGGTGAGAATACAGAGAGGCTGTTGCCATGAACAGCACTTCGTCGTCTCGTCTGTCGTCGACATTGTCTGCTTTCCTCACCGTAACAATATTTCAACAAACGTTTTTTAAATAACATTTCTTCATCTCAAGACCGTAGGGACACTACAATCGCCATTTATTCTAGCCAGCTTAGCGAGACTATATTTTTCGAACCTACTGATGCAAATGAAGTTTATAATGTGTACAAGGGAATTAGTAACAGCAAAACCTTAAATATCAACAGCATGCAGATGAAACATTTGAAATATGTGTTAACCATAATTTGTCCCTTGATTTCACACATCTACAATCTTGCATTTGAGTGCAGAGTTTTCCCCAACGCAATAAAAACTGCAAAAGTATATCATTTTTAAAGGGGGTGACTGAAATGCACCAGCAAATTATAGGCCAATTTCAGTACTCCCTGTGTTTTCCAAAGGTCTGGAAAAAGTCATTTCTTCAAGAATAAGTTATTTGACAAACAAGATACTATGCAAGCCACAATTTGGTTTCAAACAGGCAAATCTACAAAAACAGCGACATTAACAATGAAGGAAATTAATTCGAACAATATTAATGAGAACTTGTATACGGTAGGCCTTTTCCTTGATTTTAGTAAGGCTTTTGACGGCTTAAATTATATGAATCTTGTTAACAAACTTAAAATGTACGAAATCCATGGTAAACCACTGACATTGCTTGAAGGATATCTCCAAAAGAGAAGTCAGTCGGTGTCTGTAGATAATAAACTTTCACCCCTTTTGCCTATCAGTTGTGCTGTCCCACAAGAGAGCGTATTGGAACCTCTCTTGTTCAATGCAGATATCAATTATATTGTAAGTATAGATCCTTCGATCTATATATATATACGCCGATGATATCGCACTACTTCTTTCAGGCCCTAGCCTTAATGATTTAATGGTGAAATGTAGTGACCCACTAAATAAATTGTTGAGGTAGTCAAGGATGAATAAGTTAAAAATAAATCCTACGAAGTCCAAGGCTGTAATACTTTGCATAAGAAAAAAACCTCTAATACTGCACTCTTTGCTTCACTTTAAACAATAGAAATAGTTGGAAGTGCACAAGACTCTTGGAGTATATTTTTCTTGTTATTTAAACTGGGATGCCCACACACTGACCTTGTCTACAAGAAACTCTCTTCCGTCTGCAGGGCTCTGTCGCGATGTCGTGAAACTTTACCTTTGAAATGCAAATTACAAGTTTATTACGCATTTTTTTCTCACCTTAATTTCCGCAGTTTAGTATGGCCCACAACCACAATGACCAAAACAAACATAAGGTTCTCGTATTACAAAAGAAAATTGTTCCAATAATTGCGAATGTTGATAAAACAGCTACCTCCAAATATGCTTTTGAAGCACATAACATCGTCCGCATCAATCATTTCAACAGTTAAACCTGGATATAACGAAATTGACAAATTCCTGAAAAACTTCGTTATAAGGAGGATTTCGTTAAATGCAGGTTCGGCACGAAAATTCGAAAAATAAACGCTTACCGTATCTACTATCGCTCAAGATTTACTCCTAATACACTAAAGTTGCGATGAACAAAAAAGTCCCAGTTTCACCCGAAAGGCGAAGCATCGATTGCGACAGCGAATTAACAGACAGCTGTACGAAGTAAGGATAGTTCAATCAAACCTCGTTAATACATACCTGCTTGATGCGTAATTGCGGTTTAAACGTAGTTGCGAAGATTCCCCCACCCAGCCCCCATTGAACCCCATGTATTGGCTGACTGCTTAAGCCATAGTCACTCATTGCCCACCAAACGGTTAGTGCGTACTATTTTTCTTGTTTTACACGCACAGGAACAAAATCAGCAAAATCTCATGTGCGCAGACATTCAATTCTCGAGTTGCGACGCCCGGACGACAGTCGCCAGCAATAGTGAATTTACAACATGGCCACCATGATGTATTTCCTGCTCGTACAGCTGTTGCCGATTACCGCGCGCGCACAAAAGCATGGCCTTCGAGATAAGTTCCCGGTAATGCGGAGAAGCTGCCGATAGGGGTTGCAAATTTGCTGTCGCCATTAGAGTAGTAACCGCGCAGAAGCACATTGTATTGCAAAGCGCATTTGTGCCGTCACCGCGGACGTTGCTCCGTGTAAAGTCCAAACACGGCAACATTGTCGCCGGGTGCCGTAGGCTGTGTGTGCGAGTGAAAGCTTGCGGCAGTCAGCTGACTCAATCTCGCGCACGTGAAGGAGAAAGGGGGGTGGCGGAAACGCGCTTCTGCGCTAGGCACGGCGGGGCAGGCGAGAAAGGGGGGGGGGGGGGGGGGCGCTTACTTCGGCGACGACCGCTGTATCTTGAAAGCGATCTGCGATGTGTAAAAGTGTGCCCCCACACGGGCTTATTTTAAAGTGAACTGCAGACAAGGTCAATATCTTGTGTTTTTTCGTCGAAGCACTCATCCTTGGAATGTCACTCCAGTACTGGATGGGTGAACGCGTGTCGTTTCGCACAAGCGCGAGGCATCGGAAACGAAGAGCGAGCGTCACGATGACGTCGTAGCGTCGTATAATGTTACAGTAGAACCCCGCTGTTACGTTCCCGGGGGCTGCGTTTTCCCGGCTGTTACGTCGTTTGCGGCCGGTCCCGGCACAGCTCCCATAGAACCCAATGCATTGGTAACCCCGCTGTTGCGTCGCAAGAGCGAGCGACACGATGGCGTCGTAGTGTCGTATAGTGTCACCTAGTGTCAGGTTAGTAAAGTTAAGCGCAGAGACTTGCGCAGTAACCCGAGTGGCGCTGCCAGTGCGTTGAAAACAAAAAAATGTCTTTTTTTTTTTTGCTGTGGCAACATCAACAGGAAAAGGAGATTGCCGGCTTGGCGGGCTAGGCCAGCTGCAGCAACCGGCGATATCAGGTTGGAATGAAGGGAGGTGGAAAGGTCATGCCTGCGGCGGCAAGATTGCCAGGTCGAGGGATGCAGGCCCGCCTCGCGCACGCTCGCACGCAGTTGACGTGAATTTCAGTGTGCCAAGCGTGACGCCGTCGCTTCGCATTCCGTCGCGGCGGAGAAGGGGCTTCCGGTTGCGCGCAAAAATGAGAAAATTTTAGGGCGAAATCTCTAGGTTGTCTTCGGAGAAAATTCTTTATTTCGAGGGGTCTCCCGCTGCCACTTCGTTACGTAGAGATCTCAAATACGTGTGCTTCTATGGAGTAACGACGGGGAATAGAAAAACTTCGTTATATTCAGGAATTCGTTATATGGAGGTTCGTTATAAGCAGGATTAACTGTATAACTTTAAGTTGTTACAAAAAATTTTATTCTGCTCTGGCATCCTTGGACAGGCGTCGTGCTAACCTACACACACAAACTAATAATACAGGGAGAATAGCAAATTTTCACAATAATTATAAATTACAAAGGTTGTCTTTTAACCTGCCCATGTTCTAAACACGTATAAACATAGAGTCATCATCATCATCATCATGTCTATTCATGTCCACTGCAGGACGAAGGCCTCTCCCCGTGATCTCCACTTACCCCTGTCTTGCGCTAGATGATTCCAACTAGCGCCTGCAAGTTTCCTAACTTCATCACCCCACCTAGTCTTCTGCCATCCTCGACTGCGCTTCCCTTCTCTTGGTATCCGTTCTGTGACTCTAATGGTCCACCGGTTATCCATCCTACGCATTACATGGCCTGCCCAGCTCTATTTCTTCTGCTTAATGTCAACTAGAATATCGGCTATCCCCGTTTGTTCTCTAGTCCACATCTCTCTCTTCCTGTCTCTTAACGTTAGAGCTAACATTTTTCGTTCCATCGCTCTTTTTGCGGTCCTTAACTTGTTCTCGAGCTTCTTTGTTAACCTCCAAGTTTCTGCCCCATATGTTAGCACCGGTAGAATGCAATGATTGTACACTTTTCTTTTCAATGACAGTGGAAAGCTCCCAGTCAGGATTTGGCAATGCCTGTCGTATGCACTCCAACCTCTTCTGTAAATTCTGTATGCACTCCAACCTCCAATTCTTCTGTAAATTTCTTTCTCATGATCAGGGTTCTCTGTGAGTAATTGACCTAGATAAATGTACTCCTTTACAGACTCTAGAGACTGACTGGCGATCCTGAATTCTTGTTCCCTTGCGAGGCTATTGAACATTATTTTTGTCTCCTGCATATTAATCTTCAACGCCACTCTTACACTGTCTCGGTTAAGGTCCTCAATCAGTTGCTGTAATTCGTCCCCATTGTTGCTGAATAGGGCAATGTCATGTGCAAACCGAAGGTTGCTGAGACATTCACCGTTGATTCTCACTCTTAAGCCTTCCCAGTCTAAGAGCTTGAATACTTCTTCTAAGCATGCAGTGAACAGCATTGGAGAGATTGTGTCTCCTTGCTTGGACCACTTTCTTGATAGGTAACTTTCTACTTTTCTTGTGGAGAACCAAAGTTGCTGTGCAATCCTCGTAGATATTTGCCAAGATATTCACGTATACCTCCTGTACTCCTTGATTATGCAATGCCTCGATGACTGCTGGTATCTCTACTGAATCAAATGCTTTTTCATAATCTATGAAAGTTATATAGAGAGGTTGATTGTACTCCGCAGATTTGTCTATTACCTGATTTATGACATGGATAGGATCCATCGTAGAATATCCCTTCCTGAAGCCAGCCTTTTTCTCTTGGTTGGCTGAAGTCAAGTGTTGCCCTAATTCTATTGGAAATTATCGCGGTGAATTTTTTATACAATACCGAAAGCAAGCTAATGGGCCTATAATTCTTCAATTCTTTAACGTCTCCCTTCTTATGAATGAGTATAATGTTGGCGTTCTTCCAGCTTTCTGGTACATTTGAAGTCGTGAGGCGTAGCATATAAGGGGCCGCAAGCTTTTCAAGCATGATATCTCCTCCATCTTTTATTAAATCGCGTGTTATTCCATCTTCTCCAGCAGCTTTTCCCCTGGTCATGTCTTTCAAGGCCCTTCTAACTTCATCGCTAGTTATAGAAGGGGCCTCTGTATCCTGTTCATGACTACTTCGAATGAAAGCAGCTTGGCTGCTCTGGGAACTGTACAGGTCAGTATAGAATTCTTCTGCTGCTTTTACTATGTCATCGAAATTGCTGATGATATTACCCTGCTTATCTTTAAGTGCATACATTTTGCCTTGTCCTATGCCTAGTTTTCTGCTCACTGATTTCACGCTGCGTCCATTTTTTACTGCTTCTTCAATCTTTTCCACGTTATGATTTCGAATATCCCTTACTTTCTCCTTGTTGATCAGTTTCAACAGTTCAGTGAATTCTATCTAGGTCCTTTGTACCTTGGGAGAGCTTACCTACTGGTTGCCTTGGTGCCTTACCTCCCACTTCAATAGCTGCTTCTGAGATCAGACTAGTTACGGTTTCATTCATTACTTGTATGTTATCTTTATCTTCCTGTTCTAAAGCTGCATATTTGTGTGCGAGCGCCAGCCTGAATTGGTCTGCTTTTACCCTTACTGCGTCTAGGTTGGCCTGTTTCTTCTTGACTAATTTAATCTTTCTTGAAATTGAGAGAAATCCTAGACCTCACTAACATATGGTCACTGCACTTTACCCTACCTAACACTTCTATACATCTTGTACTATGCGGGGATTGGCAGAGAGTATGCAATCAATTTCATTCCTTGTTTTTCCTTTAGGGCTTTTCCAGGTCCACTTCCTGTTGCTGCACTTCCTGAAGAAGATATTCATTATTCGGAGCCTATTCCTTTCCTCGAATTCTACCAACATATCTCCTCTAGTGTTCCTAGAACCGATGCCGTAGTTGCCAATTACTTGTTCACCAGCCTACTTTTTCCCTACTTTTGCATTGAAGTCTCCCATGACTTCAATGCAAAAGTAGGGAAAAAGTAGGCTGGTCAACAAGTAATTGGCAACTACGGCATCGGTACTGCGTTTTCACCTTTCTCATTGCTAATTCAACATCTTCATAAAACTCTTCTATTTCTTCATCGTCGTGACTGCTGGTTGGGGCTTCACTACCTTCACTACCTCCGATTTCGCTTTATTACGACGACTGCTATCCTCTCATTAATGCTGTAGAATTCATCAATGTTACCCGCTATGTCCTTATGGATTAGGAATCCTACTCCAAATTCTCTCTTATCTGGAGGACCTCTGTAGCAGAGGACGTGGCCGTTAGTCAGCACTTCTTCTTTCTAGGGTTTTACGTGCCAAAACCAGTTCTGATTATGAGGCATGCCGTAGTGGAGGGCTCCGGATTAATTTTGACCACCTGGGGTTCTTTAACCTGCACTACAACGCAAGTACACGGGCGTGTTTACCTGCAACTCAGCAGAGGGTGCTAAGAATCTCTGAGTTCGGACAGGCCGCCACTGGAAACTGACCCTGGCAATGTTTAACACGCGCACCCTATCGAGTGAGGCTAGCTTAGCAGGGCTATTTGAAGAATTATCAGGTATTGCCTGGGATAGTATTGGCCTTAGTGAGGGCCAAAAATATTTTTCACATTTTGTTTTAAAATGAGCAGAAGCCGATGGCAATTCACCGTCGCCTTCAAGAAAAAGGTGATTTGAGTACGCGGAAGCCCACGGCAACCCGCCAGGTTGCCGTGGGCTTCGTATCGTGCGACCATCGACCCACGTGTTTGTCAGCACCTTATCATCACGGCACGGAGCAGCATTTAAATAAATACTGTCACCATTGTGCAACCGGCTGAGTCGCATTTGTTTAAAGGTAAAGGTGTCTTTCGGTACTTTTGCCATTGAAAAAGATTTCTTTCATTCTTTAGAATCCGCCTTTTGCATGTCCCGAGTACGCATGCGCTGTACCCTAGCGGCGAGTGCCGAAAACGTTTTGTACGGCGTCGTTGTTCGTGCAGCTGACGACGCATGCGTATGCAGCGTAGCCGTCGAGCACGCGAACTCTTTATTGTCGGCACTGTGGCGGTCGATGACGCGGTATTTGCGCCGTATTTCGGTAGAAACTTCAGCTGTTCACAGTGATGTTCGGTTAACGTCCGGTACATAACAATATTGCCGACACGACACCGATGTCGGTCAGAAGTCAACCTCACGCCGGCGCCAACGCTCGGCCGGCTGTAGTTGTGATACTGTGCCAGTGGGACATCTATATTGTCGTACAAGTATATGACGAAGAAGGGACCGACGACGCGACCGACGACAGCGAGTGATCGTAGTGTGATAAGCTTTCGTGCCGATGACGCCGACAAAACCAGTGTGCTGATCGCCGTGCGAGTTGCCGCCGAGTGACAACGTCGCACCGACAACGTGAATATCGCCGCAAATGCGCTCGTGTATGTATTTATTGACGCTCAAATTGAGTCGAAACGTACTTCCGACGCTGATATGCACAATTTCCAGCCATTTACAGCCCTACACATCAAGTTTCAGGTGGTGTCGATCTCGTTCAGGCAGCTTCATTATAGGGCTAACACAGCCTACGAGTTCGTCCGCTACCGGCGGGCCTGAAATATAGGATAAGCAAGTACGATGAAGGAAACTGCTTTTATAGTTCGGTACAGACCTTACCGACTTGAAGTGAACCACTCTTAGCATAGTACGATGCACACATGAGTAGGAAGCGGCGACACGGCGCAGTGCTAATACCGCGCTACAGGCACCGTTCTTGAACGAAGGCTGTCGGTCGCAGTCGCTGGCGCTTCCATGAAAGGAGTGAAACTACGGAGAGTGTATTTTTGTGCTGCCAGATTTAGTAGTTACCGAAAATACAGTTTGCCTCTTATGCTAAACAGGCAACCAGTGATCAATGGCCCTTTCGATACTGCATCGTAAGCAACAACACCGCTCGTTTCCACGCGAGTACGGTGGGCATCGGCATTTTCGCGTGCCAGTGTGCGGCTATAGGTGGTCGTTGTCGCCGTTTTCGATGTGCCCGGGATGTTCATGCCTTCTCGTCTCCATGTGATCGCTTCTGATAAGTGCATGATAAGTGTTCATATATGCTTTGAACATTTCCTCATTATTTCGTGTTAACAGTGCACGGTTTCTACTGTACTTGAAGCGAACAGCGAGCGACCGAAAAATTACTTGTTCTCGCAGGTGTTTGTGCCTCTGGTGCGAGGTGTGGTGGAGCGTATGCGGAGCTGCTCCCTCCAATCGGAGCTGTTCCGTGCCCCCCTGGCTGCTCTGGTGGAGCTCACGCAGCTGCGCCGTAACGGATGGCCCATCTGCCAGTTGGTATGGGTGGCACTGATTTAACTCACTTTCCACACTAGTCGTGCTGGTGTTGGCCATCCGATTTAGCAAATTGTTTGTCTCGGTCACTAGGCCAGTTGGTACAGTGCAAAAGGTGTTGCTCTCTCCTTTATTTGCATCTTTAGTGCTGCTTTTTCACCATGCCACTGAGAAACATTAGCGAAAGAAATTCTGGTTAACTTTCATGAATGAGCAGGCTTAACTGTGGGCAGTTGTTCTGAAAGGCCCTGAAAGTTAGCTTTCAGAATCTCAAGGTAAATTTTAAAGCTTTTCAACTATACGGTGAACCATTGTTAATTCAAACTCTGACGTCTCAAAATATATATTTATTTTTCACTGCGGTGTCAATCCATGTGTTTCAACAGGGTAATGTGGCTTGTACTTGCTTGACACTTGGCGGCCAGACGCCGTGCTCGTTGCTTTTCTTTGCCCCTCCTTTCTGTCTATCGCCCCTTGTGTGTAAGTCTTTTTTTTTTTCCCCTCTCATTTAGGACGCGTCTCAATGGGGTCGCAGCATATTAATCGTGACATTTAGCAAGACCATCGATGCTTTTGAGCAGGTGCAATCAGTCTAAGGGCTTTGCCCAAAAAAGCCAGCATGCGAGCCCTCAGTGTTATACAGTCAGCCCTCAATATAAGGAACCTCGATTTAACGAAATTCTCGATGTAATGTACTATTTTCATTTCCCAATCTTAGTTCCGTTGTATTAACGAAACCTCGAATTAACGAAATTCACGATATAACAAAGTTTTGGGTGTAAGTATAACTTCTTTATATCGACTGTAGCAAGATTGTGGCTTTATAAGGACTTCATGCTCACACAACAGCATGAAGCGAGCATCCTTACAAAGCCGCAGTCTTGCTCGCATGATGGCTTCTAAGGGCTGCATCACTCGTGGGCACTTGCCCAAGGTGTGACCATTGCTCTCTTCCACAGCTCATTTTCGGTTTTCCAAATCAACTTCTCCTTAAGTCATTGTGCTGCAGGAAGTAATGGCGTCACTTTGTTAAATCATTGATTTCAAATATTGCATCAAACTCAATCGTCTTGACTCGGTGCGAAACAACAACGGGCGGTGGCATGACTAGCATCATTGTCCGCGGATGCCAACATGTCCGGTGCCGATGCACGTGAAAGGGACCGAGAATATTACTTATGGCATTTTGGAAAGGCTAGATGTGGCCTGTGTGCAGCCAGTGGGTTTCTACTTTCGTGATTTAGCTTATCTCGAAACTCTGCTCATCTCAAAATTTTTTTCGGTTTTTACAGCTTCGAGTTAGCAAAGCTTTAGTGTATGTTTTGCAGATTGTACTGCACAGTTAGGCCATGCCTCTGTCATGCTACCTGATGAGCGAATTTAATTCTCGAGCAAAAAAGTAATGTCACAGCATGGGAAGGAGCTGTCGGTGCCTTGCAACAGGGTGACTGCACAGTTTTAGGCATTGAACTGGGCACACCAGTACTGCGTGTGGAGGATTTGATGATGATGGTCTGTGCAGATGGTGGACGACCCCCTGTGGCTGCCAACGCCCATCACGGCCAGTGGAGGCCGCGAGCTGAGCAGGCTCTCGCTGCTTGGGCCCTTCTTGGCCCTGTCACCTTTTGCAGAGGATGAGGTGAGCATGGCGTGCTGCATCGCGGCCACCTTCTACCACATTACAGTGCAGTCGCACTTGTTGTATGTTCCCTGGGACGCAATATTTCGCACCATCAGGGTCATAAACTCAGTCTTTACAAACCAGTTGAACCCAAAGTTTTCAGCGCTCATCCTGCTGTGTTTGTTTTCGATTCCTGTCCTCGTCTTTCTCGCGCTGCTTTAAGTTATATCCAAATTTTACGAGACAGCGAAATACTTGGCAAGGCATGTGATAGCTAAAAATAGTAACAGTGCATGGGATAGCAAGAGCAATAAAGTGCAGGCCACTACGAGGCGCGAATAACAGAGGCCTATGCTGACCAGCTGTCTCGCTTTGTATGTGTTAGCATCATGCAAGTGTTTCTAGAAGTGCCTTTTGTGGTATGCAGCCTAGCCTGGTGCGTGCTTACTATGAGGACCGGGACCCAGAGCACATTCAGCTGGCCCACCAGACGCTGCAGGCCAAACTGGAGGCAGCCAGGGTGCGTGTACATAAAGAATATGAAATAATATGAATAGAGCAACAGACCCTTGTGAAGTCCTTAGAAGTCATCAGTGAGGTTCCTTTGCAGGGCTCACTCCTGCACCAATTGGGCCATTTTGGTACAAACGCAAATTTCTTTGCGAAACTGAGCCATTTTGATACAACCCCAAATTCCTTTGCCAAACTGCTCCAAACACAGACAATTGACCGAAATTGCGCCACACTGCACCAGAGCGGCTTTGGCATGTGTGTTCCGGCAGTGGCAGCGAACATGGAGCGTATTCGTTCTCCGAAAAAAAGTGCAGCCGTTCACATTCCGCACACTGCGCGACGGCGCTTCCCATACAGTTTCTCGGTAATTTTCACACTTATAACACTGGACATTTTGGCACTTCCGGCAAGTGGCCACTCCCGGACTCTTGGCCGTTGTCACTGCTGTTGGAACGACCACGGCTGCTGTATTTAGATTGTACTTGAATATGGTTCAGTGGGCTGAGCGGCGTGGCGCTTCCTATAGCTGAGGCGCAAAACAACGAAAAGTAGCCGAGTTCGCTGTGAGCGAACTAGATATTAGGGAGGCGCGTGCTTCAGCAGGTTGAGTGGGTGGGCATCTCTGTCCCCAGGGTCGGTAAATGTAAAACTATGTCAATCAGTTTTTATTCCCATATGGGTGAGGCCTGAGCCATCACGAAGGGCTAATGGTGGATTTGGAATAAAATGTCGGGAGTTTACCCAATAGGCGAAGCATCGATTGCGATAGCAAATTACTGTACAGCTATACGAAGTAAGGATAGTGGTTTTATTGGCCATATAAACTTGTAAACATTCGCTTACTAACTAAATTAACAAGCGTCACGCGCGCAGGCAGACATGAACACATCTCGCTCGATGATCACAGAAACTTGCTGTCAAAACGCTGGAGTTAGGAAGCGCGGCAGCAGCAGCGAGCGAGTCGACCTTCGTCCATGCTCTCGCTTCAACGCGAACTAAGCAGTGAAAACACAGCGTACACAAAGCCATTAGCACTCGCACACTGTCCGCATCGCTGATCACTTTCAAGATAGCATACGCGGCAGCCGTGCGCAGCTGCCACCAGAGAGGTAGCCCCCCTTTCACACCACCCCTGCCCCCGATGTCTTGCCTGCAATGGGGGATGGCACACTGCCTCCCCGCTTTCCTCCCTTACATGTGCGAGATTGAGCCGCCATCGTCGGCTCACCTTTGCACACTTTTACTCGCTCATGCAGCATACTGCGCGCGGCGACGATGTTATTGCCCCTAGACTTTATACGGAACATCATGGCGACAACGACGGCAGAAATGCGCCTAGAGTGTCCATATAGTTGCTATCACAATAAAAACAGATTGGTATAGTTTTACGGTATGCCAGCCCAGGGTCGATTGCGGCTTTCTCGGTCTGCAGTGACATATGGCAACCCAGAAATTGTTACCACATCGATTCGATGGCATAATTGAAAACATTTTCCGCTATCATCATGAGTGTCAGTGCTTCGATCATAGTGCCACCGATGTTTTCGGCTTTGCAGGAGAGCATTGCTATGCTGCCGCTCAGCTATAGCGTATTCTAGTACGCTATAGCTACAAAGCGCGCTTCTACTACGCACTTCTTGTTGGTTTATTTTGCGTTTTGCCTTGGTTTCGAAGTGCACGGAAATATTGCATTATTTCACCAAAGTTCTGATTGGCCTGGTTCAAACTGCTTCAAAATGAAATTTTGTCTGCTCCAAATTGCTTGAAAAGGAAATTTTACTTGCTCCAAAAATTGCTCCAAAAATTGCTCCAGAGGGAATTTGGGCACCCCTGGGCCGCTCCTCTTTGACACGTCAAGAATATGCCACAGCAGGTGCAAGCCGTGTTGGGTGGTTGTAGGCGCAGCTTCATGTGGCGATGCGCACCCTGTTGCTGTCGAGCCGCGAGGCGGTGCTCACCTGGTTGGGGGCGGTGCTCAAGGCCAACGAGCGGCGCTGCCAGCTCCAGGTGGAGCCCCGACAGGTGGCCTCGGATGGATTCATGCTCAACCTGGCCGCTGTGCTCCAGCTGCTCGCACTCCGGGTACAGCCGGACAAGGTAAGCTGCTGCTCACACTACAATGTTGAGCAGAGTTGCTTCGCTCTTCTTTTATCTATTTTGTCAATGCTGTATGAGAAATCCTCCCAATATTTGAAGTGCATAGTGGCAGCAGAAAGTTGCCAGTCCTCTTTATAAGGCTGTGATGAGTTTTTGTGTTTAAGTATTTTATTTTATTTACACTCGAACCTCATTAGAACCAAGTTGGAAGGAAAGACTTTGTTACAGTAAAACCTTGTTTATATGTACCCACTTAATAAGTAATTCTGGTTTAAATATAGTCACGATGAATCACCAACCCTATCACCATTGAACTTATTAATTGAACTGCATGGCTGGCCACTTAAGCAGTAGTTACTTAAAGCATGCCAAATGGTTAGGGCATAGTATTTACTTCAGTTGGCAGAAACAAGGCCGGAATCGGGGATATGTTATGCGTACAAACCATGGGTAGTGAAATTATGGCACACAGGCTTTTCACGGACAGCAGTCCCCACTGGCAGTGATGCCAAAACATGGTGACCGGAACGTGTTTCCTGCTCCCATAGCTTCTGCCTCTTGCACATCATTCGTGACAATGACGTGGAAGTGGGTAATGGTTCTTCCGTCTTCGATGTGGCATTTGTGTTTGCCGTCATGAGGGTGTTCCCAGAGAAGTAGGGGCCTGAAAGAGAAACTAGCTTGCGGCCTGCTCGCACATAAAACTTGTCTTCGTGTGTTTCAGTGAGAATTAAGATGTAGTTCTTTTCTCGCCGGTAAGTCTATACAGTAGAACCCCGCTGATGCGTTTTTCACGGGACCACAAAAAACAAACAAACATTAGAGCCGGGAAACAAAAGAGCCGAGACACTGGAAAAATTTTTAAATGAGAGCAGGGTGGTGATCGGCACAGGTTTTTTTTTTTCAGTGCTTGCGCTTGAAAAAATCATGAAGCATTGCCTGGTGCATTTTCTCACTCCCCAGCAGCACAAGGCATTTTTCAAGAACCTGTAGTGTCGTGTAACTCCCAACATCGTCACTTGAGCTCACATATCTTCTGAATAAATTTAGTGCCGCTACGGCCGGACAAGGAGGTTGGCTCTGACATCTGCTCCCTCTCCTCCTCAACTTCGTCTTCACTGCTGCGCACATCGGCACACTCGGCCATAATTTCGTCGACAGATAAAACCTCGGAGGTGACAAGGGCGTCATCGATAGAAACGTAATCACTGTACACGATTCCGTCGCAAACAGTTTGCATCACTGTGTCGAGTTCATCGCAGTCGGAGAAGGCTTCATCTCCAACAGCTTCTGCTGTGCCGTATGCACGCACACCAAAACACTTTGTGAAGCAGTGTTGAACTGTACTTGCAATGACAGTGCCCCATGCCGAAGCTAAATAGTGCATTGCATCTAAGATTGTGATGCCTGTCGGCTGCTTGCCATGTTTCCACAAACGACGTAGCAGCCAGGAAAACGCAGCAGCCAGGAACGTAACAGCCAGGAACGTAACAGCGAGGTTTCTATCGTAGTGGCTCATCTGCCTTTGTCTGTTAACTTGTATATCGCTTAGTGCATACCTGATCCACGTTCCCCACCAACTATGTATTAACAGGGTTTTACTGTATAAGTAAGATCTCATTAATTCGGATATCCCCCCTTTCCCCCTTTCCGAACAAAAGCATCGCCTTGATGCTAAAAAATAGGCGTAAGAAAAAAAAGAAGACAGGCAAGGCAAAAGTACACAAAGACGTCACGCCGGCACAGTCACTGAACGATGAAGCAAGCTCACGAAGATAAATGAAAAGCAGAAACAAAGGGAGTGAGAGAAAAACGTAAAGAAAGTTACGGACGCGCAATGTACGGCGTCATGCGCACAACATGAACTATGTCCGAGCTCGGTTGTCTTTGTGTCCTACTCCGTGTGTGCAATGTTGTGTGCAATGTTGTGTCCGGGGCAACTTTGTAGTTTACGTCACTGACACGGCAGAGCACTTTATATGGACCGAAATACCGGCTCAGCAGCTTTTCACAGAGGCCACAACGGCGACGGGGGTCCGTGCTCAAACTTGGTCCTCGGGGTTCTAAGACACTCCCTGTGGCGGATGTTGTAGCGTCGTGGGTCTGTCTGCTGCTGCTGGCCAATGTGTAGCCGCGCGAGCTGCCGAGCTTCCTCGGCACGCTCTGCAAATTCCTCGGCGTCAGTTGTCAATGGGTCAGCGTCTTGACACGGCAACTGTAGAGAAGGCGAAAGGGCGTGAAGCGCGTCGTCTCTTGCATGGCGGTGTTATATGCGAAGGTCACGTAAGGCACGATCCGATCCCATGTTTTGTGTTGGACATCGATGTACATTGCGAGCATGTCTGTGACTGTCTTATTTAGTCGCTCGGTAAGTCCGTTGGTCTATGGATGATACGCGGTCGTCTTGCGATGCCTGGTGTTGCTTAATTCAAAAACTTTGTCCATAAGCTGTTCTGTGAATGCTGACCCTCTGTCTGTTATTGCAGTGGAGGGAGCACCGTGACGCAAGATAATAATTGCACTACCTCTGAGGCCGTTGCTCGTGGGATCGGCTGTTTCTCAGCATAGCGTGTTAAATAATCAGTCGCGACGATCACCCATTTGTTGCCGTCGGCAGACAGAGGAAACGGTCCGAGAATGTCCATGCCGACTTGGTCGAAAGGCGTGTGAGGTGCTTCAGTTGACTGAAGTAAGCTAAACGATGACACCATCCGGCTTAATGGAAGGTGTCTTGCGGCGCTGGCATTCACGACAGCCTTTAACGTACTGTTTGACGCTTGTTGAAAGCCTGGGCCAATAGTACATTTCGCTTACTCTAGCGAGTGTTCCTGAAAAGCCTAAACGACCAGATGTCGGTTTGTCATGGCAGGCGAAGAGGACGTCGTCTTGCATGTCCCTTGGAACCACCAGGAGGTAAGCACGGCTGGTCGAACGGGCATTCTTCTTATACAGCACGCTGTCTCGCAGACGGAAGGATGTCAACGAGCGGGATAGATGGCGTGGTATGGCTGTGCCGCCCTCTAAATGATCGATGATCGGTCGAATCTCAGTATCGTCATGCTGCCGTCTGCTCAAGTTCGACGAACTAATGGCGCCCAGGAAGCCGTCACCGTCCTCTATTTCCTGACTGACAGCATCAATGGGTGCGTGGGGCAGCGTGTCAGTGTCTTCATGGCCAGACGTATAAACGATGGTGATGTCAAATTCCTGTAGCCGCAAGCTCCACCGCACCAGTCGTCCTGAAGGGTTGCGCATGCTTGCCAACCAACAGAGGGCATGGTGGTCAGTCACTTCTTTGAAGGGACAACCATAGAGATAGGGGTAGAGAGATAAGGGCGAAACTTCGTGATCGCCCAGACGACCGCAAGACACTCTTTTTCTGTAGTAGAGTAGTTGGTTCGCCTCGGCACGGGACAGCGAGCGGCTAGCATAAGCTATTACTCTTTCAATGCCGTCTTGACGTTGGGCGAGCACTGCACCAAGGCCGATGTTACTGGCGTCAGTACGCACCTCGGTGTCAGCCTCTTCGTCGAAATGTGCCAGGACGGGTGCTGACTGCGTGCATTGTCGTAGTTCAGCGAACGCTGCCTGTTGTTCATTGGTATAGGCAAATGGCGTGTCATCCCTGGTAAGGCGAGTCAGGGGATCCGCTATATTCGAGAAGTTGTCAATGAAGAGGCGATAATACAGACACAAGCCCAAAAAGCGTCGGATGGCCGTCTTGTTGGCAGGAGGAGGAAAAGCTGCTACAGCGGCAAGCTTTTCGGGATTGGGTCGAACTCCTTTGGCACTTACGACGTGTCCGAGAAACTTGAGCTCTTCATAACTGAAGTGGCACTTCTCTGGTTTAAGCGTGAGATCAGCCAATCGGCGTGCTTCTAGCACATGCCGCAGGCGATGAATATGTTGCTCAAATGTTTCCGAAAAGACATCTGCAAGATACACAAGGCAAGTCTGCCACTTCAATCCAGTGAAGACAGTATCCATCATTCGCTGGAACGTTGCAGGGGCTGAACACAAACCGAAAGGGAGCACTCAAAATTCGTAAATGCCGTCAGGAGTCAGAAAGGCAGTTTTCTCGCAGTCTCGTTCGTCTACCTCGATCTGCCAGTATCAACTTTTCAAATCGAGTGACGAAAAATACTGGGCACGCCGCAGTCTATCTAACAAGTCGTTATACGTGGCAGTGGGTGCACATCCATTTTAGTTACGTTGTTAAGCTTCCAGTAGTCGACGCAAAAGCGTAGCGTTCCATCTTTCTTTTTCACAAGAATGACCGGAGACCACGATAAGCTGTTGGAAGGTTCGATCACGCTGTCTTCAAGCATCTATTGTACTTGTGTACGAATCGCTTCGCGTTCTTTTGCCGACACGCGGTAGCGCTGCTGGCATATCGGGTGTGCATCGTTGCATGTGATGATCCTGTGCCTTGTAACTGAAGTCTGGCATACCTTAGACGAGCTTGCGAAGCATGCCCTGAATTCAAGCAAGAGCTCGTACAGTGCTGCCTGTTTGTCGTTAGATAACTCTGAATTAATGTCGACGTTGCCCAGTGACTTGTCAGCCATCCTCACTGGTTCAGGGGTAAAACATTCAGCAACGTGTTGTATTTCTTCGGCAAACGCTATCCAAGTACCGCGGAGGAGGTGTCGATGCTCGTTACTAAAATTGGTGACTATTATTTTATTTATTTATTGAGTACTGCTAGCCTGAATTCCAGGCCTTAAGCAGGAGTGAGTTATAGTTTTCGTTACAAATGTACCCGAACAACAAAAGGGCGCACATACAAGCAAACGGAACTGAGGAAATGCGATTGGTGTGTCAAGTACGGCACTGAATGCAGTTAAACCTGGATATAACGAAATTGACAAATTCCCGAAAAACTTCGTTATAAAGAGGATTTCGTTATATGCAGGTTCGGCACGAAAATTCGAAAAATAAACGTTTACCGTATTTACTCGATTCTAACGCGCCCTGAATTGTAACGCGCACCCGTTTTCCGTTTTCGTCGAAGCACTCATCCTCGGAATGTTACACCAGGTACCGGATGCGTGGACGCGTGTCGTTTCGGACAAGCGCGAGGCATCGGAAACGAAGAGCGAGCGTCACGATGGCGTCGTAGCGTCGTATTGTGTTACAGTAGAACCTCGCTGTTACGTTCCCGGGGGCTGCGTTTTCTCGGCTGTTACGTCGTTACGTTACGTCGTAGCTCCCATACAACTCAATGCATTGGTAACCCCGCTGTTGCATCGCAACTGTGGGACCGTTCCCGTATCATACGTAGCGAACTGCCACCCCGCGCCGGCCCGAGCGGCCATTTTGACTTTTCATGTCGCTTGGCTTGGTGGCTTGACGATGGCATTGGCCGCCCAAAGTGCCGGGGGCGACTACTATGACGTATTTTCGGTTTCCGCCAGCAAAAGTATGGCCCTTGAGATCCGTATTTGCTATATAAAGATGGTGTCCATGACGCGTTGTGGCCCTAAAATTGGTTTTGGCTCATAGATATTCCGTACATAAGGGTACGGCCACGCTAGCGGCAAAAAACGCGCGCGTCATGCAGCGAGCGGAAAGTTGCCTGCGTGTCAGCGCCTTGCCGCGAGGCCACCGTGGCACGCGCGTCTCGCCGCGAGGCAGCGCGATAAGATCTCCCGCGCTCTCCGAACGGGCGAGCAACACCGCGAGCGCTCTCGCACCGGCGGCGTTCCGGTTGTGATGGCTCCGTGACGTCACCCTCGTCGCTCTTGATTGGTTCTTCATCTCGCGGCACGCATTTGCCGCAGAACCCATTTCGCGCGGCACGCCGCAAGACCCCTGATTCCTGCCGCGCGTTACGGGCGTTTTTGCTGCGTGTTTCTGCCGCTAGCGTGGCCGTACCCTAAAGACGAAGGGCGATAACGCAGTCGCCGCGCTCCGTATGCTGTATGTGCGAGTGAAAACGTGCGAGGGGAGCCGACGACCGCGTCTAAATCTCGCGCGCGCAAGAAAAGCAGGGACGAAGCGCGCCTTCTTCCGGTGCGCTCAAGGCACCGGTGAGGGAGCGAGGGGGGAGGGATAGCGGGCCGGCGCGCGGTCGCGCAGACCGTATCTTGAAAGCGATCTGGGTTGGGGCAGTCTAGCAGTGTAGGTGCATCGGCGGCTCGTAGCTTTCTCCGTGCTGTGTGTTCTCGGCGCTCAGTTTGCGTTGAAGCGATAGGCAACAGAACGAAGGTCACTTCGCTTGCTTCTCCAGTGGCGCTTCCACCCGCCGCCAGCGTTTGACAGCGCGTGTCCGCGTTAATCGAGTCTGATGTGCCCCAGCGTGTACCAGCGCGTCGGCAACATCAGCTGGAAAAGGTGAGAGTGCCGACTTGGCGGGCTAGGCCAGCTGCAGCAAGCGGCAGGATCAGATTTGAATGAAGGGAGGGGGAAAGGTCACGCCCGCGGCGGCACGATCGCCGGGTCGAGGGATGCAGGGCCGCCTCGCACACGTGCGCTCGCTTTGCATTCCATCGCGTCGGAGAAGGTGCTTCCGGTTGCTGCTCGCGCAAAAATGAAAAAATTTGGGGCGAAATCTCTAGGTGGTCGGAGGGGGAAATTCGTTATATCGAGGGGGTCTCCCGCTGCCACTTCGTTACGTAGAGGTCTAAAATACATGTGCTTCTATGGAGTAACGGCGGGGAATCGAAAAACTTCGTTATATCCAGGAATTCGTTATATGAAGGTTCGTTATAAGCAGGTTTAACTGTACAATAATAACATTTTGGATGGCATAGTTCACATGTGAACATGTGTGGGGACGCATTAGACAGAGCGTTGTTCAACACTTGACAATATGAAAAAAAAGTATTTGGTTACATGCGTTCGACATGTCAACGTGGTGCGTAGTATCAAGAAAACATGACTGGAAAAAACATCAAATAAAGAAGAGCAAGAGATAAGTGCGATGCTTTCATGGAACGTTCTAGGCCATTGACGATAAAACACTATCATTTCACATTTTCAAGTGCGGCAGTGAAGGCGGCAACAAAAGAACTCTCGATTACTTCTCTGGGCAAACTATTTCAATCGCGGATGGTATGGGGGAAGAAAGAATTCATGTAAGTGTTAGTTTTGCAAGAAATTTCGCTAACTTTTTTGAGTGGAAAGAACGAGTGGGATGCTGTGTAAGAGGTTTCAAGTACGTGCTTTTGTCGATTCCAAGGTTATCATGGTATATCATGTAGAATGTCTTTAGCCTTTCGCGATAGCGAAAGGCTAACGACATTCTAGCTAAAGAATCTAAGTAGATCTAAGCATATCTAAGTAGCTAAAGACTAGCTACTTAGATCGGCCATCACGAAGCTGTAGCACACTCCTGGCCGCATAAACACCTTGCGTCAGTAGAGGCGCTAAGTTACTTTCTGCGACCACTCCACCTTCGCACATCACTTCGACTAGTACACTGGCTCGTGGAGGAAGCGTGACACTTTCGGCAGAAACACGAAGCGTGTCGTCACGTCGTTTGTCGTCGTTTGTGTCGATTGCTTGGTCGGCTGAGAAGGTGACTACACCTCCCCGTAAGTCAATAACAGCGCCTTATTCCTGCAGGAAGTCAACTCCGAGAATGACGTCGCGAGAGCATTCGCGTAGGAGAAGGCAACTCGCCACGAATGTCGATCCTCGAATCCGAACTCTTGTCGTGCAGCTTCCCAGTGGAGTAACGACGTGACCGCCAGCCGTACGAATCTGCGAGGCATGCCAAGGGGTAATTACTTTCTTCAGAAACGTCGCCATCTTCCCGCTCCGGTATCCACTAAAGCGCTAACCGCGTAACCGTCGATCACCACCGGTATGTCGAGCGAAAGCCGGTCATTCCGTTCAGCTGCAGTTGATGTCGGACCAGTACCCTTCGTTACTCGCATCGATCGGAGGTCTTCAGCGCGTTGACTGCCAGTGTCCTCGCCACTAAAGGTCGCTGTACAGTAAAACCCCGGTGATACGAACCCGGCTGGTACGAATTTCGGTGTGATACGAATTCGTAACATTCCCCGGCTGAAATACATTGCTCACAATACGAAAAAAATCGGCTGTTCCGAACGTGTTGCCGCGCCGCTACGGATCATACGAACGCGTGAGCAACAGCGGCGGTGGCCGAGCCAGCGGGGCCACCGGCACAGACAAGCCGGCACAGCGGGATCTGGGCGGGATCCATAGTCGCCAAGCAACCGACTACGTCACGCGGCTGCGCAATCTCTCATCGGTCCCCACGTCGAGCGGACCGGACCACATCACAGCCTAGCCGATGCTTAGCGAGAAATTAGACGAGGACCAATGTTGCAACGATGACCGCGGCGCAGCCCCGACGGCAAAAACGCTCGATTCCTGCACTCGACTTGCTCAGGCGTTCAGTGGCGTGCGAAAACATTCCCAAGATCACGTGCGCGCACTTATACGCCTTTCAGAAGGCGATCGTTGACGATTTCGACAAGAAGAAAACGTCCCGTTGATACGTTTTTTAAGGGACCGCGAAAGAAAAAGAGAGAGAAAAAAAGCCGCAGTTTCGCCCGAAAGGTGAAGCAACCGAAACGCAGCAGCAGCAGTAGCGAGCTCATTGACCTTTGCGCTGTCTCCCGCTTCAACGCGAACTAAACGTCGAAGGCATACGAAGCTACTGGCACTAGGCGCTCTTTGTCAACATTGCAGATCATTTTGACGATAAGGTCCGTGCGGGCGCGGGTGCGTCGTATCTGCAACGTGCCGGTCGCTTGTTGCAACTTAAACCGCGCACAGCAGCGCGCCAAATCACGTGGCAGCGCCTCCGACCGGCATTGCTCCGACACCGCCAGAGAGCAAAAGCTTAGGCGAGACCTTCAACGCCGCGCGGAGTAAAAAAAGAAAGAAAAAAATAAAACGCGGCGTCACGCCAAGGTCGCCGTTTCTGCGTGGCGCTGGAACACGCGTGTACGTGCCGACGTCCTGGCCATCGCTGCGGCTACAGCACAGAGGGAAGCAACGGCGGAGGCCCAGTTCGGCCAACGCTTTAACGGCAGAAACCGAAACTTCAGGGAGCGGGCTAAGCGGCGCCGGGCCGGCGGGAGCGGCGGACGCGCACGGAGACAGTCGGAAGGGGGCTACGAGAGTGTTGAGAGGAAGGTCGAGGGGAGCCACCGAAGCGACAGAGTCCAAATCCGCTTCCCTGCCGCCCTCCTCCCTCACCTGCGACGGTCCCCGTGCGTGCCCGTCGCCGTGTTGCCTCTTCACAACCACAACCTCGCTCTCTCGCCGTGCCTGCGCCGCCCGCTCCCTGAAGTTTCGTTTTCTGCCGTTATCGCGAAGCGAGCGCGGGCAGTTTCGTGGCCCTCGCTCGATAAGTGCTTGCTCGCCGCGATATTTCACGAATTGCTCCGTTCGTACGTCGTGCTATGGTGCACAAATATTTCAAAAATAAGTCCTTTTAATTCGAACAAATTTTTGGGCCCCTGTGAGTTCGAATTATCGAGATTCGACTATACATGGAAGTCAATAGGATTTAGGTCGGGACCGCGAAAACGCGACGTAGCAGCCGGGAAAACGCAGCAGCGAGGAAGGTATCAATGCTATTCCACTATTAGAAATCTTTTCTGGTAAAAATAAATTCATTTTTCTTGATATTGTGTATGTTTTGATGATACAAATTTCGGGTGATACGAATATTTCACGCGACCCCGCGAGATTCGTATCACTGAGGTTTTACTGTAGTTAGTTTTCCCGGCGGGGACTTGGTGACCGTCCGCTCGAATACCGCTGGGGGACGATGGTGAAAATCGCCTTGGCGACGGCGAGTGCGACTACCACCCGGTATGTGGTGGCATGCGTTGCTGAGCCGGATAATCTTCAATGTCCCGAGGTCGTTGGCCCAGTTGGGCCACGCAACCCGAGGCGTCGGTATGGGCACTGGTGGTACAAATGGTCTGCCTTACCACAGTGGAAGCACAGAGGACAGCGATCCGCAGTGCGCCAAATGTCTGACTTCCGAGGGGACATGCGTTGATCGTCGGCGTAATGTACCGGTTGCTTTTGCAGAAGCACAACCGGAGAAGCGGCATGGGGTGAAGGCGCGCGTCATTCCTCGATGTACGGCACCGGTTGGGCTGGTGGGAGAGCAACCGCATGAGCGGCCTGAACAACCAGCGGCGGGGACAAAGCAGGCTGTCTCAAGACTTCTGCGTAGGTCACACTGTGGTTTACAGAACTTGCAGGCGCAGTGTTAGCAAAAGGAACGATGGACCGGAGTGCTTGGTGCACTCTTATAACACTCGCTATGGAGCTCACCGTGGCTTGTCGGGTGCCATAAACCTTCAGTATCTTTTTGCGGACAACGGTGTGGATGGGGTCTCGAAGGCTGTCATTGTGGCTTCCGATGGCTGTGGACATGTCCGTAGTCGCGTTCACTTGCCGCTCATAAAAGTTAGAGCGCTGCTGAAGCATCTTCTCCATACTGACAGCCTCAGATAGAAATTCGGCAACAGTCTTCGGAGGATTGCGCACCAGACCAGCGAAAAGCTGCTCCTTCACCCCTCGCATCAAGTGACGCAACTTCTTGTCCTCGGTCATTCCAGGGTCTGCTCGTCTGAAGAGGCGCGTCATATCTTCGACGATCACGGTAACTCTTTTGTTGGGAAGCTGGACTCTGGCCTGGATTGCTCATTCAGAATAGTAAAAAACCAGTCAAAAGACGAAGGACAGAGAAGAGACGTGGCACACACGATGACTGGACTAACAACAGTCGTCGTGTGTGCCACGTCTCTTCTCTGTCCTTCGTCTTTTGACTGGTTTTTTACTATTCATTATGTACCAACTGACCCAGACTGCTACTCTACTGCTCATTCGGCTCATTCGCGGCGATCAGGACTGGCGTAGGTGTTTAGTAGATGACAGTGGAACTCGCGCCACGACATCATTTGCTCCTCACGGTTTTGAAACCATGTACGCGTGCCGTCCTCCAGGCAAAAGTAGACATTCCTACATTTAGTCGTGTCGTCCCATTCATTGTATTCGGCGACACGCTCGAAGTCGGTCATCCAGTCTTCGACGTCTTCGAAAACGTCCCGATGGGACGACTTCGGCACCAGTACATTCTGAAGTGTGTACCGGTTCGTCATTGCACGTTCCATATGGTTGGGGTAGTCTGAAGCGCTGCAGTGTCTTCAGGAGGCAGTCCCCGTATCCTGCGGCTGGTCCGATGGACGGGAGTAGTGACTAACACGGGACTGGTGCTTCCGCTCTCAGGAGGTGTCTGCGGCATGAGTGAGAAGTACCGAGCACCTCCACCACTTTTCCACGTGCCTTCAAAGGGGGCTGACAACGTTTATTGGGAGCAGCTGGGCTCTGGAGAAAACGGCGGCGAGAACGAACTATCGAGCGGGGCGGTTAGCACGCGCACTTCTTCCTTCTTGTGCCTCTGCGCTTGCATGTGACAGTATCTAGAAACAAGGGTCGAGATTTGTGTAGAGCCTGAAAGTGTAAAAAATATGCAGTCAATTAGTCAGTACAGAGAAGTGCTCGCTCTGTGTTAACATGAATGACATAAATCCCCCCAGAAAGAAACCTATTTATTCAGGGTCTTTAAACTGACAAGTTTATGCCGATGGTGTGGTTACGACTTGTTCACTATTTTAGGGGTACACCGTGTCATGGATGTGCTTTATAAAAGATTTAAGTCAGCTTAACGCTTGTACTGGCAAAAACCATCCCAGCAATGAAGCAGGGCTGAACGTGAGCGCCACTGCGCTCGAAATGGACATCCGGGTAAGCTCGGCAGTGCTGAGAAATTGCACGGTTTCAAACGCGACGCACTATGTCTTTAGAAGGTCGAGCAAGTGCCATCTGGAATGTCTACTCGCTTTTGCATTGTTTATTAGATGGAACACAGCACACGCTCCGAGGCAGTGATGCTCGTCAAAGATGCAGCTCCCGCACTAGCAAGCGCATGCCAATCGAGCCCGGCCATTCTCGTGGCTCTCGCATACATAGTTGCCTTGTGGTCACCAAAGAGGTGCTGCTCCAGCTTCTAGGAGAGGAGGTGAAGAGACGCAGTTGGCACAACTTTAGTTTTTTTCCAGGGGCTTTACTCCCACCGGCTCCACTAGGCGCAAATTTCACTCTCGCAGGCATGGCGAGGCCACAAGCGCAACCTTGATGCTATGACCACCGCAACCCTGATGCTATTGGCATTCTAGATTTCTCCGCACGCAGCAGTAGCAGGCGAGCCTTTCAATGTTCTGTGCTCGCACCTTCTGCGGATACACGGCCTATCGAAATTTTGCAGGAGCAGCTCTCCTATCTGGTTTTTTCAGCTAGAGAATCAGTTTTACATCAGCAAAGTGACTTACAAGCACTTAAGCTATCTCCACACAACTCGCGAGCTGCCAGATGGTCTTCTTTCACACCTCCCATTTTTACCAGGCCCGAGCATCTACGAGAACCTGCGGGGAGCGAATGCTTCGTCTGCCTCTCACTCCAACAGGTCACCAAAACTCAAGACCTCTAAAACTAAATGCGTGGGAAGACAGCTTACATGATGCCACGCCGTCTCGGTGTGTCCACTCTTTGCACACGCGGCAGATTGCCTCTAAAGCAGGGTGCGTGGCTGTGTATGCGCTCGACCGTGCTTAGACATGTGCAGCCATGGACGAGATGCGCCAACTTACACCCTGCTCTTCCCCCATGTCCACTTGCACGCACTTGATTGCATTACCACGAGCTCACTCCCCTCCCCCTCTTTCTCTTTGCACGCGCGGGAAGGCGAAGCAACCAGCTTTCTTGTCTCACCCTTGCATACTTTCACTCGCACCTAAAGCACACAATGCGGGGGTCGCGATAGGATTTTATCGCACTTGTACTTTATATGGAACATGATGCGGCTCCACTTGGGCGGTCGCTCTTATTGCGCAGTGCATGATTTAAGAGGTGCGTGTGCAAACAGCCCCTTCTAATTCGATCATCGAAGTGTCACTTTGGTCGTCAGCAGATTACAGAGCTGGGCCACCTCGACGACGCTTCCGGTATTCAACCAGAGCCGGAGAAAATTCGGGCTGTCACGTCTTTTCCTGTACCTTGTGGGGTCTCACACGTGCTCTTGGGACAAAGGAAAGACAACACACTAGTGAAAACAATCAAAAGGGCATTTATATCACCTTTCATACACTAATACACGCTAGCCGAATTACTACCCATAGAACATTCACATGGGCACGTGACAAATTGAGGAAGTCCAACTCACCGCGGCCGTATAGCGAGCGAATATGTTCGCCCCCATGCTATGACACCATCGCTTAGACGTTCCCGTGTATGGACACGCGAACAGTGGCGCGTTCGAACGATCTGTGTTCGTCCATACCGGTGTCCTGCTCCTAGCCTCGCAAGACAGCGCACGCACGAAGCGTCCGTGCGTGCTGCTTGCTGACCCCAATGCCAAAGAGGAAGCCCCTTGTCCCTTTTGCCCCCAAGTAACCCCGCCGTTAGGTGGCGTTAGTAGCGCAACACTCGCACATCTCTCGTAACATCTACGCCGACCGCCGCCGGTCCTTAGCTAAGCTGGGAGGCCGGATTACAGGAGATGCGAGCCATGTGGGAAAAACAACATCAGGGGACGCGTAAGAGTCTCGCATCCCCACAACCTCAGTTTGTCAAAGACATCCCAAGTTTTGTACGACTCTGCTCCTACTTCCGATGGTTCATTAAAGACTTTAACACTTACTGATCTTCTAAAGAAGGGACGTGCCGTTTACGTGGGGTCCCACTCAAACTGCCGCGTTTGCCCACCTGACCAACATAGTCACCACGCCACCTATACTGGCCCACTGTGACCTGTCCTCTCCTACAGAGGTCGTGCCGATTCCAGTGGTCACGGTATCGGAGCCATCTTAACCCAACGCCAACAGGGACGTGATCATGTTATCGCCTACGCTAGCCGCCTCCTTACAGCAGCGGAGCGCAACTATTCGATTACAGATTGTGAATGCACGTATCTCGTCTGGGCTGTTTCCAAATTTCGACCGTACTTGTATGGCACACACTTCTCTGTAATCACGGACCACCATGCGTTCTGCTGGCTTTCCTCACTCAAGGATCCTACTGGTCGGCTTGGTCGCGGAGGTCTGCAGCTGCAAGAATATTCCTATGCAGTAGTATACAAGTTGGGAGCCTACATCAACACGCAGACTGTTTATCACACTATCCAGTGGACGAACCACCCGCCGACCCTGACACCGATGCCGATGCTTGCGCTTTTTTCCGTTTATCAGCTGCTACACGTCGCTGGCAAGCAACGCCGTGATGCCACCTTGCTGCCATCATTGATCGCTTGGAATCTTCACCTTCTGATTCGTCCGTTCACTTGTTTGTTCTCTGGGATGGTGTACTATACCGCCCCGAAGGTCCTGTCCTGCCCTACTCTTCGTCATTCCGTCAGCTGTTCTCCAAGAACTTCACGATTTACCAATGGCAGGTCACGTCGGCGTCTCCCGCACCTACGACCGGATTCGCCGATGCTTCTTTTGGCCAGGCCTTGCCCGCTCCGTCCGGAAATATGTTGCGGCGGGTGAGAAGATTGGTATAAGATTTTATTTCCCACCCTGTAACAGCCCGAAAAGAGCTCACAGTATGTAGAAATAAATAAATTAATAAAATGCCAGCGCCGAAAAACATCATTGAAGCTCCCTGCTGGGTGCCTCCAACCGCTTGACATTCCTTCGGAGCCGTTCTTTCGCGTTGGCTTGGACTTACTTGGCCCTCTATCAACGTCTGGCAACAAGTGGGTCGCTGTGGCTATGCAATCATGCGCTATGCCATCACCAAAGCGCTTCCAACAAGCTGCGCCACAGATGTCGCCGATTTTCTTTTACGCAATGGGATTCTGCAGCATGGAGCTCCACACCAATGGCTTACTGACTGTGGTGGGACATTCCTTTCTAAAGTCATCGCCAACATCCTGCAGTCCTGCTCAACCAGGCACAATCTGACTACGTCTTACCATCCACAGACTAATACTCTCACGGAGCGTTTGTATCGAAACATGTGCTTGCAAAGTATGTCTCGTCCAACCTTACTGACGGTGCTGTCGGAGATGCTGATACATGCATCTTGCGTGTTTCTTGTGGCCCTGATGAAGAAGACGAACTGCTCCTTGCTCTCGAGCTGTCGGCTAAACTGGCCAGCGCTGCAGTTGTCTCTTGTAAATATATATTGTAAATAGTCTCCAGTGCTTAAACCTTCGTTCACCTAACAATATGTTTGTAACCTTGTCAAAAGTTACACAAGCTGTATTAGCGGCTGCCTTTGCAAGGACGCTAAGTTCGAAATAAACTCGGGCCGTCTTTGATTGAAAAGAGAGTACTTTGTCACAAAGCATGGATGACTCTTCGGTCGTCTTGAGGCAAAATGTTCTTGGTGTTGTGGCAGGCAGCATGTGCTCACCTATTCTCCACATCGATGTCAAGAGGCTCTGAAATAGCTCTCAGCCCTTGGCTGACCAGCATACAGTTGAACCCTGCAATAACAAAATTGGTGGGGATATCGAAAAATTTCCCTCTCGTGAGAATTTCGTTATTGCGGAATCATCATCAGCAGCAGCACAAATAAAAAAATGCTCAGCAAAACGAAAACTAAATGCCAAAATTCAGAACAACAATCGTTATTCAGTTTCCTTGTCATGTTAACAACACCTCAGCACTGCGAACTAATACTCCGAAGCCTGGGGATTCTTTGATTTCCCTATATCATTCGTGGCCGAAACAGTAGGCTAGCAGATGACAAGGCGTAGAGAGCGGACGCCACACGGCGCATGGGTTCGGAAAACCGGAGACGGCGCCCGAGAAAAAATAAAGAAAAAAAGAAAAACGCTGCCAAGAACTTTTTTCAATTTATTGCAGAGACGACGATGCATCATGTTTTGCAAGCGCATGCTCCGCCCAGAAAAGTGTCGCCTAGCAACGGAGGCGCATCTCTTCTTTCTTTAACCTTACTTTCCGCGGACGCTTCTTTCATTTGCGCTTCTTTCTGCGGCCGTTACTAACTACATGCGCGGAGAAATGTAACCTACGTACTAGCAGGGATACGCCGTGGGCGTGCTACATGGTCACACTTTGCACTTTCCGGACGGTGTCGTTTTTGCGCACTTGCGTTTTGGCATAGTTCAAGTGTCCGCCTCGAGCAATAGAGTTACGTTGTCCACGACAAGGAATGTGAAAAACAAATAACCAGCATCAGCGTATGATTTACGCCCGTCACTCTTATTGAACTGTTCTTCGGTGGTGCGTGGCAGCGGAATCTGCCAATAACAGGTCGATGGCGATGCGGCTGTACATTAAAAAGGAAGAAAAATCAGTTTAAACAAGCAATACGTTGGCCATGAGAGCTGCTTCTGGCACTGTGGCGTTTTTTTAAACAAAGATGGCGGCGCCCACGCAAGCGCAATGTGGGGGTACTGTACACAATGTAAGCAAGAAGCAATGTCATTTGAGCGTATTTCGGAGTCTGCTAACCTTGCGGGAGTAGATAATGTGTGGGGAAACGTCCCGTCAATTTTCGTTGTTGCAGGATTGCAGTTGAGCAACATTTCATTGTCGAGAGGTACGAAATTTCGTTGCCGCGAGAATTTCATAGTCGCGAGATTTCATTATCACGGGTTTCGACTGTATTTCCTTTTTCCGTCATGGGAGATAATACGTCTTGCCTGTTTGCCTGCACGTACTCTCTGGGTGAAGGTATACCAAGGAGAGAGAGTGCGTCTTTGTCACTGTGGGGAAGATTAGAATACAATGTGCATCTTTTCACTGTACAGTGTAGACCGCTTATAACGTAAGTCGCCGGAGTCGCGAATATCCGCACTGTAAGTGGTACCGCACTATAACCAAAGCCACAATTCTCAAGGCCCGCACATATGCAAAACATGTGCACCGAGCCGCCATGCGTATGCGACAGTCGTGGAATGCGGCTAGAACGTTTGCATTCAATTTACAGACGAATCTCGTTAATTCGAACCAAATCACGCGGCGGCGCCTCCGACCGGCATTGCTCCGGCACCGCCATAGAGTAAAAGCTTAGGAGAGACCCCTCAATGTCACGCGCGAACAAAATTTAAAAAAAAGAAGAAAAAATAACATGGCAGAACTTTCACCCTCTCTCAAATGGGAAGGTCGCCGATTCTGCGTTGCGCCGGACCATGCGTGTATGTGCCGACGTCTCAGCCACGCTACTGTAGCCACGCGTAGAAAATGGCAGTGAACCCTTCTTTCTCCTTTATGCTTCCTCTACTTTCTAGTCGCGTGTTGGCCTTGCACGCTACGGCTACGGTGCAGAGGGAAGCAGTGGCGCTGTCCCAGGCCGGCCAACGAAACTGCCCACGCCGGCAAACGCCCGCTTCCCGATAACGGCAGAAAACGAAACTTCGGGGAGCTGGCGCCGGGCCGGCTGGAGCGGTGGCGCCTGCACGACGGCGGGCGTGCACGGTGACAGTCGAAAATGAGGGAGCTACGAAGGAGGGCGAGGGGAGCCACCGAAGCAGCGGAGTTGCCGAGGCGCAATCCGCTTCCCTGCCGCTCTCCTCCCTCACATTCCACGGTCTCCGCGTGCGCTCTTCGCCATGCCGTGCCGGCACCGCCCGCTCCCTTAAGTTTCGTTTACTGCCGTTATCGTGAAGCGAGCGTTGGTCGGCGTTGATAGTTTCGTGGCCCTCGTTCGCTATGTGCGCCGTGATATCTCACGATGCGCACTCAAGATTCTTTTTTCAGTCTTACTGGCTGTTCGTTCGCACCATGTGCCCTTCTCCTCCACTTCATCTCTCTTTCTTCCTCGAGCACTCCTTGGGGCGCCCGTTTGAGGGGAGCGTTCGCCGTCTCCGCTGACTTCCGTATTCCCAGGCAGCCGCACTGTAACCGGTATTTCGTTTCCCGCAACTGCATTATAAGCGATACGTGTATACATGGAGTGCTATGGGAAAATTAACGAGAGTCTGTACGAACAGGGTCTATACAGACCCTGTTCGGCTTGTTTTTCTTGGTTCGATTCAAAATCTGCCACGTTGCTGCCGTGTCCGGTATTTTCACGCAATCTCAGTGATTTCGAAAGACACCTCGAGCTTGCTTTCGCTCATATAGGACAACACAGAGGTCTAGACCAATTTAGTGTGAAATTTCTCCAAAAGAGATGACAAGAATATGAGTAAACCACTTCTTACAGTTACACATGCACCATACTTCATACACAGAATGAATATTTTGCATAATCACTTGTGAGGGAATTTTGAAAAAACGTTGAAGGCAATGGGTGCAGTACAAGGGGTCTTAGGAGGATAAGAGACTCCAAGCAGAGCACAATGCTTGTCGAGTTCTAAAAATAATTCGCAGGGCACAACGTGTAGGCCTTCAACCTGTTTGTGTGCCATTAGTTAGCGCAAGACTGCACATTGTAGCCGTGTGTAAGCAAGATTGTCACGGTGTTTAATGCAGACTGTCCTTGTTCGTTATTCAGAAGCATCAATGCCCTTCTAGTACTAAAAAAAGCAGCAAACTGCTTCATTACTGGCTTCTTTGCTACTGAGCAGAAATTTGGGGTTGTCATTTTTGAGAGACAATGACATTTCCTTGGACAGCAGATGGGCCTCCTGAGTGCCACACCCATGTCATGCAGGTGGACCCTGAATACCCACTCTGTCAGGGGGCACGGGTTGACATCACGGCCGACACCCGCCTTTGCTTGACGGCCCAGGAGGCGGAGCAGTTCACTGAGGAGATTCGTGAGTGGCCTTCTGTCTGCTCGTTTGGTGTAGTGTGCTCAGTGCATCTGGCCACCATTTTGCCGCAGCTGTGGGAATGCAGAGAGCCAAGAGAGTACTGGGGCAGCCAATAGCAGAGCTGGTTAAGGGGGGACGCGGCTTTCGCATCGCGAAAAATGGCTAAAAAATAGATTTTTTGAAAATCACATTTTCAGTTTCTGTAACTCTTATTCTATCTGATTCCGAAATATCATCACTGAAAACCAAGTAGAAGTGCTCTAAAAAATTTGTTGTATCATCCCAGGTGCCGAAAAATTGCGCGGAAATCGCGAAAGAACGGCGTTTTTCAAGCCCCGATATCTCCGGAACGGCGCAGCCGAGCGCCGCCATCTTGGTCTCGTTGGAAAGCGCATTTCTCCGTCTTCAAATCTGCCGCTTCAGCTTTCTCCTCCATACAGAAACAAGCACACAAAAAGCAAATGATTGAAGGTCGTGCCGGAGCCACCGATTGGCCGCGCCCGCCACGTGACTCCAGCGCGGTTCGCCATTGGTCCGGTGCTCGCTCCGTGATGGCGTCGTCTGCTCCGCTTGTTGCGGTCTCCTCGCGAGCTCCGGACAGTTTCCGTAATCTCGACGAGTGTTAAAGCGGGCGCTACGCGGACATCGCAGTAGCGTGGCCGATCCCGCTTTTTGTGGACGTCTCAGACCCGCGGCTAAGCATTCCGAGCATCGGTGACGCGGACTTCGCGACCGAGCTTCGGGCACGGAATGCTCGGACACGCGGTAAGCCTTTCGCGCGTAGGCGTCTCCGACTCGGCGATGAAGCACATCGCGCGCGGACTTCTCGGATCCTTGCCTAAGCATTTCGTGCGTTGGCGTCTCCGACTGCGCGACTAAGCAAATCGAGCGTTGACTCCTCAAGCCCGCGGCTACGCATTTTGCGCGTCTGCACATCGCTCAACAAGGGTCGACTCCTCGGACCCGCGGCTACGCACTTCGCGCGTCGGCACCGCAAGCGTCGACTCCTCGAGCCCGCGGTTAGGCATTTCGCGCGTCGGCACCTCGGACTGTGCGACTAAGCTAATCGAGCATCGACTCCTCGAGCCCGCGGCTTGGCATTTCGCGCGTCGGCACATCGCTCATCGAGTGTCGACTCCTCGGACCCGCGGCTAGGCACTTCGCGCATCGGCACCTCGAGCGTCGACTCCTCGAGCCCGCGACTAGGCATTTCGCGCGTCGGCACCTCGGACTGCGCGATTGAGCTCACCGAGCGTCTATTCTTTGGACCCGCGACCAGGCATTTCCGCGCATCGGCACCTCAGACCCGCGACTTAGCACATCGCGCGCCGACTCTATTATCGTATTGCCACGATATCTTGTACTAATACCTATCATACCACCCCTTCATAAAGAGAACCTCATCATGAGCTCTGTTCACTAGGCCACTTGGGCTGGCACAAACACCTGGCTGCAGAAGTGAGGCATGATACAAAAGCACAGGCTGGAAAGCACCTAGCAGCTGCATTATTGCAGCCTATCTATCAGTGGCTCTCCTTCATCCATAGCCATTGTCAATGGAAGATGATCCAAAACGCTGCTGAGAGCCTTCATTCAGTAACATCGTCTATTCTACCAAAAGAAAACAATGCCTCACTGACTGTACTAGAGACTGCTATCAATGAGGCAGTCTGCAGGTAGAACGCTAGAACTACTGTATATTTATGCCCACATAGTTCTGCACCTCACTTGGTTTGGAACCCAGGCACCATGCTCTTTGTAGAGCAGCAGTAAAGAATGCCATACAAACATGAAAAAGCCAGAATGAATGCGCATGAGATCAGAGGCCACATGTCCAAGAAGCCCCACATCACAAAACACATCAAAGATTACAAATTTGGTGCGTTTTAGAGAACTGAAGAGAGGGTGAAACTTTGAGATCCATTTTCTCAAAACTGTTTTTTCGCCTTTCTGCTCAGTTTCTGGAGCTGATTTCTTCGTTACCGTTTAGCCTATTTTGATTCTGTTTTTTTTTGTCATGTTCCTTGGACTACAGTGCAGGTCGAGACAGTCTCACATTTTTATCTTGAATATTTATAAATTTATGGCGTGGCTATTCCGGAAGCGAGTTTAGACTGAATGCAGACTTCCCTAAGAGTTTCAATTTCGCGTTCTTTTGTTTTTGAGGGTTTCATGTGTTGTCCTTCTGGGTTTTAAAGAATCTGGACTTCCCTCTCTAGATTCGATTTCGCGTTCTTATTACTACTTTTTGAGGGTCTAATTGTTAATTTGTCCTTTGTGGATTTTCTCTTTTGTTGCATTTTTTTTTTTTTTGACGAGTGTTGCTCTTTTGACGTAATCATTTAGCGGGCGCACATATGGCCCGCACACCAAGCACACATTCGTTCACCCCGAAAGTGTGCTTGGTGCGAAGGTAACTTGAAAAATGACTATCTAAAAAATTTGTGTTGCGAAAAAAAAAAAAGTAAGACTGTCACGACCTTCAGCACGCATTGAGCTATGCATTCAATACTCAACGAGCCTTCCATCACGTTTTTTAAGCTCCCCAGGCCCTCCAGAAAGTTCAAGAGAGAAAAATTCTGCTCAATAAAATGTTCTCAAGGTATCACTCTGAAACTTTTATGGAAGTATCAGGGAGACATTCTAAACATTTGTGCCAATTTTCATCAAAATCAATGAAGAAATCAGGAAGTTGATTTTCAAAGCCACGTCCCCCCTTAAAGGCCAAGTGGAGTACAACTTGAGTTAAACTGGCTCTAAATGCATACCATATATCATCAACGTAATCTTGGCACAGCTGCAGAGCTGGTAATCTTCTGATTAGCAGCCTTTCCATGGAGTAAACAGGAGACGATGTGGTGGGGAGTGGTAGTGATGGTGCGGATATGGCGAAAGTCCCAGAATGGTACACGACTCCCGATTTTTTAGTGGCACCTAGGCGTGCATCGCCCACTCACCATTTGCGAGTGTCTATCTGGGCATGCTTTCTCGTTTGCGCATGTTGTTTGAGCTGTTGCAAGAATGCCGACACATGGCGTGGCCTTTGTGGGCACATCATTTTAATTGCTGTGTTCGTGCTACATAAAGGATGAGTTATTTTTAGCGAGTACATTAAGTAGAGAGGGCACTGTGTAAGTCAAGGATCCCTCGCTGTAATATGCACCGGGTGTGGGAACATGTCATTTTTCTGTGTGTCATGTTTTCCGGGTACTGCTAATATTATTTTATTTGTGCTAGTGAAATTGCAACAGAATGGTTACACTTCAGAAAGGATTTATAGCTCAATATTAGCTTATATATATACACAGGAAGAATATGAAATTTTAGAAAAATATATTTTGTTGGCCAGGAAAAAGGCACATTTGCTGCTCGTCGAACAGCTCATTTTTGAAGCAGATGTAATGTGTACAAATTTGTAATAACCTGGGGTGCACCAAACAGGGCTACAGTATTGAAACAATGAGAACACGAGCGAGTTGTACAGCTTAACTTTGATTTTCTTAAGAAGACAATATTGCATTGGTGCAATAGTACCAACAACAGAAGGTGCCTCTTTACACAGATATTTGACATGGGGCCGTATTCTGAAACGTTCCATTTGGGCGAAATATCTTTTTTCGCTTTCAGGCGCACACTGATTGGCTGGTTGAACAAAACTGGAAAAGAAGTCGCACCACCTAGCAGGTCTGGTGTACGTCACTTTGACGTCACGCTGTCAGTGGGTGCTCCCGACATGTATTGAATAAGGGAACACGCCTGTGTCGTACTGTGGCTGATACATTAGAAAACAACACACCCGAGCCGCTCTGCACTCGCACGTTGCGCCCTCTCGTGTGTTGTGCGAAGCGTTCGAGAGTGCGTGTTGGTAGTGCATGCTGACGTTACGGGTAAGCAGTCGGTTGACTTATCGAACGCAACTTTCGCCTAGGTGAAATATCGCCACAGTGGAACGTTTCAGAATACGGCCCATGGGCGTTTATTTATTTCATTCATTTATACAATACAGCAGGCCTTGGCGTGGCCCAAGCAGGAGCGTCATACAAATGATAATAAAAGATAATAACATAAGCAGACGTAAATTAACAGTGCGCAGAATACCATCCCAGTCTATCAGCTGCCAGAACAAAGCACGTAAAAGAACACCCGCTCATGTAATGAAGGAATTCCCAAAACAAATAAAGTAAAGAACATCTGTAGAAATGAATCATCAATACAGTTGAAGCAAAGTAAAAGAACAATAACGCAAAATTCAACTTGGGTAATCAATTCACAAGAGAGCAATGGTGCAATAATTCAGATGGTCAATGGAATCAATACTGGTTAGTAGCGAATGAGGTAAATTGTACCAATCCGTAATGGTGCGTAGGAAAAAAGAATCTTTAAAGACAGAAGTTCTGACATTATAGGGAGTTAACGAGTGTGTTTGGCATGCCATCATTGGCGTTACATAAAGCTCGGGAGCGAGGTTATTTTTAAGAAGAAAAATAAATTTGAACCACTGGATTTTTCTTCTCATTTCCAGTGTTTGGATACCACATTGTTTTATTAATGCTGTCATGCTGTCATTAATCAGTCATGCGCTACTTTGAGAAAATAAATCTGATTGCTTTACGCTGAATTCTTTCTAGTGCATCAATGTTTGTTTTGGTGTAAGGGTCCCATACTATGCATGCATACTCAAGTTTTGGTCTTATTAGTAATGTGTAGGCTAAAAGTTTAGTTACAGCGGGAGCTTGTTTTAGTTTATGACATCTAAGACAAAGTTTACGAAAGGCTGAGTCACATACGTTACTAATGTGAGTGTTCCAGTTTAGGCTATTTGTTATTGTGACGCAAAGATATTTGTATTCCCTCACCTCGGTTAGTGGTTCAGATCCTAGGGCACAAGGAAAAGATAGACTATTTCATTTCTTAGTGATTTTCATGTAGACTGACTTGTTAGCATTCAGTTTCATATTCCAGCGATTGCAACAAGAAAGAAGATTATAAAGGTTATTGTTCAAGGTTGACCGCGGCCGGTTACTTAACCAAACAGCATACAATCATCAGCAAATAATTTTATTTGAACGGGTTCAGTGATTACGCTGGTGATGTCACTAATATAAATGAAAAACAATAACGGCCCTAGAACGTTACCCTGAGGGACACCTAAGGTAACTTGGAGTTCACGGGAATGGTAACTGTCAATACTTACAAACTGTTTTTTGTTCGTGAGGTACGCTGAAGCCCAATTACTAATGAAACAAGGAAGGTAAATAATCGAAGTTTTTCAATCAATTTCGAGTGTGCAGCAAGGTCAACTGCTTTCCTGAAGTCTAAAAATATTGACGCGAAGTAAGCTGCCCACCTACAGGCACCGATCGTCACGAGTCAGCTGCCCACTTGACAGCTGCCCACTTGACATTTTACTGGTGGAGGTGCTGGGTATATGATACCATTGCCGGAGACGCAGCATACTCCTGACTCATCCCCAGTGAGTAGTCCGGGAGAGATTACTCCTGTGCATGTACGCACCAGCCGCCGTCTTCAAGGGCTCCAACCTGAGCACGGTCTGTTGCCCGATCGTATCCGGACGATGAACCTGAGCCCACAGCCTCCTGCTGCTGTGGCTGCTTCGCCGGCGCAGATAATCTTCAACCAGCCACAGACGCCGACTGCATTCCACGGAGATGCTACTGAACACGTGGAAGATTGGCTAGACCATTTCGAGCGGGTCGCCGAATGCAACGGATGGAACGAAGACCGAAAGTTGCGCAACGTGTACTTCGCGCTCCAAGACTCCGCGAGGACGTGGTTCCATAACCATGAAACGACATTGACTTCGTGGCACGAATTTCGACAGCAGCTGGTCGCCATATATTCCAACATGGACAGGAAGGAGCGAGCGGAGCTGGCAATACAGGCGAGATTCCAAGCCTCGAACAAGAGCGTCACCACATATACTGAAGACATGGCTCGTCTCTTCAGACGTGTGGATGCCTCGATGGCCGAAGACAAGAAGGTGCGACATTTGATGCGAGGTGTCAAGCAAGAGATCTTTGCTGGACTTATTCGGAAGCCGCCCACAACACTTGCAGACTTCCTTGCTGAAGTGACAGCAATGGAAAGGGCCCTTCGACAGCGTGCCAGACAATACAACCGCAACGTGATGGAACTTTCACACAGCCGCTCTAGCATGACCTCGGAAAACCACCTCGAGGACTTACGCGAATTGATCAGGGCTGTGGTAAGAGAAGAGCTCCACAAAATGCAGGTAACCGACGCGCCGACAGCCCGAATTTCTGTAGCGGAGATAGTGCGCGACGAGATTAGGCAAGCCGTCCAAGCTCCTGAACGCTACGAGGTACCACAACTGCGGGAGCCAGTCCGAATGACTTATACGGACGCCGTACGACGACCGTCGCTGTACGGCCCCTCAAACGTCATGCGCCCCTTCGAACAGACTGAAGTAGTGTTCAGGCGTCGCAGTCCACCGTTCATCGAGGAGTCGAGGCCCAGAAAAAGCGACGTTTGGCGGGCTCCGGACCTCAGGCCCCTATGTTTTCATTGCGGAGAGGCTGGCCACGTCTACAGGATGTGCCCCTATCGACGCGTGGGCCTCCGCGGGTTCCCTCCAGGTGCACCTCGTCCACGACCTGGTCAGCGCCCGATGGAGATAGAGAACTTCATCGCGAGTCGCGACAGTTCATTCGAGCAGCGAAGGCACGAGCTCCGTTCTGCATCGCCTGCTCGATACCGATCGCCAAGTCCCTCATTTCATCGAGACGCTCGTAGGCGTCGTTCACTCAGCCCTGCAAACCCGGAAAACTGAGTCCAACGACCTCCGGAGGTGAGGCTGCTGACGCCGAGCGCATTGAATATCCTCCATCACGACAACAACGACGACGAAGCACCGACGTTCAGTCACACTCCAGTGCCCAAAGGCAAGTGGTAACGTCAGACATACTGATTACCATTGTGGGGATTGAGGGTTGCGTCGGCGTCATTGCGCGGGCTAACACCTGTTCTGCCGTCCCCCGGTTTTCTCCGTCCCCCGGTTTTCCCCGACCTCCGCTTCCCGCGGTGGCGCTGCGCACGCGGCGGTTCCGCTGAGGGCGGGGCGCTGACGTCACGAGGCGGCCGGTTTTCGGCTGCTAGCGGCGGAGCGTGCCTGGGACGTCTCTCCGGGACCAGCGCACGGTACGTTCATGCTTTCCTCTCGTCCGCCGACACCTTTGTGACTAGGACATGACAGCCAAATCGAGTTTTGTATCCAGGAGGGTCAGTTCGGGGCAAGGGAGTAGTAGATGGATTGGCAGGTGCCTTGTTAGTAGCTGGGTTAGTTTCCCGTTCCATTTCTACCGGACTATGATATGCTTGCGGAAACTCATAGTTACCTCCTTCGTCCTTGCAGTCATTCTGCTGTGAAACAAAGCGAACTAGGAATTTCCTGTTTCTTTCTAGAACTACCCCAGTGGAACTACATACGACCTCGGATGCTGTGCAAAACGCAAGACTCGCGCTCTCACTTTGCAGTCTGTCACCCATACTTCCGCTCCCGGTATGAGGACTGGCAGCCGAAGAGCCCTATGACGACTGTTGAAGTACCTACGCTGCCGCTGTCGGATGCCCGTCAGAAGTTCTGCAAGGCTTTTTCCAAGTGGCCCTGGGGTGTCCCTGTGCGCTAGCAGCGAAAGATAGGGGTCCTTAGGTTTTATAATCAGCCGTTTAATTGTTTGGACCATCCTTTCGACTTCAACATTTGCCTGGGGGTATCTGGGGCTCGTCGTCACGGTGCGAAATCCATAGTCACTAGCTAATGACTTAAATTCCTGGGAGACAAATTGTGTTCCGTTATCCGACATAACAACCTCTGGTATGCCATGTCTTGCAAAGAAACTTTTGAGGTGCATAATCACAGTGGCACTTTTTGTCGAAGATAGCAAGGCTATCTCTTGGTATCTAGAAAAATAATCTATGACCACCAAATACAGTAAAAGCTCAATGATACGAATCTCGCGGGATCACGAAAAATATTCGTATTAGCCGAAATTCGTATCATCGAAACACAATTAAAACTACTGTCGAATCTCGATAATTCGAACTCGAAGGGGCCCGAAAATTTGTTCGAATTAAAAGGACATATTTTTGAAGTATTCGTGCACCATAGCACGATGCACGAACGGTGCAAGTCGCCAAATATCGCGGCGCGCAAGCGCATAGCAAGCGCGGGCCACGAAACTGCCCACGCCGGCTAACGATTGCTTCCCGATAACGACAGAAAACAAAGCTTCAGGGAGCGGGCGGGCGGTGCCGGCACACGGGTGCGCGGGAGACCGTCGAAGGTGGGGGAGGAGGGCGGCAGGAAAGCGGATTTGGCCTGCGTCAACTCCGCCGCTTCGGTGGCTCCCCTCGCCCTCCCTCTCAACTCCCTCGTAGCTCTCTCACCTTCGACTCCGTGCGCACATCTCCGTGCGCGCCCGCCGCCGTGCTGGCGCCAGCTTACTTTAGCCGCCCCCTGAAGTTTCGTTTTCTGCCGTTATCGAGAAGCGAGCGTTTGCGGGCGTGGCAGTTTCATTGGCCCGACTGTGCCTCCGCCGCTGCTTCCATCTGCGCTGCTGCCGCAGCGTGCAAGGTCAACATGGGACTAGAAAATAGAGAAGGGTTCACTGCCATTTTATCCGCGTGGCTGAGACGTCGGCACTATTGTGTGCTAGAATACGGTTGTCTAGAACACTCTAGTCGGCACGTACACGCTTGTTCCGGCGCGATGCAGAAACGGCGACCTCGCAATTTGAGAGAGGGGGAAATTTCCGCCGCGGGTTCTTTTTTTTTTTTTTCCCCCGTTCCTTCGCGCGCGGCATTGCGGGGTCTCTTCTGAGCTTTTGCTCTACGGCTGTGTCGGAGCAATGCCGGTCGGAGGCGCCACCGTGTGATTTGGCGCGCTGCTCAGAGCATTGTCGGTGCGCGGTATGTTCGAAATAAGCGCGTTCGAATTCGCTTGCTTCGCGTTGACGTTGAACGAAAGCACGTTTTTCATTATAGTCTCGCTGTGCAACAATTGAGCTCAGTGTTGACGTTGCGTGGCCAAGCTCCTTAGCCAACTCCGTCCGCTTCCTCTTGGCATCCTCATCGACATTTCGAAGAATGTCTAATTTCTCTTTAAAGGAGAGTGCTTTCCACTTGCGAGACATAGCTCGCTGCGACTAGGCAAAATGGCGCAAACACGAAGAACGCGGCCCGAAGCGCAGCAGCCACTCCATCTGATGGCTCGCAGAAAAGGAGAAGTACAAAAGCACCAAAAGCGCCACCGCTTCAAACTCTTCGCGCCCAGTCGCGGAGTCCGCGCTGTCCCGCGCTGCGCCTCCGCACCAAAAGAGGAGAGAAAGCGCGTGACTGCGCGCTGTTCTCTTTCGCGGCCGTCGGTGGGGCGGCGTTTATTCGTATCAACCGACGCAGGCTTAAAATCGATTCATAACAACCGTTCTCTAGCACGTTGCAAAGTAATGGGGCTCGGCCAGGACCACAGAAAAATTCGTATCATCCAGAAATTTGTATTAGCCGTGATCGTATCATCGAGCTTTTACTGTACCACTTTCCCTCAATATGGCAGAGATCAACGCCTAGCTTTTGCCAAGGACGCTGTGGAGTCGTCGTCGGAATCATTGGTTCCGACTTTTGCTCCCTGTGCTCCGTGCATACAAGGCAATCGGTCACCAAAGCTCTCAGCTGACAACTCAACCCAGGCCACGATAGACTCTCTGGCTCGAGCTCCGCATTTTTCAATTCCCTGGTGACTCTAGTGCATGCACATCAAGACTTCTGCGCGTAATTTTTGTGGGATCACCAGCCGCACACTTTTGAGTAGCACGCCTTCAGCGACTGTCAGCGTTGCTCTTTCCTGCGAGTACGGACGCAAGACCATCGCAATGAGAACTTTGGCCAGCCTTCCCAGCTGAATATTACGAGAGCGTGACAGACTGCATCAGCTGCTTGTTCAGCTTTGACTCGTTCAAAAAGCCAACCCTCGGCGCCATTTGACAAACAGCCAGAAGCGAACTTGCCAACTTCTCCAAAATTTAGTGCGTGATCATCAATTTCTTTCCCTGAATCGGGGCTCTGGACAACACATCCGCAGTAACGAGGCTCTCACCCGAGACATGTGCAACCACATATCTGAACCGCATAGCTGAACCGCATGAGCCTCATGCGAAAACGAATATGCGAATATGAGGTGGCAAAACCTCTAAAGGTGATTTTCCCAACAATGTTATAAGTGGTTTGTGGTCGGTTTCAAACAAAATTTCAAGACCTTTGACCTACCCGTCGAATCGTTCTGCCACCCAAGTCATTGCCACTGCTTCCTTCTCAATCGAGAGTATCTGGTTTCGGCGGGTGTCAACGAGCGCGATGCAAATGCAGCAGGGCTTTTTTCATTGTTCGGTTGAACTTGCATCAGTACGGCCCCCAAACTGAATTATGACGTGTCAGCGGAAAGAATCATAGGGTACTTAGCATCATAGTTAGCCATGACGCGCGGCGAAGAGATAACGTCTTTGATGTACGACAGCGCTTGCTCTTGGGACGGCCCCCAAACCGAATGATGACGCGTCAGCGGAAAGAATGATAGGATACTTTGCATCATAGTTAGCCATGACGCGCGTCGTAGAGATAACGTCTTTGACGTACAACAGCGCCTGCTGTTGGGCCGGCCCCCAAACCGAATGATGACGCGTCAGCGGAAAGAATCATAGGGTACTTTGCATCATAGTTAGCCATGACGCGCGTCGAAGAGATAACGTCTTTGACGTACGACAGCGCTTGCTCTTGGGCTGGTGCCCACGTCCATTCGGAAATGCTCGTGCTCTGCGAGGTGAAGAGGTTTTGCGCGCTATGAGTGTGAGAGAGAGAGAGACGCATTCACGGAGCGGGTCTCCTGGAACGCGGTGTCGGTGTTGCAAGCTGCGCTATGCAATGCGCAGTGACGGCCGTAAGTCCGAGACGCGCGAAAAGAAATTATCATCATGAGTAATAAGATGAAAAGTTTGCGCGCATTTCCGGAAAATGCTGGGCTACGAACACCCGGCTTCGCTGTTTGAAGCGTTGTGCGGCCGAGTGCAAGGTTAAGCGTTTTTTTACTCTAGAGTTTTCCGTGTCATTCCAAATTAAAAGGTTGCCATATATACGAAGTTTTTAGTTGATTAAAGCGACTTTCCTGTTTTGCTGTCTTTCTTCTGAAGCACAGAAGTTTACGCTTCCTGAGCGTGTTTTGTGAGTAGTCATTTTATACTGATGTACCGGTACCTTTCAGTTTATAAGCATTCTTCATAATTTGCTGCTTTTTCGTCGTAATCTTGAAAGTACAAGATGACTGGTCATGATTTACCAGGCCTACCAAGGCGATGAATTCGGCCAACTGACTTGCATGTGATTTCAAGTTGAGTGGAAAAAATGTCAGTTAAAACTTTGCGGTGCAGCACTGCCTCTGTCTCGTCTTTATCCTTTGATACACCAAAGATCACAAAATTTGAACGTCTACTCCAAATCAGTAATCTTGGCCTCGAAGGATTTTACCGTGCGTTCAAGGCTGTCCACGCATGCAGTTTGCTTTTCTATTTCTGAGAAAGAAGCATCTCAATGCACAAGACGTTTTTACATGTTTGTTTGTTGATTGCAGAACATTGCTACATCCTCAGCTAACTTATTCTGACCCAAAAGTATTTTTTCCAGCAATTCACGAGTACTAGAGTCATTTGTGTCAGGGCTGGGATTTAACTCAACTTCTCTGCACAAGAGAAACGCGTTCCGAGTTAAATTACTAGAAAAAAATTACTCCCAAGTGTTAGGACTGAGTCAACAATCTGGAAATATTCATCTGATACGCTTACCTTCCTCTTCGGCACATACACCACAACCTTTGTCTTGTTGGAATTCATACAGTAAGAGTTAACTTCTACCTATATTTAAAAAATCTGGGAAACCTGACATTTTAGTGATGTCAGTTGTGGAGATGGGTTTGCACAAGGCTTACCCTATGAGCGACGATCAGGAAAGGGCACGACGCTCCTCCACACCGCAACGCACAAAGGTGCTACGGCAGGGTTCGTCGACTCTCCGACACGGCGCAGAGAAGGCTCTGGAGTCAGATCGTCAACAAACACGGGTTTATTCACCCAAGATACAGCACAGTGCGACAGTCACGGCACTTACGGGCCAAGGCTCACCGCAAGACCGATTGAGTACACGCGCCTGCTGCGCTAGGGCTAACCGGGTAGCGGTCCGCCAAGCGCGAGAACGAGGAGTCGCGAGAACAAAGGTCTCATGGAACCACCTCGTTGCGGGCCTGTGAGCATCTGCCGCGGTGAGGAAGCGCTCAGCGGATGAGAGCTCGGGTGGAGAGGGTGCCCGGGGACCGCCGCGCGGGAGGCCACTCAGGGTGCGTCCTGGTGACGTGTTCTCACGGGGGCCAAGTTCAATCTCGGTATGGGAGAAGCACAGATTTCGCGGGAAAGTAGGTCTGGTGCGCTCGCCATGTCCGCCATGTCGTTACCGCGGCGGCTCCCTGAGATCTAGTTAAGCGCCACGCACGAGCTGGGGGCGCGGGAAGGCAACTCGATCCCCACACAGTAATGTAGAGAACGAAAGAAAGGATACTTCCTTGTGGTACCCCAGCTCTTCTTATAGGCTGTAAAGTTGGCCTACCATTATCAATAACAACGTATTGCACTCTGTGCTCTAAGTAGGACTCGAGAAGTGCTAGCGCAATACTGCGGATGCCATACGCTTCCAACTTGTCAAGTAAAATTTTTTTTTTTTTTAATATAAGATCGAAACCTTTAGGAAAGTCTTCGTATATACCCAGCAAAAGCTTTTTGTCCTTAAATGCCTTCATTATATTGTTGCAAGGCGGAAACAAGCACAATGGCGTTTATGCAATACGAATGCCGAAGGCACCAGCTGACACTAGATCATGGTGGCAGAAGCCCGAGCAGCAACAATGACATTTCTTCATCATCGTCTCTTGGCTGCTTGCCCTGTTCTTCTGCATCGCGACACTATGCCACCGGGGTTGGAGCACTATCCCGGCGCAAGCTATTATGGCTCGGAAAAGGCACGCACGTTGTGGGGTCTTAGTGTCTCACAGGAGACCGACCACCGTGGGTTCGAGCTTAGCGAGCCACAGGGCTGCATCAGCCGTCACCTCCAGCACCGCTGCGCGCGAGCTCAGGCTGCAAGGGGCTACCGAGCGACACATGCAAGAACACAGTATTGCCCTGAGTAACAGAAACCGTTTATTGTCTCAGGCGGCACCAGCACGCCTGGGCGGCGGGGCTGCAAAAGGGCCCCGCACCAAGGGCGAAAATACAGACACGGGCGCCTATAGCACGTCGCTGCGAGAGCACAGGCTCAAGCTGGGACACGCCGCTAGGAAAAGTCCCGGCGGCTGTGCTACTTGCTCTGGCGATAACCAATGGGCCAACTCGCGAGAGCACGGGCAATCTCCTTCTGCTTGGGCCTTTGGCAAGGGCTGCTCGGTGTGGTACGACCTTGCGCGAGCACTAGGCACCGCTCTTCGGCTTAGCGTCAGGAAAGGAGCACCACAAACTATGCGCTCCCTGCACGGGCAAAGGCACCGTGTGCGGGCTCAAGTCTGTGGGATCTCACACTGCGCTCTTGGGACAAAGGAATGACAACACAGTAGAGCAAACAAACAAAAGGGCATTTATTGCACCTTTCATACACTAATACACGCTAGCCGAATCACTACCCGTAGAACATTCACATGGGCGCGCGACAAATCAAGGAAGTCCGACTCACCGCGACCGGATAGGGAGCGAATATGTTCGCCCCATGCCGTGTGGGGGTCTTCCCCAACCCGTAGCGCGTGTAATCGCAGCTACGTAGGGTTCGGGCGAATAAGGCAACAAGCGAGTCAACTCAACAACGTTTATTGCTGTTGGCAATAAAACACACTTGCAGAGGGAAGTCCGCTCTGTATAATAAGCAATAAAATGGGCTTGCCTCGTCGCATGTGGTAGTCACGCGAACGAGGTCACTCACGGGTTTCAGCGGGTAAATCCGTATGGGCAGGTATAGTCAAGCGAGGTCAGAGAGACCGGGGGTCTCTCGTTCGCGCTCTTTTATATCTTTTTACCTTTCCGCGAGGGGTGTGTCCTCCTCGCCCGCCGGATACTTTCCCTCTTCCCGCGCGGGCGCGCGCGTCGCAAGAGGTGAGCGAGAACCGGGAACGGGCAAAGTGCATTTCTCCCGTGTTCGCCCGGCTCCCGCGGCGCGCGTTGTGCGCGCACGAGATGTCCGCCCGGCGAGCGCCCGCGGGAGAAGGTGGCAGCGTGTGCTCCCCACATCCTCCCCCCCTTAAGAAGGCCTCCGTACGTTGAGGCTGGCACCTAGGGACGTCCGTTTGCCTGAGTACCCGCCGAGGTTGGCGATCGAGGAAGCGTTGTGCTGATGTGGCCCTCAGCTGGCGGATACTTGATGCCGACTCGGAGCAACGCCTCCTTTACTAGAGGAGGCGCTGCTAGGATGCGGCTGGTCAGCTGCACTGCTCGGGCTTGCAAGGCGGGCTTGCGAGGCGGGATCGTTGTCGGGGCTCGAAGGTGGCTCTCAGTGCTGTGCCCTTGGTGTCGGCTGCTCTGGAGGGCGTGGTCGTCTGCCGGCCGCAGGCTTGCGGTTCGTGCGGCTCCAAGGCCGGCGTAGTGCCGTCAGTACTGCAAGGGCGTCAGTTGTTCTAGCGCGTACTGCAGGCAATTCGCACGGCCGTATCTCGTCTTGCTCGGCTCCTGGAAATTATTAGCAAGCTGCACGAAGCGGCACTGTGATCAGCAGCAAAGTTGGCCGTATCCGGGAACCCCGTCGACGTCTGTTACGAAGGGAATGTTCGCAAGAATCATCACCAATTCGAGTCGCAGCACAAGATAATCACTGCACTGTCCCTCACAGCTGTCTTTGGTGAAACCGCACCCCGCACACCCACGCGTCGAACGTTCACGCCACATTCCCGTCGTGGCCTCGACGACTCGTCGTCCATACTCGGCGCTCCATGGTCACTAGACGTTCGCTTCCCCGGCAGGAACTACCAAGGTGCCAGCCCGGCGCGGCTGTATGCTCACGCGGTACGCAACGCCACCCGGACTTACGAATGTTCCTCGCAGTCGTCGAGTTACGCAACTAGCAGTCAGATTACTTTCGCCTGCTACGCAAATTGTAGCTCGGCTGCGGGCGCGCCATTCGGTTCTGACTGCTCTCTCTCACCGATCGCGGTTGAGGGAGGGCCTGATCGTCATCCCACTGCTCATCACACGGCATGTAGCGTTTCAGGTCGCATACGTGTACCGGTCCGCCGATCGGCTTTCCTTTCTTGTTCTCGAGCCGGTAAACAAGCGAGGAAACCTTCTCTCTCACTAGATACGGCCTGGTCCACTTCGGCGCCAGCGAGGCAGCGAACTGTTTGGTAGCATCGCTGAGAACGTGCTGGTGTCGAAGCACCAGATCGCCCACTTCGTAGTGGACGTTCCGATGCAAGCGGTCGTACTGCGTCTTCTGCTGTGCCCTTGCAGTGCGAAGATACAGCCTGCTTTATGTAAAGCTTCCGTCATCTTGCCACTTAGATGCGTCGCGTATTCAGCTCGTGCTGACGGCGCGACTGGCATTCCGCTGCGATCCGCCAGAACCCTATCCATCGGATTCGGCAGCTCTCTCCCCAGGTAGAGAGAAGAAGGCGCATACCCAGTCGAGCGGTTCACTGTCGATCGCAATGCAAACCCGATCTCTGGAAGGTAGGTATCCCAGTCCTTATGCCTTTCAGAGAATGCGACAAGCATGTGCTTGATGTTGCCATTGACTCGTTCAGTGGGGTTCGACTGAGCATGGTAGGTTGTCGTTTTCTTATGCTTAATGCCCAGTGCGGCGCATGAGTCAACGAACACCTTTGCAGTGAAGTAGGACACATTGTCCGTTATCAACTGCTCTCGAAAACCAAACCTGGTGAAAACCTCCATGAACTTATTCATGATGACTCGTGCCGTAAGTTTTCGTAGGGGGAAAAGTTCTACCCATTTACTGAAGTGATCCGTGACTACCAGCAAGAATTTGTTTCTGCTCAGTGTTGTGGGATACGGTCCCATGACGTCACACGCCGCGATTTGCCAGGGAGTCTGGCTGTCGATAGGCTGCATGAAGCCGGGCGGTCGTCCGCCTCGGGGCTTCACGCTTTGGCACACATGACACGATCGGGCGTAGCGAATCACGTCTCGTTTCATGCCTGGCCAGGTAGCGAAGCGACACAACTTAACGTAAGTCTTGGGGCCGCTCGCGTGCCCGGCGATGCACGAGTCATGAAAGTATCGTAGCAGTGTTCCTCTCAACGCGCGCTGTATCACCGCCTTAAACGCCTCACTTGTGTCGTTCTCGGTGGGAATATACCTCAGCAGGACACCGTCGGAATTCAGCAGATAGGAATCCAGTGCGCTCACAGCATTACCAGCTGTTCCTGAGCGCTCCGCACCGACAGCAATACCAGCTGCCTCCATGTGCGCGGCGGCCGCGCCGCCCGGCTCCCGGAGCCCGTTCAGCACTTTTCGACAAAACGGATCCTTCTGCTGAGCCTCGAACAGCTCCTTTCTGCTGAAGACAACTCCTGCGGAACCAACAACATCTACGTGGTTCACGCTCTCGCCCAGGATCGACGGTTGTTCCGCGTCCCTTACTCGGGCTACGGCCAGGGTTTCTCCCTCGCCTCGGACTGGCGCTCACGAAAGTGCGTCCGCTGCGGCATTGCTTTTTCCTTTGCGGTAGCGCACGGTGAAGTCGTAACGCTGCAGCAGCAGTGCCCAGCACGCCAGGCGGCCACTCGGCTCACTCAAGCGCCTCAACCAAGTGAGAGCCATGTGGTCCGTCTTAATCGTGAATGCCACTCCGTCGACATAATAGTCAAACTTCCGCAGAGCGGAAACTATCGCGAGACACTCCTTCTCTGTCACCGAGTAGTTCCTTTCCGCCGGCGTCAACGAACGGCTCGCGAACGCAACCGGTCGGAGAATGCCTCCGTGCTCCTGAAGCAAAATTGCACCTAGACCCAGGTCGCTTGCGTCTGTTTGAATCACAAACTCCCTGTTCAAGTCGGGCAGCTGCAACTCTGCCGTGTCAGCGAGCACCTTTGTGAGGCTGCGCAGTGCCGCCTCCTGCTCTGGACCCCAAGTCCAACGCTCGTCTTTCCTCAAGAGCTTCGTTAAAGGCGCTTGCACTGCCGCGCAGTCTGGAATGAATTGGCGATAAAAGTTCACCAATCCCAGAAAGCGTCTCAGTTCGCCGATGTCTTTCGGCGAAGGGTAGCTAAGTATAGCCTCGAGCTTATCCTCACTCGGCAGAATGCGGCCGTTGTCCAACGTGAATCCCAACAGCGTTATTCTGTTCGCAGCTATCTGAGCTTTACTCGGGTTCAACGTGATACCCGCGGACCTCAGCCTGTCTAGGAGGTCTCTCAAGTGGCGCAAGTGCTCGTCGAATGTTTTTGAATAAACCACTATGTCGTCGAGATATGCGAGAGCATGTTGCCACTTCGCATCTCCTAGGACTCGGTCCATCAACCTCTGATAAGTAGCGGGAGCTCCGACTAAGCCAAAAGCATTCTTTTGAAATGAAAGAGCCGGCGGTGACAAGTGAAAGCCGTTTTCTCTTTGTCACGCTCGTCCATTTCGACCTGAAAATATCCTTGATAAGCATCGAGCGTCGTAAAGTACTTCGCCCCGCCTAGGTTAGATACTAAAGAGGAAATGGAGGGTAGAGGGTACGCATCCTTCTTCGTAACCTCATTCAGCCTGCGGTAGTCTACACAAAGGCGATAAGTATCATCCTTCTTCGGACTAGAACTACCGGGAAGCCCCATGGGCTGTTCGACCTTTCCACAACGTCTGTGTCGATGAGTTCGTCTAAGGCGCTGTCAAGTGCTTTCCGTTTAGTCAAGCTTATCGGCCGGGGATTACATTTCCACGGCGCAGCGTCACCCCTGTCTATCCTGTGCCTGACTAACGTAGTGAGGCCCGGCCGGTCCGTGAAAATCGCGTCGTATTTGTACAACAGCGATGACAGTCGTGCCCTTTCTCTCTCCGGCAGGCTGTTGACCTCTGATAAAAGTGGGTGCGCTGCCCCTTGCAACGTCGCGGCACAATGTTGTGCCACCGTCCCTCCGTTGCTTTGATCGTCTTTAGCGATTACGGTTTGCTCGCTCGGCTGCGGCTGGGTGACTGGCGTGTCGTTGCAGGCACGGGCGCTTTTGCGAAATGCTTCAAAACACCCGTTCCGTTCTCTGTAACCTCCGCTGGCGATGTCTATCAAAATACCCGTCTTGGCGAGAAAGTCTCGACCTAAAATAACAGGAACTGACAGACCGGGAAGATGTACGAGGCGTTGTCGCCTGACGCGTCTCTCCCAACGAATAACTAGTCTAGCTGCACCGCTCGATTGTGCTGTGCCGGAAGCAAGGCGGAAAGTGAAGTCACTATCTCTTAAGCGGATATTGTTCTCGCGGAGATGCTGCAACACCTCGTCACCAAATAAAGAAGCGCTTGCCCCAGTATCCAATAATGCGGCAAACTTCTTTCGGGCTATCGTTAGCTCGATGAACGGCGCCTGCGAGGCCGCGACATCTCCTACGCGACAAGCCAAAGGCGCAAGTAAATCGAAATCACCAGTTGTGTTCGAGATCGCCGCCCGGGACCCAAGGTGGATCACCGGCGGCCTCGCCCGTTTCCCGAACCACATGCTCGACCTCGGCCCGGCGTGCTTGCGCAGTCACGGGCGATGTGCCCCAGTCCGCCGCATTGGTAGCAACGGCCACCGAAGCCTCGGTGGCGTGGGCGCCCGTCGCTCCAATCCGGCGGGCCGTAGCTTCCACGCTCGGCGGTCGGCATGTGCCGCTCTTCCGTTCTCGCAAGTTCCTGCCGTGGCGCGTTATGCTGTGCTGTTTTCAGCGCATAGGCGTACGGGTCCAAGGCGCGGTCTGATAATTCCCAACCACGCTGGACCTGCTCGTCGGCGAACGATGCCGACGCGTCGACCCTAGCGGAATGTTAAGCGATCCCGCCGCCGTTCCACACGCAGCGAGGCTCGAGTGACAGCGCGGCGGGTGGAGGCGGACGGTATGCTCGCGCCGCGAGGATGTCCCCTTGGATGCGCTTTGCTTCGGTGGCGAGCTCGTCTAAGTCTCTGTACCTACATCCCCTGAAGTAGGCCGCGAAAGTCGGGTGCGCTTGCCGTGTGACGCGCTCGACTTTATCGGCGTCGGTGGCGAGAGGGCTTGCGAGACGATAAAGTTCGTCCATCGCTCGAACATACTCCAGCAGGGACTCGTCCGGATGCTGGGTACGCAACTCCAACTCTCTCCTCATACGCCACTCGTAGTTGGCCGGAAGAAATTCCTCGCGGAATTTCGCGCGGAACTCTTCTACTGTGCGGGCTCTGTGTTTGGCCAGTCGGAACCAACGAGCCGCCTGTTCAGTCAGTGAAGCAGGGACCACGCGCGCGAGAAGTTCGGCGTCTGAAAGCCCTGTTGCTTGCTGATAATACTGCAGACGATCGAGGTACTCGTTTGCACTAGTGCGATCGTGGTACCCACTATAGGTAGGCATGTCTACCTTAAATCGTGGTCGCTCGCTCTGCGACGGGGCCCGCGTTGTGTTCTGCAGGGCGCCGGCTAAGCTCTTCATGACTTGCAGTGCATTCTGCAGCATTATTTCGCTTGACGGAATACTACCGCCCGAAGGTTCGGACGCATCCGCAGCTTGCGTCGAACTATTTGGAGGCATAGGTGGCTCTGAGTCCGCGGGACGAAGCGGCGAGGTGTTAGGCGTGTTAGGCCTATTTTCAGGCCTAAACCCTGCCAACGTGGTGTTTCCGCGATCCCGACTGTTCCGCGTGAAACACTCGAAATCAAAGCTACCGGTTCGTTCAGAAGCTGCCGCCGCGTTAGCACTAGGCCTCTGATTATCTGCCGCGACCTCCGACAACATGAACAAATCTGGAAAGTCAGACAAGCCCGTCGCCATATTTTGCTGTAACTTCAGTAGTCCCAGCTCCAAAAAACAGAAAAAAACTCGCCGTGTTGCCGAATTCGAACCACGTTGGTAGCGCCAAATGTGGGGGTCTTCCCCATCCCGTAGCGCGTGTAATCGCAGCTACGTAGGGTTCGGGCAAATAAGGCAACAAGCGAGTCAACTCAACCACGTTTATTGCTGTTGGCAATAAAACACACTTGCAGAGGGAAGTCCGCTCTGTATAATAAGCAATAAAATAGGCTTGCCTCGTCGCGTGTGGTAGTCACGCGAACGAGGTCACTCACGGGTTTCAGCGGGTAAATCCGTATGGGCAGGTATAGTCAAGTGAGGTCAGAGAGACCGGGGGTCTCTCGGTCGCGCTCTTTTATATCTTTTTACCTTTCCGCGAAAGGAGTGTCCTCCTCGCCAGCCGGATACTTTCCCTCTTCGCGCGCGTCGCGAGAGGCGCGCGAGAACCGGGAGAGGGCAAAGTGCATTTCTCCCGTGTTCGCCCGGCTCCCGCGGCGCGCGTTGTGCGCGCACGAGATGTCCGCCCGGCTACCGCCGCGTGCGCTCCGTTCGCAAGCGACGGGCGAGCGCCCGCGGGAGAAGGTGGCAGCGTGTGCTCCCCACAGCCGTGACACCATCGGCTAGTCGTTCACGTGTACGGTCATGGGAACTGGTGGCATGTTCGAACGATCCGTGTTCGTCCATACCGGCAGTGCCCTCTCCTAGCCACGCGAGACGGTCTCGCGAAGTGTGGATCGGCGCACGCGCGGGACGTCCGCATCGCTCACCGATCCCAACTCTTTCCCGCAGAGTTAGCTTACCTGCGTAATGGTGTGTAAGGTATTTTTGTAAACGGCGCATGTATGATGATGTATGCGAAAAAGTTGTATATATGTGAGGGTCCTTTTCTTGAAATAAATATTGTTGCAAGTTAGCGCCTGTGTGTGTCACCTCTCCCTTCGTCCTTGTCTTTTCACGCGCTATAAGCCTCCCGAAGAGGAAGCGCCTTCGACCTTTTGCTCCCAAGTCACTCCGCCGTTCGGTGGCGTTCGCATCGCGACACTCGCGCCATCTCTCGCCATCTACGACCGCCGCCGGCACTTCGCCACGCGGAGAAGCCGGATTACAAGAGACGCAAGCTATGTGAGGAAAACAACATCAGCGGACGCGTGAGAGTCGCGCATCCCCACATCCCCCCAACCTTAAATCACTAGACATACTCCGGCGAACCATGTCGCACGGTCCATCAATGCACGCATCGCGAACAAGAGTTAGTACATGCGATAGTGGCCGCGCCGAGGAAATGTCCACACATTATCCACAAGATGCCAGCGGACATTGTCTCTGGAGTTCACCGCTGGGGTCCGTTGGTCACAGCACCACCTCTGCAGATGACTCCAGCCCAGGACCCCGGAAACGGTGACGCAGAAGTTGGCACGAGCAAGCGTCGCTCGCGCCGACGCGCCATGCTGGCGAGAGCTGCTGTAACCGTTGGTGACTGCCGGCTCTTTTCCCAGACACAGGGGGCCGTCGAAATTGCTGCGCCAAACTGGCCACGGGCATCTGCATCGCCGGGGGTAGCTCGATTGTAGTCCGGGGCAGCAGCGCTGACAATGTGGAGGTGACAGCAAACCAGGGGTGACTCCGCTCACACTGCGTACACTCAACGCACTCGACAAACACTAAAGTAGTGCAAGGGAGACGAATTCGTCATACGCATCGCCCACGTGGTATGATGTTGAATTCGGCTTGCAAAATTTCGAGCGGCATTTCAGATGCTAAGTTCACGTGAACAAAGCTTACTTTCATGAGTTGAACGAGTAATTTCAATTCGTGCAAGACTAACTAGAATGAGGGAAGCGAAGTGCAACACCTCGAAACCACGATCCACCAGGTTGTGTCCCTCAACATGTGACAGGCGGCTTTGTAAAGCCTTATACCTAATGCGTCGCTACCCTGACAACAACCAGCATCCAAAAACAAAAAACAACCCCCCAAAATGGGCACAAGAACAGGCAGCCGCTAGGAGGTGTTACCTCTGTGAGGTGGTCTGTTAGCTCTTTCATGGTGGTGGCGGTCGCAAACTCCAGCCGGATGGGGCAGGACACTGCCAGGTCAGCTGGCCACGCCGCCGTAGCCAAGATGAAAGGGGCAGCCACAACCATGGCTGCAAGGCATTTGCACGGCAGCGGCGATTGCAGAGAGCCGGGCTCTCAGTCTGACGTCAGAGGGTCAGTGACCCCGTCCGCCTTCAGTGTGGGTGGTGCGTGTTGCTCTCTGTTGTTCGTAGATTCGCCAACGTGCAACCTGCCTAGCTGCTTCTGCTCATTGTGTGATCTCTTCAGCACCGATCTCGATGTCATCAAATTCATGAGGGAGCATTGTGTCTAATGTTGTCGTAACCTCACGGCCGTACACGAGGCTGAAGGGTGTCTTGCGAGTGGTCTCTTGACGAGCCGTATTTTAAGCGAAGGTGACATAGGGTAAAACCTCGTCCCAGTTCTTGTGGTCTACATCGACGTACATGCTTATCATGTCAGCCAGTGTCTTGTTGAGTCGTTCCGTCAGCCCGTATGTTTGAGGGTGATAGGCCGTGGTCTTCCGATGGGCGGTACTACTTAAACGTAGAATGATGTCCAAAAGCTTGGCCATGAATGCAGTACCTCTGTCTGTGATGACTACTGCCGGAGCGCCATGTCTTAAAACGATGGATTCAAGAAAAAATTGCCCCGCTTCATCTGCTGTTCCCCTTCGCGGAGCACCTGTCTCTGCATATCTAGTGAGAGAATCCGTGGCGACGATTATCCACCTATTGCTGGTAGTAGACGTTGGGAAGGAGCCCAGAAAATCTATGCCTACTTGTGCAAATGGTGTGGCAGGTGCTTGAACAGGGTGCAGTAGACCAGCTGGCTTGACGGAAGGCGGTTTGTGACGCTGGCTATCCAGACATGTCTCAATGTAGCGTTTAATGACCGCAGCAAGTCTCGGCCAGTAGTAATTCTGCCGAATCCGTGCCAATGTGCGAGTATAGCCCAAGTGCCCAGCAGTCGGCTCGTTGTGGCAGGCGTGTAAGATTTCACATCGAAGCGATGAAGGAACAACAAGTAAGTAGTTGCTGCCGCTAGGTGAGAAGTTCTTCTTGTAGAGTACGTTGCGGTGCAAGCAGTACTACACCAGCCCTCTTGCAAATTGCCTCAGCATGTTGTTGGTTTGTCCTTCAAGGTAATCAATCAGCGGCAGCAATTCAATGTCATCCCATTGCTGGCGTGAAAGATCGGCTGTGTCCACGAGTCCCAGAAAGACCGTGTCGTCATCGTCTTGTGCTGCTCTCTCAACAGGAGACCGAGAAAGGGTACGGCCACGCTAGCGGCAAAAACACGCGGCAAAAACGCGCGGCAATGCGTCATGCCTCGCGCGGCAGAAGCGGTAGGAATCGGGGGTTTTGCGGCGTGCCGCGCGAAATGGGTACGAGACCCATTTCTGCGGCAAATGCCGCGTGCTGCGAGATGAAGAACCAATCAAGAGCGACGAGGGTGACGTCGCGGAGCTATCACGACCGGACCGCCGTCGGTCCACACCGGGTTTTCAATCGCCGATCGTCGTCTCTCGCACGAAACAACGAGCGCTCGCGGTGTTGCTCGTGCCGCATTCAGAGAGCACGGGAGATCTTATCGCGCTGTCGCGCGGCGAGACGCGCTTGCCACAGTGGCTTCGCGGCAAGGCGCTGACGTGCGACAACTTGCCGCTTGCGGCATGACGCAGGTGTTTTTGCCGCTAGTGTGGCCGTACCCAAAGGCAGTCGGCGTCTACGTGCCGTTTGTCCGACTTCTATGCGACAGTAAAATCGAACTCTTGGAGTCGAAGACTCCACCGTGCCAGCCGGCCGGAAGGATCTTTCAAATTATTGAACCAGCAGAGGAAATGGTGATCGCTAACAACGGTGAAAGACCGACCGTACAAATTCAGATGAAATTTCAGAACTGAACATACCATTGTGAGGCATTCTTTTTCACTGGTGGAGCAGTTAGTCCTCCGCTCGGGACAGTGTCCTACTTGCGTAAGCGATCACCTTGTCATTGTCGTCCTGCCGTTGTACGAGCACCGCCCCCCTAGACCGACATTACTAGCAATATCGTCGGGGCATCTTTATCGAAGTGTGCAAGCATGGGAGGTGCTTGCATGCATTGCCAGAGCTCGTGAAATGCCTGCTGCTGGTCTTCGGCCCAAGTCAAAGGGATATCTTCTCTGGTGAGCGGTATTAACGGCCATGCAATACGCGGGAAATTCGCAATAAATCGCCAGTAATATGCACATAGTCCCGTAAAATGTCGCACGGCCTTTTTGTGTGATAGGCTCGGGAAATTAGCAACGGCAGCAATGTTATCCGGATCAGGTCGGCCTCCTTTGTTACTGACAACGTGGCCGACGAACTGGAGCTCTTGAAAATCAAAGTGGCACTTTTCAAGCTTCAATGTGAGACTGGCAGAGACTATTGCTTCAAAAAAAGTTTTCAGCCTTTGTAAGTGTTCGTCAAACGTTGCGGAAAAGACAATCACGTCATCCAGGTTTACCAGGCATATTTGCCATTTTAGTCCAGAAAGCACAGTGTCCATTAGACGCTGAAATGTTGCTAGCGCCGAACACAAACCAAAGGGAAGTACCTGAAATTCATAAAGTTCGTCAGGTGTCACAAAGGTGGTTCTCTCACGGTCTCTCTTATCCACTTAGATCTGCCAATAACCACTTTTCAAGTCCATTGAGGAAAAGTAGCACACGTTTCGCAACCTGTCCAAGGAATCACCAATACGTTGCAGTGGATAAACGACCTTATTTGTGACCTGATGGAGCTTCTTATAGTCTACGCAGAAGCGCAGGCTACCGTACTTCTTTTTTACTAAAACTACAGGTGACGCCCAAGAGCTATTACAGTAGCCGACCGATTTTCCGGACTTCGCGGGGACTGAAAAATAGTCCGAAAAATCGAGCAGTCCGCAAAACCGAACAGCCCGAAAAACTCGCCCCCCCCCCCTTCCCAAAGAAAAAAATTGAGGCAAGATGTCGCAGTTTCGCCCAAAAGGCGGAGCATCGATTGCGATAGCAAATTAATAGACAGCGATACGAAGTAAGGATGTTAGTTTTATCGGCCGTATAAAGTTGTAAATATGCGCTTACTAACTAAAAAAGCACGGTGTCACGCGCGCACAGGTTACATGAACACATCTCGCTCGATGACCGCGGGTAAATTGACCTTCGCGCTGTCTATTCTCTCGCTTCAACGCGAACGAAACACACACACACACGCACACACGCACGCACGCACACACACACACACACACACAGCGCATACCAAGCTACTGGCACTCGGCGCACGCCCTTTCTACCCATCGCAGATCACTTTCAAGATACGATGCCTGCGGGGCAGCTCCGCCGGCAGCAGCCGCAAGAGCTGAACGCAACTCCCCACAGTCTCCGTCGCCTTCTCCCCGTGACCCGCGAGCGAACGAAGTCCGCGCGCCTGCGCCTCCGAGCGCCTTCCTCTCCCGCGTGCGCGAGATTAAATTGCGGTTGCCGGCTGACCCTCGCAAGCTTTCACCCGCACGTACGGCGCAACCTAACTTAAAAAAAAAGAAAAAAAAACCGGATTCCGCTTAAGTGATTATGATGATGGTGCTGAGCTGACCGAAAACAAAAAAAAACCCAAAGAAAGTGCCGCTTTTTGGAATGTTTTGTCGGCCAAGGAAGAGCTGGCATAGCCTCAGAGACGGGAGAATCGCATGCGTGTACTAATCTTGAAGGCTATACAGAGGGGCACTGGAAGCCAAGCCCGGAGCGAGCGATTTAGTCCGGAAAATCGAACATTGGCACCTAGATTCGTCCGAAAAATCGGTCGCGAAAATGCATTAGCTCTATGGGAATCCTGATCGTGCATCTATGAAGTCCGGAATATCCAACAAGTCCGAATTTTTGGAGTCCGAAAAATCCGTCGGCTACTGTATATGGTCGAATAATGCCATCTTCCAGCATCGTCTTCACTTGTCTGTATTGCCTCGCGTTCCTTTGGAGCCGCATGATAAGGGTTTTGTCAAATAGGTCGGGCGTCGACATCAGCAACGATGCGGTGTTTGGTAAGTGGCGTTTGAATAACTATTGATGCAGAGGGGAAACAGCCCTGGTACTGGTTGATGAGCTCAAGAAGACAGTCTCGCTCAACAGCCGTTACCGTCGAACTAACGTCTACAATAGCCGCAGCTGTGGGGATCGTAGATGCCGCCTCCTATGCTAAGTGACAGTCTTCAATTGGTAGTACTTCGTCGCAATAAGCAACAGAAGTGCCTTTCGCGATGTGTCGACGCTCCTTACTAAAATTAGTCTGCAAGAGTTCGGCATTTCAGTCGATTACCTTGATAAGTGCTCTGGCAATTGAGACGCCGCAATTTAGTGCTAGGGCATTGATGTGTTCAGCGACTCCAGTCCCATTCTGCAGGCTGTCACAGTACACGGGTACGATCGAGCAACTCTGCGGCAAAAGTATCACGTTGTCTGCAGCAATACGTAAGCACCGTTGTCGGTGCGCCTCATGGGTGACATTATTCAACTTCGTGGCAAATGTGACACTTCTGTTGTGTATGTTAATCACGGCTCCGTACTCACGCAGGAAATCCATCCCCAATATAAGTTTCCTTGCAACACTCAAAGAATGACGAGGGTGGCGACGTAGGTTGGAACCGGCGATTAAGAGTTGGGCTGTGCATATCCCGACCGGTGTCATGAACTGACCTCCGGCGGGTCTTATGGTTGGTCCGTGCCATGGCATCTTCACCTTCCTTAGTCAGCAAGCTGTAAGCTTATGATTGAAAAATAGGAGCCAGTGTCAACAAGAGCGGTTACTTGGTGGCCGTCAATGCTGGGGTCGGCGCTGACGAGGTCAGTTACGTCTTTCGTAGTTGTATCTGTCGTATTCATCGTTGCATTCATCGTCTTCTCCATAATCATTGAAGTCTTTGCATCGTCGTACGTCGATAATGGGGGATATGGAGAACTTTGGGTACTGGCAACCTCACCCCCGGAGGTCGCTGCATCTAGTTTCCCCGTCGCGGGCTAGGGGACCTGCCCCTAGTGACGTCTGCAAAACTGCGATGAGTCGGTGAACTGTAGCACGCAGGAGATGGCGAAGGAGAACGTGATCAGGGAGTCATATTTTGCGGCTGGATGTTCACAAGAGTCTCGTAGGCGCGTCGACCGTCATGCGGAAAATAGGCGTAGTTGGCAGGAAAGCTTGGGTTGACGAGGACGCGGAGGAGCATCAACAAAGACACCTTATCAGTTGTCAAGAAAACCAACAACTTTGTCTCTACATTTAACCTAAAGATCCGCGCTATTTCAACCTTGTCCCCACTGGCACATACCCGCAGCAATATAGTTGTTCCACTATATACATACACAACTTGGGCCACGGGCTATGTGCCCAGAACTGCAGCAACTGACAATAGAAAATGTTTGTGAAGGCAAAACAATTGCAGCAGCACGATGACTGTTGATCACTGGAGCAAAGTGGCGAATCACCGCATTGCCACTGCCCGTATGTGCGTGCAGCTGGGCTCCACGCTGCACACGCTAGAAGTCCACGCATGATGCGGGTTTGAAGAGCACTTGATAAATTTGAAAGGATCCTTTTTGTCATTGTAGAGTGGCACACTGACCAAGGGGCATCACAGAGGTTCACTGAACAGGCGCACTCACCCACATGTACTCAGTGACCTAAGTTGGTCACTTTCGAACTTTATGTGTGAGACGGTCGTCTCTAGGACCTGTGCAGTGTGCGATGACGTTTTGTGTGGACAACACTACTCCTGCGTGTAGTGTGTGAAAAGTGGATAACAGCGTATTGGACAATGTGTGTAAATAGTACATCAAGCCCAGTGTTGTAACTGCTAGATTACAGATTAACCAGTGATCCAAGCTGGTGGGAAGAGACACACAGATGGACGGGCAGTCTGATCCCTGAAAGCCTAAGTGTACTTCAAAAGTGCTGAACACATTAATTATAAGCCTCCTAATAAGTCGGCCCTTTCTACAGCAAAACAATGTAAATGCAAGTCAATGGGGGCAACAATTGTAAAACAAGAGGCCACAGTGTTGAGTCGAACTCCAGTGCCCACCAGCTGCCAACAGGCCTTGCATGTTGTTGTGGGCAGGTGCCTAATAGCATAAAGTGCCACAAACAGAATAACTTGGCAGATGTCTCAGTGCTGGAAAGCAAAGGAATTTTGGCAGAACCAATCTGACAATGAATGTCGACATTAATCCATTTCGCATTGAAGCAATGTATTGACACACACCGTATTTCCGCCGCCGCAGAGACGCATTTTGTGTCAGGCACGTATGCAGCTGGATTCTCTATCACACTTAACACGGTGCGTCATTGGTTTTGAAACCCTCAGCACGGCAGCCCAATGCTTTAAACGTTTGACCAAAGACTACCCAGTGACCTACGTTGGTGGGAAAACGGTTAAAGACATAGACGCACCTTCTATAAATGCATCAAGTGCCCAAAGAATACCCATTGCATGGAACGTAATGTAGCCAAGTCGAAGGGCATGCCAGGCGAGGAAACGTGATTGGTAGCCCAGAAGTGTGGGTCACTCTTGCAGGGTTTCGGCGACCCAAGAGAGAGGCGGCCAACTTTTCGACGGAGTGTCTGTTCCTGGCACTGCAAGCGGCCCACTTGGGCGTGGTGCCCGCGATGGCCCGCTATGGACGCCGGCTGCGGGTCCTGCGGGAGCTGCAGCGGCTCGCCCAAGAGATGGCCGCCGCCCAGCCCCTGTGGGAGGCAAGCCCCGCTGCCGGGCGCAACCGTCGCCTGCTGGCCAAGTGGCGGGGCCAGGCCCGGCGAGTGGCCCAGAGCAAGCTGTGCGCCGATGCGGGGCTCCTGGACCCCCTGCTGCTGAGCCGGTGCCTGGGCCTGTACAACCTGGCCGCCGCCGTATTCCTGGCCGTGCTCCAATCGTGAGTGGTCACTGTCGTGGTGCTCTGGTACAACTCCTGCTACGGTGGCCAACCAACAACCTTCCCTGTGGCACAGCCATCTTGTCCACAGAATCAAATGTGTAACAGTACCAGAAATTTCTAGACACCTTACAGCACGGTGTAAGAAGAACAGGGGCTCTGACGACACGGAGGCCGCTGGTGAGAAATGTGTGTCACTAATGGTGGTGTTTCACCAAGATAATTTCCAATACAATCAGGGCAACACTTGACTTCAGCCAACCAAGAGGAAGGGATATTCTACGATGGATCATATCCATGTCATAAATCAGGTAATCGAGAATTCTTCGGAGTACAATCAACCTCTCTACATGGCTTTCATAGATTATGAAAAGGCATGTGATTCAGTAGAGATACCAGCAGTCATAGAGGCATTGCGTAATCAAGTAGTACCGGAGGCATACGTGAATATCTTAGCAAATATCTACAAGGATTCCACAGCTACCTTGATTCTCCACAAGAAAAGTAGAAAGTTACCTATCAAGAAAGGGGTCAGGCAAGGAGACACAATCTCTCCAATGCTATTCACTGCATGCTTAGAAGAAGTATTCAAGCTCTTAGACTGGGAAGGCTTAGGAGTGAGGATCAACGGCGAATATCTCAGCAACCTTCGGTTCGCAGATGACATTGTCCTATTCAGCAACAATGGGGACAAATTACAACAATTGATTGAGGACCTTAACTGAGAAAGTGGGGTTGAAGATTAATATGCAGAAAACAAAGGTAATGTTCAATAGCCTGGCAACGAAACAAGAATTCAGCATCGTCAGTCAGCCTCTAAAGTCTGTAAAGGAGCATGTTTATCTAGGTCAATTACTCACAGGGAGCCCTGATCACAAGAAGGAAATTTACAGAAGAATAAAATTGGGATGGAGTGCATACAGCAGGCATTACCAAATCCTGACTGGGAGATTACCACTGTCGTTGAAAAGAAAAGTGTACAATCATTGCATGCTACCGGTGCAAACATATGGGGCAGAAACTTGGAGGTTAACAAAGAAGCTCAAAAAAGAAGTGAAGGACCGCACAGAGCGATGGAACGAAAAATCTTAGGACTAACGTTAAAAGACAGGAAGAGAGCGGTGTGGATCAGAGAACAAACGGGGATAGCCGATATTCTAGTTGACATTAAGCAGAAGAAATGGAGCTGGGCAGGCCATGTAATGCGTAGGATGGAGAACCGGTGGACCATTAGGGTTACAAAATGGATACCAAGAGAAGGGAAGCGCAGTCGAGGTCGGCAGAAAACCAGATGGGATGATGAAGTTAGGAAATTTGCAGGCGCAAGTTGGAATACGCTAGCGCAAGACAGGGGTAATTGGAGATCGCAGGGAGAGGCCTTCGCACTGCAGTGGACATAAAATATAGTCTGGTGATGATGATGATGAATGGTGGTGTTTCACGCTGCACCGCTGCACAGCAGCACATGTTTAGGAGGCTGAAAACGCAGGAAATTAGAACGTGTAATTGTAACTGCATGCAAAGCGCGTCTAAAAAAATGAAAACAAATTTTTTTATACTGCGTCTCCTTCCACTATAATTATTAAAATCCCCCAGGCGCCGAAACAGACGATAATTACTCCGACAGTGCACGGCAGCAGACGACGTGTGTCGATACTTGGAAGCGGTCGCCGACGAGCAGAGCGGGCAGACGATAAGCTCTTAGTTAAGCAATGTTTACTTCAAAATTACGCAATGATCATTGTCGTTCTTGGTAAGCGTTTAAAAATTCAAACAGTCTGAATCTCAAGAGAGGGAAGGGAAGTCTGCATCTCGAGCTACGACGTTGCCTGGTGGAGACGGATTGTCGGCAAGAAGTGATTCGCAGCAAACTACAACAGCGGGTCTTTCATGTGCAAACACGGAGTTTCCATGCTCAGTGAAAAGAGCTGACTGTATGGTGCATAGTTGACTGCAACTGCGCTTGGTGCGTAGTTGTGGGCAAAGCAGAAGATACGCCCCCTCCATCTCGCGTTGCCTTCCCGCTTTCCTCCTTTCGCGTGCGAGACTGCACCGTTAGTGCCGCAGCATGACATCGACCCCCTCCCATTTCCCCACGGCCTTTCACACGACGTTCACATTCGCTTTCCGCCGAGCGTTCGCTCTCTGTGAAAGCGTGCGAGGGAGCGAGGAACGTGCGCTTTCACTCGCGCGGCGGCAATTTTTTCGCCCTTGGACTTTAGCGGAACCTCATGGCAACGGTGACGACAACGCCAACGGCAGAAATCCGCTTGGAGTGTCCATATAATAGCTATCGCAATAAAAACACATGCTGCAAAAGCATTGCCTGGCCACCCAGCATGGTGGCCAGGCAATGCCCGCACCCCTCGCGCCCCATTGATGGATGGATGGATGCTATGAGCATCCCCATTGAAACGGGGTGGTGGGTTGCGCCACCAAGCTCTTCTTATTAGTTGTTATTATTACTAGGGGGCACACGCAACAGCCTCCTAGTTGCGTGTGCCGCCTAGTGGCAGCCCAACATTAGTGAGACGCGACGCGTGCTTCCGTCGGAGCAACTGTTCTTCTTGCACCGTGCCCTACAGTGTCTCGTTCTGACATCACACAATGTTGGCAGCCCCGAACAAAGTTGTGCCATTGTGTTGCCTAGAGGCTAGTATCTGATGCACTCCAAAACTGCGTCTCCATGTCAGACACTGAAAAAACAAGAATAATATATCAGGATAACTGGAGTCTAATTATTTGACAGATGACACATCAGGATAGATGAGTAGTAGAAATAATAGAAAACTCCACATAACATTTTGCTTAGCATATTCTCACGAAGATAATTAATTCGAACTCGTCAAAAGAGAACAGCCATCTTTAATGATGGCCGACACTCAGGAGAACGTGCGCACACCTGCACCCTTTGTCGTCTTCTCTCGGGTGATCTCTGTGCCTGTTGTGGGCAGCTGACTTATGACAATCGGTGCCTCTAGTGGGCAGCTTACTTCGCGTCATTACTCCCCACGTGAAAAGTGACCGTCCCGGTCTCCGGTTGGAGAGGGTAAAGGGCGACAGAGGGCATGGGAGAGAGTTGATCAGAGGGGCACTTCTTCGTGTGCATAGTACGGCTTCATCCGTACTACGTGGACAATTTCGGCTCATGCTCGCCGTCAGCTCGAGCTTATATTAGTACTCTGAGGGACGACCTCGTAGTTCACGTCGCTGAGTCGCCTGACGATCTTGTACTGGCTCAAGTATCTGCGCAGTAATTTTTCTGACAGCCCTTGACGACGAACGGGTGTCCACACCCAAACATAGTCGCCGGGTTCGTACTGGATGTTCCTTCGGCCACTGTGTAACGGCGGGCGGCGGCACTCTGCTGGTTGCGGATGCGTTTGCGAGCAAGCTGTCGAGCTTCTTGGCTTTCTGGATGATCCCAGCGTTGTCACTTCTTGTTGTTCCGTTCTCCACCGGGAGCATGGCGTCTAAAAGTGTTATTATGCAGCGCCCATAAACCAGTTCAAATGGTGTGAATCGGGCGGTTTCCTGCACAGCCGTATTGTATGCGAATGTCACGTATGGTAGAATTTAGTCCCATGACTTGTGCTCTACGTCAACGTACATCAAGATCATATCGGCCATAGTTCTGTTGAGGCGCTCGGTTAGTCCTTTAGTTTGTGGGTGATAGGCCGTGGTTTTCCGATGATTGGTGTGGGTCAGCGTGACGATCTCTTGCATTATGTCAGCAGTAAACGCGATTCCTCTATCGGTTATTAAGATGGAAGGGGCCCCATGACATAGTACGATTTCATGGACAAAAAACATCGCGACTTCTGTAGCGGTTCCGCGGGGCACAGCTTTGGTTTCTGCGTACCTCGTTTGGTAGTCTGTTGCGCCGACTATCCATTTGTTGCCTGCGGACTACGTAGGGAAAGGACCGAGGAGGTCCATTCCCACCTGTTGAAACGGTGCCGGAGGAGGGTCCAGGGGTTGCAAAAGACCAGCAGGTTTCAAAGGTGGAACCTCGCGCCGTTGACAATCACGGCGGCTTCTCACGTAGCGCTGAACGGACGAGAATAGTTGTGGCCAGTAATACTTCTGGCGTATGCGCGCTAACGTCCTGGCAAAGCCGAAGTGTCCGGCACACGGGTCGTCATGACACGCCTGCAGCACTTCTTCGCGCAGGGAAACTGGGATGACAAGAAAGAACGTTTCTGGGCTTTTTTTCAAAGTTCTTTTTGTAGAGCACATCGTTCCGGAGGCAGTAAGAAGTCAGACCGCGTGACATCGGTCGTGGGACAACAACGTCGGCTCCCTGAAGGTATCTGATGAGGGGAAGCAATGTACTGTCTGCACGTTGGAGGTCAGCCATCTCGACAGTGTCCACTACACCAAGAAACGGTAAATCTTGCTCTACGTCACAGGGCTTCCAAGGTATAGGTGCACGTGAGAGGCAGTCAGCGTCGCCGTGCTTCTGTCCGAATCAATATACAGTATAAACCACTTATAACATAACCGATTATAGTGCAGGACCGTATATAGTGCGGTCTTTTCAGACTCCCGTTAATTTTCCCATAGCACTCCATGTATACACGTATCGCTTATAGTGCAGTTGCGGGAAACTAAATACGGGTTACAGTGCGGCTGCCTGGCAGTACGGAAGTCAGTGGAGACGGCGAACGCTCCCCTCAAACGGGCGCCCCCAAGGAGTGCTCGCGGAAGAAAGAGACGATGTGGAGGAGGAGAAGGGCACGTGGTGCGAACGAACAGCCAGTGAGGCTGAAACCAGAATCTTGAGTGCGAGTCGAGTCGTGAAATATCACGGCGCACATAGTGAGCGAGGGCCACGAAACAGCCAACGCTCGCCTCACGATAACGGCAGTAAATGAAAATTCAGCGAGCGAACAGGCGGCGCTGGCACGGCCCGGCGAAGGGCGCACGTGAAGACCGTGGAATGTGAGGGAGGAGGGTGGCTGGGAAGTGGATTTCGCCTTGGCAACTCCGCCGCTTCGGTGGCTCTCCTCGCCCTCCCTCATAGCTCCCTCACTTTCGACTGTCACCGTGCGCACCCGCCGCTGTGCAGGCACCGCCGCTACAGCCGACCCGGCGCCAGCTCCCCGAAGTTACGTTTTCTGCCGTTATCGGGAAGCGGGCGTTTGCCGGCGTGGGCAGTTTTGTTGGCCGGCCTGGGACAGCGCTGCTGCTTCCCCGTGCGCCGTAGTCGCAGCGTGCAAGGCCAACACGTGACTAGAAAGTAGAGGAAGCATAAAGGAGAAAGAAGGGTTCACTGCCATTTTCTACGCGTGGCTATGGTAGCGTGGCTGAGACGTCGGCACGTACACGCATGTTCCAACGCAGAATCGGCGACCTTGCCATTTGAGAGAGGGTGAAATTTCCACCGCATTTTTTTTTCTTTCTTTTTTTTTGTTTTGTTCGCACGCAACATTGAGGGGTCTCTCCTAAGCTTTTACTCTATGGCGGTGCCGGAACAATGCTGGTCGGAGGCGCCGCCACGTGATTCGGTTCGAATTAACGAGATTCGACTGTAAATTGAATGCAAACGTTCTAGCCGCATTCCCCGACTGTCGCATACGCGTGGCGGCTCGGTGCACATGTTTTGCATATGTGCAGGCCTTGACAATTGTTGCTTTGGTTATAGTGCGGTACCGCTTATAGTGCGGATATTCGCGACTCCGGCGACTTACGTTATAAGCGGTCTACACTGTACCACTGTGACGTCGTACTCCTGAAGGCTGGAAGCTCCAACGAGCGAGGTGGCCTGAAGGGTCCCTAAGCCAACACAGTGAGTGGTGGTCACTTACTACGCGAAAAGGTCGGCTGTAAAGGTAGGGTCGGAACTTGCCGATGGCCCAAACGACAGCTAGACACTCCTTTTCAGTCGTGGAATAGTTGACATCCGTCTTTGTGAGGCTGCGGCTCGCGTAGGCTAGTACTCGTTCGGCGTCGTCTTGCCACTTAACGAGTATAGCACCAAGCCCCACGTTGCTGGCGTCTGTGTGGATTTCTGTGTCAACCTCGTCGTCGAAATGCGTGAGTACGGGGGCTGTTTGCAGTCGCTTCCACAATTCTGTAAAGGCTTCCTGTTGCTCTTCCGTCCACTCGAAGGGTACATCTTGGCGTGTTAGTCTCGTTAATGGTTCGGCGATCCTGAACATTCTTCGACGAAACGACGGTAGTACGTACAGAGACCTAAGAATCGCTGAACTGCCTTCTTGTCTGTTGGACGCGGGAACTCATCGACGGCAGCTAGCTTCTCGGGGTCTGGCCGAACACCGCGGGCCAAGATGTCACCGCCCTGGGAGTGGCAGGTGATAGAATGTGATTTATCCTTTCTAGAGGTCACAAAGCACGCTCCCGAGCTCGAAATTGCAATGCATTTTCGTGAACTTCAATCGAAGTACTCGTGCTCGGAATTCTACACCGACGCATCCAAGTCCCATACTGGCGTATCTTACGCGGCTGTTGGCCCCTTTTTTTTCTAAATCTGACGTATTGAACCCCCTAACAAATATCTTCACAGCCGAAGCCTACGCAGTACTGTCTGCAGTGAAACATATAAGGAAATTGAATTGGATTATTGAATTTCTTAGTAACCGCTCCCAATCTGTCATTATAAATAATCATCTAACCCTGTGCCAGTAACATCAGGCGTCCCTCAAGGATCGGTTCTTGGCCCTCTATTATTTCTAATATATATTAATGACTTACCTTCACATGTGTCCTGTAATATCCGAATGTTCGCCGATTATTGTGTCATTTATCGCACTGTACGTAACACCTACAATCAAACAGCCCTGCAGAAAGACCTCTCCACTATACTAACATGGTGTGGCGATTGGTTAATGTCACTTAATGTAAACAAATGTAAAGTTATGTCTTCCACTCGTAGCCGTAATCCCCTAGTATTTCCTTACCAAATCGGAAGCATGGCTCTCGAATTACAGTAAAAGCTCGATGATACTATCACGGCTAATACGAATTTCCGGATGATACGAATTTTTCTGTGGTCCCGGCCGAGCCCCATTACTTTGCAACGGGCTAGAGAACGGTTGTTACGAATCGATTTTCAACCTGTGTCGGTTGATACGAATAAACGCCGCCCCACCGACGGCCGCGAAAGAGAACAGCGCACAGTCACGCGCTTTCTCTCCTCTTTTGGTGCGGAGGCGCGGCGCCGGACAGCGCGGACTCCGCGACTGGACGCGAAGAGTTTGAAGCGGTGGCGCTTTTGGTGCTTTTGTACTTTTCCTCCTTTTCTGCGAGCCGTCAGATGGAGTGGCTGCTGCGCTTCGGGCCGCGTTCTTCGTGTTTGCGCCATTTTGCCTAGTCGCAGCGAGCTATGTTTCGCAAGCGGAAAGCACTCTCCTTTAAAGAGAAATTAGACATTCTTCGAAAGGTCGATGAGGATCCCAAGAGGAAGCGGACGGAGTTGGCTAAGGAGCTAGGCCTCGCAACGTCAACACTGATGAGCACAATTGTTGCACAGCGAGACTATCATGAAAAACGTGCTTTCGTTCAACGTCAACGCGAAGCAAGCGAATTTGAACACGCTTATTTCGAACATACCGCGCACCGACAATGCTCTTAGCAGCGCGCCAAATCACGCGGCGGCGCCTCCGACCGGCATTGCTCCGACACCGCCATAGAGCAAAAGCTCAGGAGAGACCCCTCAATGCCTAGCGCGAAGGAACGGGGAAAAAAAAAAAAGAACCCGCGGCGGAAATTTCCCCCTCTCTCAAATTGCAAGGTCGCCGTTTCTGCATCACGCCGGAACAAGCGTGTACGTGCCGACTTGAGTGTTCTAGACAACCGGCACACACTAGTGCCGACGTCTCAGCCACGCGGATAAAATGGCAGTGAACCCTTCTCCTCTATTTTCTAGTCACATGTTGACCTTGCACGCTGCAGCAGCAGCGCAGAGGGAAGCAGCGGCGGAGGCACAGTCGGGCCAACAAAACTGCGACGCCCGCAAACGCTCGCTTCCCGATAACGGCAGAAAACGAAACTTCAGGGGACGGCTAAAATAAGCTGGCGCCAGCACGGCGGCGGGCGCGCACGGAGATGTGCGCACGGAGTCGAAGGTGAGAGCCACGAGGGAGTTGAGAGGGAGGGCGAGGGGAGCCACCAAAGCGGCGGAGTTGACGCGGCCAAATCCGCTTCCCTGCCGCCCTCCTCCCTCACCTTCGACGGTCTCCGCGCGCACCCGTGTGCCGGCACCGCCCGGTCCCTGAAGCTTCGTTTTCTGCCGTTATCGGGAAGCGACCGTTAGCCGGCCTGGGCAGTTTCGTGGCCCGCACTTGCTATGCGCTTGCTCGCCGCTATATTTCACGACTCGCACTGTTCGTGCATCGTGCTATGGTGCACGAATACTTCAAAAATGCGTCCTTTTAATTCGAACAAATTTTCGGGCCCCTTCGAGTTCGAATTATCGAGATTCGACAGTAGTTTTAATTGTGTTTCAATGATACGAGTTTCGGCTAATACGAATATTTTTCGTGACCCCGTGAGATTCGTATCGTCGAGCTTTTACTGTAGTAGAGTCCTATAACTACCTAGGTATCACCGTATGCAATGATCTGGCCTGGCATAAACATATTTCTAACATCATATCATCTGCTAATAAAACACTAGATTTTTTAAAGCGTAATCTCTGTCAGGCCCCTAAAAACGTAAAACTGCTTGCCTACAAATCCCTTGTTCGACCAAAACTAGAATATGCATCTGCCATCTGGAGCCCGCACCAAACATATCTTATCACCTCATTTGAATCTGTTCAGAACCGCGCTACTAGGTTCATTCACTCACAATATTCGTATGACGTCAGTATTTCTGCACTTAAAACACAATCCGGATTAACACTACTATCTAATCGCCGACGCATCGCTAGTCTTGTAATAATGTGTCCTGTAATATCCGAATGTTCGCCGATGATTGTGTCATTTATCGCACTGTACGTAACACCTACAATCAAACAGCCCTGCAGAAAGACCTCTCCACTATACTAACATGGTGTGGCGATTGGTTAATGTCACTTAATGTAAACAAATGTAAAGTTATGTCTTCCACTCGTAGCCGTAATCCCCTAGTATTTCCTTACCAAATCGGAAGCATGGCTCTCGAATTAGTAGAGTCTTATAACTACCTAGGTATCACCGTATGCAATGATCTGGCCTGGCATAAACATATTTCTAACATCATATCATCTGCTAATAAAACACTAGGTTTTTTAAAGCGTAATCTCTGTCAGGCCCCTAAAAACGTAAAACTGCTTGCCTACAAATCCCTTGTTCGACCACAACTAGAATATGCATCTGCCATCTGGAGCCCGCACCAAACATATCACCTCACTTGAATCTATTCAGAACCACGCTACTAGGTTCATTCACTCACAATATTCGTATGACGTCAGTATTTCTGCACTTAAAACACAATCCGGATTAACACTACTATCTAATCGCCGACGCATCGCTAGTCTTGAGCTCTATCACAAGTTCTTTTTCAGTGTCCTTCATCATGCTCCATACATCATTCCTGCGGCACGCATCTCTCATCGCACCAATCATCCACAGCAAGTCGCATGCCCGCGTGCCCGAACCACTCATTTTTCCGCCTCGTTCATTCCTCAAACAGCTAAAGACTGGAACGGCCTTCCTGCTGCTATTGTTAACATCACTTGCCCGTCTTTGTTCAAACAGCGTGTGATTGATCACTTTGCATATATTTAATGATGTGTACAAAATGTGGAACCTATGTCATACCCACCCCTTATGTAATACCCCCACCAGGGGTCTTTAAGGACAATAAACTGAACTGAACTGAACTGAAATTAAAACTACAAAAAGCAAGAATATTCACAGACTCGTTACCGTATTTACTCGAATCTAGGCCGACTCCGATTCTAAGCCGACCCCCCAAAAGTTCGAAGTCCGAAAAAAAAAAAAAAAACTTACCTCGAATGTAGGCCGAACGAAAAAGCGAGGACAGCATTCGCAAAATGAAACACCATTTATTAAATTTGAACATGCCGAGCTCATTCTATGTCACCATCGCTGCTAGCCTCGTCGCTATCTTCCTTACTGCTGACATCTTCAAACAGTGCGCTATATTCAGTACCATATAGCGCATTAGAGATGCTGCATTTTTGGAAGGAGCGCACGTTGCGGCGCACGCAAAAACCATCTCCCGTGGCCCCCTCCAAAGACAGACCAATGCCGAAGTTCCGCCCGGTTTGAACGTTTGACGATGCCTCTACGGCTAGCACAACTACCGCATTTACTCGATTCTCACGCTTCCTCGATTGTAATGCGCACCCGTTTTCCGCGAGGAAAAATTTGGAAAAATAGATTTCCTCCCGATGCACTGATGTTGCGATGAATAAAAAAAGTCGCAGTTTCGCCCGAAAGGCGATGCATCGAATGCGGTAGCAAATTAGTAGACCGCTATTAACAAGCCAAGCACGGTGTCACGCGCGCTCAAGCAAACATGAACACACCTCGCTCGTTGACCGCGGAAACGAGCTGTCAAAACGCTGGAGACGAAACACGCCTTCGTGCTAGCATGCCTCTCGCTTCAACGCGGCGAAAACACGGCGCGCGGCGGACACCAGTCGCAGATTGCTTTCAAGATAGGGCCAAGCCTGATCGTATCGCCGGAGTGGATCGTCGCAGATTACGTCCTGCTTCGGTCCACTGAAATCGTTCCGCATTGCTTTGCTGGCGAAAATCCTCTCCCTTCTGTTTGCGCCAGTCCCGCTCGCAAGTTTCGGATTCTCCGAACGCCCGTGATGCGGCCCGATTTCCGTCCGTCTCCGCACAGATGATCACTTTCCTTTTAAATGCGGCATCATGATGAACTCGGTACTTCATGCTGATAGATAGAGCAGACGCTGAGAACGTGAAGACAGACGGTAGACTATTGCCTAAGCACGTGTACTGCAGCACAGGGAGGAAGCTTCCGCATGCTACGGTAGCTAGGCACGACGCGCGTGCGAGGCGGCCATTTTGAAATGCCGACGCAGATTTAGGGTCGTGTTGAAAGTGCGCGTTAGATTCGAGTAAATACAGTATTCGTTTAGAAAGCGGCACTATAGTGGCATCGCCCATTTGGTGCCATTACGATAACGCCACACCGCGCGCCGATGCTGCACCATACCGATACTACCGATACGACGCAGGTCAAAATGGCGACGTCGCTCGTGTACTTCAGCTGGCTACTGGCTCGGCTAGTAGCGGCTGCGATACTGACTTTTCTAGATGGCGCTAACTATGCACCATCGCCGCCATAGACGACGGCCTTTTCGCGCTCATCCGGCAGGCATAGATTATATAGGAGGCTATGGCACCATATTTATCAGTTTCAGTTAAAAACTGGCGCGTTTTTTAAAATCCTCGAATCTAAGCCGACCCTAGAGTTTCGTGTGTGATTATTTGAAAAAAACTATCGGCCTAGATTCGAATAAATACGGTAAGTCTTGTAAAAGCGCTAACATCTTTACAAAAGCATAGAAATCCAGTTTTTTTTTAGCTTTACTCACTCTTGTGTAGCATTTACCTATCTCGTAGACATGTAATAATGTGCTGGGTTTCCGGCCATAGAGGAATCGAGGGTAATGTGCTTGCTGACGAAATCGCCAAATCAATGGCATCGCAAGGTATTGGTCTTGCCGCTGCTGCCCCTGCTACAGATCTGAAGCCTTTCCTACGAAACAATCTGCAAAGCCACTGGCAATGTTTGTGGGACGCCGAAACAAATAATAAGCTTCACTTGATTGAGCCACAGTTAGGTTTCTGGCCCTGTACAACGAAAACACGAAGAACTGATGTCCTATTCTGTCGTCTCAGAATAGGACACACTTATGGTACTCACAATTTTCTATTGAATGGTAATGATCCTCCAACCTGTGGTAGATGTGGCGAGAGGCTCACCGTCCTCCACATCCTCCTGGCGTGTCGGGAAGCCGAAAGAGAAAGAAAGAAGCATTTTCCTCTGGCATACTGCTATTATATCCCTCTATATCCCATTATGTTTCTTGGTAAAGAACCGCTTTTTAACACCAAAGCAGTCCTCGATTTCTTGAACGATGTGGTCCTGCATGTTATTATATTAGCTCAATAAGTTCGTAGCACATCCTTTCTCAAGAGGATGTTGCTGTGATAGTTCTTTATAGCCCATGCATCCAGGCCCTTGTGTTTCAAGGGCTCTGTTTAGGCACTTGTGCTTCTGGCGAATTCTTGCATCTGTAATTTTTGTAAGTCGTATCATTCTTTCGCAATGCATTGTTCATGTCCAATGTACACATAATTAGTCATTGCCATAATCTTACTATGTATATATTTTACGCACTTTTAAGCGACTGTTTTTAGGCCCCTTTACAGCCATGCCACATCTAATGTTCATATAATTCACTATTTCATGTGCCACTGACAATTACCATCGTCTTGGTGCTCTTTGGCGACATCTGGCCCTTGCGCCAATAAACCACAACAATCATCAGGAAGTTTGCTGCTAGTGTGTTCGTTCCTTAAGAAAAAATTGATCTTTCGGCATTCTGCAAGTGGCCGGAAAAAGTTGCAGGTAGTGCACTGCTGCATGTACGCATCGCAGCAGGCACTATAGGTTGTGTTTGCACCATCTGAAAAAAAAATTTGCCCCAAAAAGTTTGTCCGGTATACCTGATAGTCCGTTATAGCCGGGTCCGTTAAAAGCGGAAATTATTGCACTGATACTAAGGCAGACCAAACCAAGTGAGAATAATATTCCGTTATATCCAAACGTATACTGTATACATATCTTTGCTGGGCAAAGACTGTAGTATTAAGCACTTGTGGTGGTAAACAAGCTTGTTCACATTTCACGGTGCCACACTTTTTTTGTTTTGTTTTGTTTACACTCATTCTATCTGCACTAGAGATGGGCAAAACGGCTCACTTCAGTGAGCGGCTCGGAGCGGTTCAGCTCACTGAAATCATTCATTTGAACGGCTCACCGGTTCACTTAAACGTGTAACCTGTGTTATGCATATTCTGTAGTTATCTGGCTTTGAAAAAAACGATATATGCATAATTTAATAACCGTGTTATTGGTATTTTCGCTATGTTTAGAGAATATTTTTACATATATTAAAAGCGTGAATTTTTAGTTGTAATGAAACTTTCTTTTCTGATATTACGGATAAAATGCTTATGATACTATGACAGGCATAATGCGACGTACTTTTTTCAGAAAAAAAATTATGTAACTTCATCGTCATTACAGAGGCTTGTCTGTTTTTGTGGTACAGTTGAGCCCGACTATATCGAACCCGTTTATATCAAATTATCCCCTATATCCAACAATTTCTAAACACGGTAAATTTACATTGAGAATATATAGCAAAAGTTACTGTTACATCGAATGAAAATAGCAACGACAACCGATATATCAAACTCCATGTGCCTCAAAAGTGCCCCAGCAAGTTGACTTTCCCTCGCGGTGGCGGGGAAAACTGCCAGCGCCACCCTAGAAAAAGTGGTTTATACCCGGCTGTGCACGGGCGAACACCCCCCTGCAAAAAATGATCCTGGCCTGCTCGCAGTGCTTACAGCCAATCAGAGGCCGTCGTACTTTCTCCGAGGCGCGGAGGCGGTACAAGTGAGCGCCATTTTTTCTTTCTTTATGCTTGTGTGCCTGCTGCTGCCTCTTTTCCTCGAGTCCTCATTCAGCGTGGTCCATGCTGGTGGTGTTGCCTGTTGGCGCTCTGTGAACTTTCTTGGCACGCTGTCGTCATGGCTTGTGCAAAGAGGCAGAATTTGCCATCATGGGCTAGCTACAAGATGAGGACTACGTTGCAGACATTGTGCCGACCACGAGCCAAAGCGACAGCAATAAAGAAATTGACGATGGCCCGTTGCCTACATCCTCCGAAGTGATTAGTGCACTTGCGTTGGTCCGGCGCTATTGCATGAATATAGAAGGTTGCAGCCTCAGCTGCTCCGACTCGTTGGACAATGTGGAGGCGTGCGTGCTGTCGCAGGCAGTGAAGTCGTTGAAACAGAAGAAAATCCAGGACTATTTTGTTCCAAAGTAGAGCACGCAAGTAAGCCACCATATTAATAAAGTACTTTTCTTATTGGTATGTGCCTTTGCGTTATCAAATCCTATAGCGGGCCTATATCGAATTATGCCATATATCGAATTAATAAACGTTTTTTGGCGAGTTCGATATACTCGGGTTCGACTATACTTTAAAATCAACGTTTGTCAGAATAAAAACACGCGCTCAGGAGCGAGCCGGATCTCTTGAAGAGCGAGGGAGCCGTGGCGAAAAGAGCGGCGTGCTCAGGAGCGAGCCGGATCTTTTGAAGAGCGAGGGAGACGTGGTTCAGTAAGTGAGCGGCGGTTCTTTCGTTCTTCAGCCGAAGGCGAGGGGGTGAAGGCGACTCTTGCGAGGAAGGGTGGGAGGGCAGTTGCTTCCTCGTACCGCTAATAGATGGCGCGGAAGTCGCACCCAGCAGAAGACACGGCTCTGACGGAACGCATCGGCACGGCTCTCTCAACGCGAGAGAACCGGCTCCCTTTCTCCAAAAGAACCGCCGCTCAGTTTTACTGAACCACCGCTCACTCGCTCTTTAAAGAGAGCCGCTCACAAGATCCAGCTCGCTCCTGAGCAACCCATCTCTAATCTGCACCATCTGCAGGGTTGAGGTGGTCTGGGAAGCATCATCATTCTTCACAAACAGCCCTTTAATTTGCATATGTTCCGTCACCACAACTCCGGTATTTCTGCGAATGCGTGTTCACTTCTGTGCAGTGTTTGTTTCAGTAGTATAGAAGCACAGGCCAGTTGGTGTAAAATTGTGAAGCATAGAATAGCTCAATACACAGGACTGAGAGCGCTCTTGTTTAATCTTGATCTGTGTTCCGAGTTTTGCACTATTTTATCCTTGACACTGTTTATGTTTTAAGAGTTGCCAGAAAAGTTGACTCGAGTAAGTCGGAGTATAGGCTTATTTTAATAAAATGTTACCTTAAAATGGTACGCGACTATGTGTTTGAAAAGCCACCTAATTTTATTCTTTCTGTTCTCTGTGATTGCAGCCTTATTTGCTTTATTTTGCAGTATGCTAAATATGCGCAATATAATCAGTGCTGTGCTGGATACCTTACTCTTTTAAAAGACTTCAGAAGATATTGTCAAATGTGCACAAGCATTTTCGGATGGTATGCTAAGCTAATTAGCGTGCGCAGTTGAGCCAATTAACCATGACACAGCCACTAATAAACTACTCAATAGTTAATTGACCAATTTGTGAAGCCCTAAAAAAAGTAAGCCTTTCATCGCAGATTTCCATGCAGGGCTAAAAAACAGTTTGTGGCAGGCAGTTATAAGTGATTTATGTAGGAATTCCTTATTTCCATAATAGCCATATTTTAGGTTTGTGCAACAGAACACAAAAGCCTCCCACAGTGGAATCACCAGACAGCTCAGCTGGCTTTTTTCCAACTTGGCTCGGAAATACCAGCCTTGTTTAGTCTACCTTTTAATCAGCGTACTCCGCCATTGCGTATCTCACCAGAGGCTGGCAGTATGCTTGAAATAAATAAACATGTACCGTATTTACTCGATTGGAACGCGAGTTTCTTTCCAGATTTTTGCTACCTGAAGTCTATCCTCGCGTTACAATCGAATACCAAAATTCAAGTTGTCTAAGAAGTGCAATGATGTACCCAATTTTAATCAATGAGTGAAATGTGCTAGTGAAAGAGCGCGAGGGACGCGCACTTTTACGGAGAGCGAACAGAGTAAACGCGGCGTCTTCTGTTGTGGGAAAGGCTGTGGGAGGAAGGGAGGAGATGCGACATTCAGCTGCGGCACCAAATGCTTAACTGGCGACTCCCACGCAGAAGGAGGAAAGCCAGCGCAGGAGGGAGGGGGTGCGGCTTCTCATCATCATCATCAGCCTATATTTTATGTCCACTGCAGGACAAAGGCCTCTCCCTGCGATCTCCAATTACCCCTGTCTTGCGCGTATTCCAACTTGCGCCTGCAAATTTCCTAACTTCATCACCCCATCTGGTTTTCTGCTGACCTCGACTGCGCTTCCCTTCTCTTGGTACCCATTGTGTAACCCTAATGGTCCACCGGTTATCCATCCTACGCATTATATGGCCTGCCCAGCTCCATTTCTTCCGCTTAATGTCAACTCGCATATCTGCTATCCCCGTTTGTTTTCTGATCCACACTGCTCTCTTCCTGTCTCTTAATGTTAGTCCTAAGATTTTTCGTTCCATCGCTCTTTGTGCAGTCCTTAACTTGTTCTCGAGCTTCTTTGTTAACCTCCAAGTTTCTGCCCCATATGTTAGCACCGGTAGAATGCAATGATTGTACACTTTTCTTTTCAATGACAGTGGAAAGCTCCCAGTCAGGATTTGGCAATGCCTGTCGTATGCACTCCAACCCAATTTTATTCTTCTGTAAATTTCTTTCTCATGATCAGGGTTCTCTGTGAGTAATTGACCTAGATAAATGTACTCCTTTACAGACTCTAGAGACTGACTGGCGATCCTGAATTCTTGTTCCCTTGCCAGGCTATTGAACATTATTTTTGTCTTCTGCATATTCATCTTCAACCCAATTCTCACACTTTATCGATTAAGGTCCTCAATCATTTGCTGTAATTCGTCTCCATTGTTGCTGAATAGGACAATGTCATCTGCAAACCGAAGGTTGCTGAGATATTCGCCGTTGATCCTCACTCCTAAGCCTTCCCAGTCTAAGAGCTTGAATACTTCTTCTAAGCATGCAGCGAATAGCATTGGAGAGATTATGCCACCTTGCCTAATCACTTTCTTGATAGGCAACTTTCTACTTTTCTTGTGGAGAACCAAGGCAGCTTTGGAATTCTTGTAGATATTTTTAAGGTATTCATGTAATAAACATAAAGCCTGCGAAAAAGCCTACTGCAGTTCCCTTCGTCATGCAAAGCATAAATTCTTTTCCAATGACCTCCAATCACTCATAAAAAATAATCCTAAGAAGTTCTGGAAAACCATATCTCCTTCAGACAGCACTGACTCTCCCGCACTGGTGGATAGCACTGGTCTTCCCATACCGCGAGAGCACTGCGCATCTGTTCTTAACAACTACTTCATTTCCACGTTCACAAAGGAAGAACATTCCAATATGCCGAAGATGGCAGACTTAGATTACCAATATATGACTCCTATTACCGTAACAGCCACTGGAATTGCTACTTTGATTAACAATCTCAAATTATCGACTAGTTCCGGATTTGATGGCATTAACACGAAAATCCTAAAGCATACAGTAGTCCCTTCCAGTAAAATCCTTAGTCTTATATTTCAGCAGTCACTGTCAACAGGGGAGCTGCCGAATGATTGGAAAGTGGGCAAAATCATACCCATCTTCAAGTCAGGTGACAAGAGCGACATGAATAATTACCGTCCCATATCCCTAACAAGCGTTTCCTGCAAGTTACTCGAACACATCATATTTACTAATGTCGTTCACCGCTTAGAATGTAATAACTTCTTTTTTAAACATCAGCATGGGTTCAGAAAAGGCTTTTCATGTGAGACACAACTAATCGAATTTACTACGGATCTTTTTCAAAATATGGATGACAATGCCCAGACTGACTCAATCTTCATAGACTTTTCTAAAGCATTTGATCGCGTTCCTCACTGTCACCTCATTTCTAAACTCTCATGCTTAAACCTTGACGAGCTAACAATTTCTTGGATAAGAAACTTTTTGTCTTTTCGAAAGCAGTCCACTGTCATTGACCAGTACTTTTCCCCTTTCAGTAACGTAACATCAGGCGTACCTCAGGGAAGTGTCCTAGGACCCTTACTCTTCCTAATTTATATCAATGACTTGCCATCTAACATTACATCCAGTGTTCGACTATTCGCAGATGACTGCGTTATCTACCGTCAAATCCGCTCCCCCGCTGATCATATCGCTCTTCAACATGACCTTCAATGTGTCACTAACTGGTGTTTGGATTGGCAAATGACCCTGAACACTAACAAATGCAATCTAATGACATTTACTCGCAAAAAATTCTACTCTACTTTTAGTTACTCACTTGGCAATAGTATCGTCGCTCGCACATCTTCATACAAGTACCTTGGCATCCTTCTAACACCGAGGCTTTCATGGTCATCCCACATTGAAAAAATAGCGGCTAAAGCATCACGCACTCTCGGATATCTAAAACGTAACCTTCGCAGCGCTCCTTCCCTCACCAGAAAGATAGCCTACCAAACATTAGTGCAACCCCAGCTCGAATTCGCAGCTTCTATATGGTCACCTCATCAGGCATATCTAATCCACCTTCTCGAGTCGATTCAAAACCGCGCTGCACGTTTTATTGCCAGAGATTATAGCCCATTTTCGAGCGTAACTAACATCAAGTTGTCGTCACTTTCATCTTTGGAATCACGCAGGAATATAACGTTGCTTTGTCTTCTGCACAAAATCATGCATAATGTACGTCCATCTACTTTACCGCTCGTCCGTCCCTCTCGCGCATCTAGACGTCTGCATAATCATCTCAGTTTCCAACGCATCTTTGGTCACACCAATGCATTCAACTGCTCAGCTTTGCCACGTGCCATTGCGCTGTGGAATGGTCTTCCTGATAACATCGCTGACATTAATGACCCAGTAATCTTCAGACAAAAAATCAGTGCAATATTTGGCTAGTACTTCACTAAAAATCAGTGTCTGTTTTAGTTTTATTGTTCTTAACTTCATTGTTGTGTATTTATGTAAGCATTTGTGCTAAGATTGTTTGCTTTACTGCATACAGGATAGCTAACAGCTGTTAGTTCACCTTCCTTTCTTCTTGTTTTTATTTTTATTTTGCGTTCTTTGTTTATTATTTGATTCTCTTGTGTTCTTATTTATGTAACCGTATAACATGTTCTTGCTCCACAATTGTTATTTGTTATCTGTACCGCCCCCCTCACGCAATACTGCTTCTGGAGCCTGTGAGGTATATGAAATAAATAAACAAATAAATATGCCTTCTGTACTCCTTGATTATGCAATGCCTCTATGACTGCTGGTGTCTCTACTGAGCCAAATGCCTTTTCATAATCTATGAAAGCCATATAGAGAGGTTGTTTGTGCTCCGCAGATTTCTCGATTCCCTGATTGGTGACATGGATATGATCCATCGTAGAATATCCCTTCCTGAAGCCAGCCTTGGTTGGCTGAAGTCAAGTGTTGCCCTGATTTTATTGGAAATCATCTTGGTGAATATTTTATACAATACTGAAAGCAAGCTAATGAATGGGTCTGTAATTCTTCAATTCTTTGAAGTCTCCCTTCTTATAGATTAGGATAATGTTGGCATTCTTCCAGCTCTCTGGTACACTTGAAGTTGTGAGGCATTGCATATAAAGGGCCACAAGCTTTTCAAGCTTGATATCTCCTCCATCTTTGATTAAATTTACTGTTATTCCATCTTCTCCAGCAGCTTTTCCCCTGGTCATGTCTCTCAAGGCCCTTCTAACTTCATCGCTAGTTATAGAAGGAGCCTCTGTATCCGGTTCATCACTATTTCGAATGAAAGTAGCTTGGCTGTTTTGGGCACTGTATAGATCAGTGTAGAATTCTTCCGCTGCCTTTACTATGTCATCGAAATTGCTGATGATGCTGATGAAAAGCTTTCTTCTTACTGATTTAATGCTGCGTCCATATTTTACGGCTTCCTCAATCTTTCCCATGTTATAATTTTGAATATCTCTTACTTTCTTCTTGTTGATCAGCTGTTGATCAGTTGTGCGGCTTCTAGTCTGTCGCAACTGTGTACTTTTACTTTGCATGACTGCACCGTATCTTGAAAGTGATCTCCACACGACTCTTACCTTTGTATACGCTATGCTTTCGCCGCTCAGTTTCCATTGAAGGAATAGACCGCACAAACGAAGCTTCGGTCGCTGGTGCTTCCGCGCTTGCTAATGCCAGCATTCTGGCAGTGGTCTGCGCTCATCAAGTGTGATCTATTCATGTTTGCTTGTGCGTGCTGACACCGTGCTTGTGAATTCAGTTAGTAAGCGAATGTGTCCAAGTTTATGCAGCCGACAACACTACCATACTTACTCCGTATAGCTGTCTACTAATTTGCTATTGCCATTGATACTTCGCCTTTCGGACGAAACTGCGACTTTTTCATGCATCCGGTTGTCTCTCATTACTTTACGGCGGTTTTCTTTCTTTTTTTTTTTTTTGCTGGATGCAACAAAAAGTCACGCCTAGCGCTACTTTTGCGGTTTTATTTTTTCCTGATGGATGCAATGAAAAGTCACCCATCGCGTTACGATTCCAGTTGTGTTGCATTCGAGTAAATACAGTTATTGCTGACAAAAAGCTGCATCTAGAAATATTCAAATTTTTATTCACTTGTAGCTAAGGAAGTGGCAGTTCAGTCTGTGGAAGAGACAATCGTAAAAAGTGCTGTACTTAAGACGGGTGCGTATGAAAATTAATTCAGCATGGTTTTCAATGAATGTGTCTGAGTCTCAAGAATCGGCTATGCATGTAAAGCACAATTGCTGTGAATGATGGTGGTCTGCCAATATTCACTGGCATACACAATAGTTATGACAATCCTTAATTGCAGTGGCCAGCTTTGCAACGCCAAGATGCATTGACATGCACGCACTTTTTCTTGCTCAGTAAACTAGATGCATTGCCATGCATGCACACTTTTTTTTTGCTCAGTCAACTTAAGGTGATGTTGTCGTGAAGCAAGCACAATCAATAGGTCCATGCTGGATGCATGGAGTTTTCTTTACAGATGTTTTGGGTCTTGCAGACACGGTGCGAAAACCTTGCTCGCGTGTTTTCTGTACAAGAACTACCAGTAGGTAAAACTCGGTATATTGCACTGAGCTTAGCCCCTTGCACACACAGGTTGCACTAGACAAAAAATAGGACCCATAAAGGGCATAATTGAAATGATAAATCTTCTGACAGGGCCATTCCAGAATAACATGTGATAATACATACGAGCGTGTTGGGCTATACAGTCGCAAGAACAACCAGCTATTTTTGCACCAGTGGAAGCATGATGATAGCTCTGGAAAAAGAAAAAAAATTCTGATCATAATGCAAAGAAAAACATAACAAACGAAAAGCGCTTTTGAATGTATCTTTCTATGGTGAAGCGCAGCCTTTGTATTTAGTAACACAAAGGTATTACAGAACCTGCACAACAGCATCAAATGGTGAACCATAGTTGACTGTCCGTGTAATAGACTAACTGTGAGTATAGATGGGCAAAATGTGCTGTGTAGTGTAGTCTACGGGGTGCTGCGACGCTCGACTTCTGGCTGGGGCTTTGCTCTCTTAGCTGTGTAGCTTCCAGCACGCTAGTGGATACGAAAAAAGAGAGACTTAAAATTAATAGATTGGAAAAATGTTTGCGGCTCATGAGATGGCGTCCTTTAATCTTGGAATGATTGAGGCCTGCCTGTGCAGGGCCCCAATGGATGCACCTGCATTGCCCAAGCTGTTGGCGGCCTACCCCGAGTGGTACATCGAGGACATCGCCGACTTCCTGCTCTTCGTCATCCAGTAGGTGTTGAGGGTGTCATCTGCTTGACAGTCCTCTATTGTGAAAGGCGATTTTGTACTCAATTTATGTTTGTTTATTTCACCCTTTGGGTTTTCAGATTATGAAAAAAAAAAGAAAGAAATTGCTAAAACAATAAAAAAATTATGAAAGAATCCAACACACTTGTACAAAAAGTACAACTGCATTAAGGGGGGATAATAGGCAGTAGCCTTTCAAAAGCTTTTTTTTTTATGCCAATTTTGTGACCAAGAAATACTACTTCATTTGATGAAGAATATATCCTCTAAATTTCATGCCGAAACGAGCAGTAGAAGTGCTTCAAACTTGATGCCAAATCAAGTTGCCTCCCCCCTATTGAAATTGACTTGGGTTCACAGCAATTTTACACAACTCCTTCTTCAAAGGAGGTAGAAACATGCATAATGTTGTTTTTGCTTTTTCAATTAAGATGTGTGGCTTTATAACTGATTTTACCTTTTCAGAGTTCTGAACACTCACCGAAAACGGAATTGCTGGCTATTGGCGGCAGCGAGCTTGTTTGTGCATCAGTGCTTTTTTTCGTAGTAGTTGAAATTCTCTGAAATATTTCATACTAACCTAGTTGTTGCATTCACGTAAAACACTCGGAGGACAGGAATGGCTCATTTCTCATCACACCTGAGGAAAAAGTGCAGATTCTACGGGAACTACCCATCATCAACAATGTGGTCATGCCGCACTGATGTAGACCACGGGTTTTTCACTCAATTACTCAAAGGAAATCCAATGAGCAAAGCTAAAGCAGTTGCCCAGAAGGATTTTAGGAATGGCAAATGATGAGCAAAACTATGTCCGGGATAAATTTTAGGCTTGATGGTTCACGACTGAACACTTAAATGCGATTTCTCGAAAACACTGTTTTCGCTCACAAAGTTAACATTATCTAAACAACTAATGAAATTTTGCTGTGCAAGATTTTGTCCAGTTGTTGTAAACTGTATAATGCTTCTGCTGAACTAAAACAATTATGTTAAGTGGCTTTCTTCGTCTTCTTCTTTTTGTTTTATGAGAGGACGTTTCTTGCCAAATTGTCATTTTATATAGGGGTGTGCAAATAGTCGAACATTACCGAATTGAATCGAATAATGAACGTTTGAATAGCTTGATGCATTAATCAAATATCAACTATTAGATTTTTTCGAATATTCAATATATTCTGTGTGGAGGCTCGTGAAGTGTCATGTGTGCGTTGTGGAGTGTCTCTTGCTCTGGAGTTTTTTAATGCGGATAAGACTGGACACAACCGTTCGTTTCAAGATGTGCAGGGCTGGTTCACGATATTGCTGCACCGTCTCTGCTGTCGGTGCAGATGGACCTGAGAAGCCAATCACATCAGGACTTCTCAAACTCCGTGCATATTAGACGGACCAATGAATGCCTGCACCACGTCTGCACCTTGACATTCTTGTTGAGTGTCGCGGTGTGCCTGTACTGCAGCAATTGACCTGTACAATTTCTGACCTTCTCGTGAAGCGCCGTGAACTGGTTCACAGTGGTGCAGGCAAATCGAACGGACCTAAGAAGACGCACATCACTATGTGCGCGGTGCTTCCTAAGCGAGCATTTCACTTCATTTTCCGTGTGAAAGGACTGCTGAGCGCGCCGTGTCCGTGTCTGTTTGATGCAAGGTTTCCACACATAGCACTTGAATGCCACAATTTGCAGAACGGTGCCGCGTCGGCGGGGTCCACCTCTGTCGGTACAAGGTTTACCCAGGTCAACAGGACCCATCGGAATAATAATGTGACTTGGACAGAAAGAACGACAACACAAGCAGTGCATATTTCGTTAAGTGCGATCCATCATGCCGATCAGCCAGTGATAGGCACACAGATTGTGTTAGATACGCGGCAACGAACTTAGTGCCACTTCAACAGCCGTTAATCTAAACCACGCGCATGATCTCGGGACCGATCACTGATGAGCCACATGGAGCATCGCATGAACTTGCCGCGACCTTCCAGATTTCAGAATCTTTGACAAGTGGCAAATCACGCCGTACCTAACAATGAAATGGTGCAGACAGCATGTGCTGTTTACATCGGCACAGACTGGGTGCGGAGCGGCAATCGAGTCATGTGATGCACAGTTCTTTAGTCTGTCGCGCAGATTGGCCTTATAATAACCCACCTGTCATAAAGATAAGAAAAGCCCTTCAGTATTTTGGAGAACTGTAAAGCAATACTTTCTTTCCAATAAATAAGATGACGGCAAAACACAGGTCCACTATTAAACTAGAGCCTGATTGGTATTCAATACAACTAATTCATTAGCTTCAAAGGAAAAAAAAAGCACTTGATTGCATTCAACAGAAATTTTATTGTAAAAAAATATTTTCATGACCTTCATGTACTAGAACTGAGCTGTAATCAATGCTGGCACTTTAATTAGCTGTTACCTTTAATAAAAGTATACCGAACTGTACGTCTTGATTTCCATGTACCTAAGTTACTGATAGCTTGCTAAATTCTTGTTCGCTTAGTGGCTATGGTGTTGGGCTGCTGAGCACGAGGTCGCGGGATCGAATCCCGGCCACGGCGGCCGCATTTCGATGGGGGCGAAATGCGAAAACACCCGTGTACTTAGATTTAGGTGCACGTTAAAGAACCCCAGGTGGTCCAAATTTCGGGAGTCCCCCACTACGGCGTGCCTCATAATCAGAACTGGTTTTGGCACGTAAAACCCCATAATTTAATTTTAATTTTTTTTTTTTTCTGGTTGCTGCTCACGCAAAAATGACAAAATTTAAGTCGAACTCTCGAGGTTGTCGGCGGGGAAAATTCGTTATTTCGAGGGGGTCTCCCGCTGCCACTTCGTTAAGTAGAGGTCTCAAATACATGTGCTTCTGTGGAGTAACGGCGGGGAATAGAAAAACTTTGTTATATCCAGGAATTCGTTATAAGCAGGTTTAACTGTACTTCCATTTCATCTGCTTGTTCCCATGTCGTGCAGTTGCGCACGCTGAGAGCAAAACTATGTTATTTTCTACCATGTTCCTGCGCACGACCATGCTCTGTGATCCGCTTGCGTGTTGCTGCTGGACCACAAGACTGCAGTCTTGCACTTTTCACACGAGTGAACTGCTTCGGCAATGCTTGGCTTTCAGCGCTTGACCCACTTGACTTTTGGGATCCACTCAAGTTGTCTTTTCAGCTCTGTTGGAAGTGCAAAATTCCCCATCTATTTCTAGAGTGGTTTGTGCAAAATGGCACACGGTATCCACGCATTCTGTACCGAAACGCTTTTGGCAAAGGGGACTCGAGAAAAGGAGAGGCCAAGGGAGGAGGTAGCTTATTCAGGGGACCCAATCACTGAATGTGAATTCCAGATGTCGAGGTGCTTCTAGTGAGTGGCAAAGCAAGCACCTGTTTGCACTGTCACATTACCTAGAAATGTTCTTGAATAAAGTACTGTGGTATTTACTAACCCTAGCTTCTTCACAGCATCTGTCGCAAAACACCTCTGGTCACTTCACCAGCACATAATATAAGGATAGTATGAAATATGATGGCAGAAAAAAGTAGGCACCAATGGGCTTAACGCTGTGAAGGTGGTTGGCTAGCGAAGCTGTGGTATCACCTGAATGGTTTGCCCAATGTGACGTAGCCTTGAACTGGGTCATGCTGAGCCTGAGCATGGCGCCGTTGTGCATATTGACTTTGCGTTTTCTTTCATCACTCATCGTATTCGTTCTGCTCTTTCAAGCATCCTAACAGAGCATGGGTTTTATTGGCCAGGAACCGCTGCCTAGCCTGAGCACGACACCGTTGTGCATACTGGCATTGCTGCTCCCATTGCCACTCATCGTGGCCTTTCCATAGTGCTATCACAACAAATGCAAACACTTGCTAGACGGGTTCTTTTAAAAATCAAAGTGTAGTGACGTCACTCCCTGTTTCATATTTTACAGTTGCAGCTTATGCAATATTTACTGGCAAACGCTTGTGGCGAACGCTATGCATGTAGGCGAGCTTTCTGGTTCTTTTATTTCTTTCTTTGCCGCACGGATGTGCGGAGGCAAGCACCATCTGGTGGTGCTGCAAGGAACCCAGCGGTGTGCACCTTCCACTGTGATTGGTTGAGTTTTTGGCTACAGAGATGAAGCAATCCCGAGATCATAGTCGTATACAGCTTCACTATAAAGCCTCGCCAATGACTGCACATCTGAGCATAGAAAGTGGATCAGTGATATTTGGGGACAGAAACGTGCTGGTTTGTCAGTGACACTGAAAGGGTTAAAGCACCAACCGTTCCAGGTTTTTCACTGAATGCAGCCGATCCCGGATATATCAAACTCAAGGAGGTCGATAATCAATAATTTAAAATATAAAATATGCCGATCTGAAGCTTATCTGAACCTTCGCATGTCTCGGACAGTTTCTCAGAAACGTTGGGCTCAATCTATCCAAGTGCGAATGTCGCTTGAAGAAGATGATTTCAGTCTTAATCTTATTAAAGGGAATCATGCTTTGGTGTAATGCTTCGAATGTTGCTGCATAAGAATGACACAGACTAGCAATTATGATTAGTTTGTTTTTCCTACACAAGGATTTGCGTTGGACAACCTTTTGGGTGATGGGGTCATAGAAATGAGTTGTCTCAGTTGTGGTGGGTGGAAGGTGAGTGCTTGGCAAAAGTTCCTTTAAACCTGTTGCAGGTATCAGCCGCAGGCAGTGGAAGCGACTGAGGCACCCCTGGTGCAGCTTCTGGCACAGCTGCTCTGCGCAGCTGACCGGTTGGGCAAGCCCTACCTGAGCGCCAAACTGGTCGAGGTGCTGTTCTGTGCCACGGTGGCAGCAGGCGGCTGTGGCCAGCTCGCTGGGCGGCTGCTCGATCTGCCCTGCGCCCAGCAGCAGCTGGGACCCGCCCTCATGCGCTTCTACACGGATGTCGAGTCCACGGGCGCCGCTTCCGAGTTCTATGACAAGTTCACCATTCGCTACCACATCAGGTCTGTCCAATTAACCATGTTGCACCCACATTCTGTCACTTTTTGCCACTGACCATTTTTCACCGGGTTATTATGACTGCTACCAAGTTATCAGCGTAATACATGCCTACTTTATCCAAAATTTCTTGAATATTGTTGCCAATTTTATACCAAAAGAGCGTTCTACAATCAGAATGCATAGGTGATACCGAGCGTTGTGCATAAAGCAGCCTTGAATAACAGCAGCAAGCAGACCCAGAATTAAGAAGCCTCACTGGGAAGGCAAGACCAGCTTTGTTCCTAAGGTCTCTCAAGTGTGGTTTATCTTCTTTCACAATGGTGGGCCCTTGTAAAGTGCTTCTCACCAGTCTGTGCCAACTACCTTCTTGATGTGCTCTTGGTCTGAGGTTCTGCACACCCTGCAAGACCATCTGCGGACAAGGTTGTAAATACCAATGTCCGTGCCTGACTGCTGACATAGCCCACTGCATAAAGACATGTTGAAACTGTCAGCAATACAAGACACCGCTGACAAGGACTCGTGGGACTTCTAAATTCAATCAAGCCTTCTTAATGGCCATTCCAGCAGAGTGGCATGGACCTCCTATTGCCATTTTCAGTGTGAGCATTTGGGAAAAATTGTATGGTCAACTTGGCGTTAATGGACTTGCATTCCGTTCTGTGAACGAGTGCAGAGCAGGGCATACATCCCAGGTGGCACTGTCAGCATGGTGTAAAGGCTGCTTCGCTCCAAATGCATGGAAGTCGTCATCTGCAGAACCTGTAGAAGTACGAGATGTAAGTGACCAGCGGCCATGTCGGTGCCAGATATCCTAAGACACACTTGCAGAGGGAAGTCCTCTCTGTATAGCGCGTTCTGCAGCATTGTTTCGCTGGGCGGAATACTGCCGCCCGAAGGTTCGGACGCATCCGCAGCTTGCTTCAAACTACTTTGTGGCATCTGTGCCTCTGTTTGCAGCGGCTACGCCTACTTTCAGGCCTAATCCCTGCCAACGTGGAATTTCTGTGATCCTGACTGTTCTGCATGAAACACTCAAAATCAAAGCTACCGGCTTGTTCGGAAGCTGCTGCCGCATTAGCACTATGTCTCTGATCTTGTGCCGCTACATCTGACAACATGAACAAATCTGGAAAGTCAGACAAGCCCGTCGCCATTGTTTGCTGGAACGGTAGTAGTCCTAGCTCCAACAAACAGAAAAAGACTCGCCGGGTTGCCGAATTCGAACCACATTGGTAGCGCCAAATATGGGGGGTCCGGTCTGTATGAAGCTAGGGCTGAAGGCAAGCTCCTGATCTAGCCACACACAGTCATTCCAACGTACTCCCCAACCCGTAGCGCGTGCGATCGCAGCTACGTAGAGTTCGGGCGAATAAGGCAACGAGCGAGTCAACTTAACAACATTTATTGCTGCGGGCAATAAGGCACACTTGCAGAGGGAAGTCCTCTCTGTAATAAGGAATAAATAGGCTTGCCTCGTTGCGTGTGGTAGTCACGCTAGCGAGGTCACTCACGGGTTGCAGCGGGTATATCTGTTCCGGCAGGTTAGAGGTAGCGAGGCCAGAGAGGCCAGGTCTCTCCCGGTCGCGCCCTTTTATAGTTTTTACCTTTTCGCGAGGGGAATGTCCTCCTCGCCCGTCGGATACCTTCCTGCAAGGGTACGCGCGTCGCGAGAGGCAAGCGAGAACCAGGAGAGGGCAAAGTGCCTCTCTCTCGTGTCTGCCTGGCTGCCGCTGCACACGCGACGACAAGCAAACACAGGAGAAGATGGGGGCGTATGCTCCCCACAGATGATATCGAGCTTGTCCTTCAGGGAAATCTGCTTGCGCTTCGTTGCTACTGGTGGTTCGTGATGCACAGGGTTGGCTGCATTCGGCTCCATCACACCACTAACGTCCCGACAGCACGTCCGCACGCACAGGCTGACAGGATTAATAAAGCACTCACCTTGCTTAACGTAAACGCCACAAAGCATTTCATTCCGAAAGGTGGCGAACCAGGCGAACACATTCTTTTTCTTTTTTTAAATTTGGCAAAAATATTGTGCAAGTACCGTATTTACGCAAATCTAACGCTCACTTTTTTCCGGTATAACAGGTCCAAAGATTGCCTGCGTGTTAGAATCGAGTACGACCCTAAATCTATGTTACACGGTTACCATATAGCCATCGACATTTCAAAATGGCCGCCTCGTAGGCGCGTCGAGCCTAGCTACTCTCTAGCCTAGCTACCGTAGCTTCCTCCGTGTGCTGCAGTACACGTGCTTAGGCAATAGTCAGCCGTCTGTCTTCACGTTCTCTGCGTCTGCTCTATTAGCATGAAGTACCGAGTTCATCATGATGCCGCAGTTAAAAGGAAGGTGATCATGTGTGCGGAGACGGGCGGAAATCGGGCCGCACCATGGGCATTCGGAGAATCCGAAACTTGCGTGCGGGACTGGCGCAAACAGAAAGAGGGGATTTTGCCAGCAAAGCAATGCGGAACAGTTTCAGTGAAACGACGCAGGATGTATCTGCGACAATCCACTTCGGCGATACGATCGCCTTGGCCCTTTCTTGAAAGCAATCTATGACGGGAAAAGTCTGCCGCGTGCCGTGTTTGCGTTGAAGCGAGAGGCATGCTAGCACGAAGGTCAATTCGCTCGCCGCGCTTCGTCACTCCAGCGTTTTGACAGTTTGTTTCCGCTGTCAACGAGCGAGATGTGTTCATGTTTGCTTGTGCGCGCGTGACACTGTGCTTGTTAATTTATTTAGTAAGCGAATATGTTTGCAAGTTTATACGGCCGATAAAACTGCTATCCCTACTTCATATAGCGGTCTACTAATTTGCTATCGCATTCGATGCTTCGCCTTTCCGGCGAAACTGGAACTTTTTTTATTCATCGCAACTTTAGTGCATCGGGAGGAAATCTGTTTTTCCAAATGAGAGAAAGTTGTATTTCTGTTTGAAAGCATCAGGTGCGCGGTACTGTAAAGGACTTTTGTAGTCACGGAAAATTGGTGCGCACAACAATTGAGGGTCCGTTAGAATCGAGTAAATACGGTGTAAATACAGTGTAGATCGCTTATAACGTAAGTCGCCGGAGTCACGAATATCCGCACTATAAGCGGTACCGCACTATAACGAAAGCAACAGTTGTCAAGGCCCGCACATATGCAAAACATGTGCTCCGAGCCGCCACGCGTATGCGACAGTCGGGGAATGCGGCTAGAACGTTTGCATTCAATTTACAGTCGAATCTCATTAATTCGAACCAAATCACGTAGCGCGCGCCTCTGACCGGCATTGCTCTGGCACCGCCATAGAGTAAAAGCTTAGGAGAGACCCCTCAATGTCGCGCGCGAACAAAACAAAAAAAAAAAGAAAAAAAATGCGGCGGAAATTTCACCCTCTCTCAAATGGCAAGGTCGCCGATTCTGCGTTGCGCCGGAACGTGCCGACGTCTCAGCCACGGTACCGTAGGCATGCGTAGAAAGTGGCAGTGAACCCTTCTTTCTCCTTTATGCTTCCTCTACTTTCTTGTCACGTGTTGACCTTGCACGCTGCGGCTACGGCGCAGAGGGAAGCGGCGGCGCTGTCCTAGGCCAGCCAACGAAACTGCCCACGTCGGCAAACGCCCGCTTCCCGATAACGGCAGAAAACGAAACTTCGAGGAGCTAGCGCCGGGCCGGCTGGAGCGGTGGCGCCTGCACAAAAGCGGGCGCACACGGTGACAGTCGAAAGTGAGGGAGCTACGAGGGAGGTCGAGGGGAGCCACCGAAGCGGCGGAGTTGCCAAGGCGCAATCCGCTTCCCTGCCCCCCTCCTCCCTCACATTCCACGGTCTCCGCCCGCTCCCTGAAGTTTCGTTTACTGCCGTTATCGTGAAGTGAGCATTGGCAGTTTCGTGGCCCTCGCTCGCTATGCGCGCTGTGATATTTCACGACTCGCACTCAAGATTCTCGTTTCAGCCTCACTGGCTGTTCGTTCGCACCACGTGCCCTTCTCCTTCACTTCATCTCTCTTTCTTCCTCAAGCACTCCTTGGGGCGCCCGTTTAGGGGAGCGTTCGCCGTCTCCGCTGACTTCCGTACTCCCAGGCAGCCGCACTGTAACCCGTATTTCGTTTCCCGCAACTGCAGTATAAGCGATACGTCTATACATGACCACTTAAAGCCAACAGATAACGAAGCCATGGAAAGCATCGGGGAAATTAAGTGTAGTTGAAATTGTAATGTAGAAAATAATGAAGAAAAGGGAAATGGAAAGTGGACGAAAAGATAACTTGTCGCGATACACGTGATTGTGACGTGTATCGTGACGCCATCGGGCTAAAAAGGATGTTCCACATCCGCCCACCATGGTTCTGATAGGCGCTGGCTAACACTCCTAGGGCTAGATCTAGTAAACATAAATAGCCAAGTTAGTAGACGAATTGATGGCCGTCGCTGTAGCACAATTGGTAGTACAACGCACGCGTAATGCAGAGGTTGCGGGTTCAGCTCCCGCCGCCGACAAGTTATCTTTTCGTCCACTTTCATTTCCCTTTTCTTCATTATTTTCTTCATTCCAATTTCAACTACACTTAATTACCCCGATGCTTTCCTTGGCTTTGTTGTCTGTTGGCTTAATGTGGTTATGACTAATAAAAATCGAGCACCTCGGTTCCCATTCTTCTTACGTCTATACATGGAGTGCTATGGGAAAATTAACGGGAGACTGAAAAGACCGCACTATATCCGGTGCTGCACTATAAGCGGTTACGTTATAAGTGGTCTATACTGCAGTAGGTAAATATAGCGAGTCGATGGCTGACTGTTGTAGAATACCAGGTCAAACAGCAAACAATTGATTGTCGGTAGAACAGAGATCGGTGACATCCGTTCTTTAGTATCGGTACTTCGATATTAACGAGTTGCGGGCTCCGAGTCTTTGATCTCTCTTTCTCTTTTATTTTTATTCTGATGACACTGCAGTCATTGCAAATCATCCGTCATTTTATATCAAAAGTGGTCAAAGCCAGCCCGAATAATCCAAGCCAAGTACGGCCGCCTCGTAATGGCCGCCGCCTGCATTGATCCTGCTGGTGCATTTCCCGTCCCGAAAGTATGCCAAGCAATGTTTGAAGTTGGATGCTATTGAATTTGGTAAGTCCGCGATACAGAAGTCCGCTGTAAAGGTGTGCTGACCAGCTTGCTGGCCTTATAATTTAGTCAATATATCCGAATGTATGTTGTACCAGAATCCGTTGTATACGAAGTTCAATCAATGGAAAAGATAGGAAGATCAGCATAATGCCGCATATTGGTACGTAGTATTCGAATGTCTGTTGTAAGCAGATCCATTGTAACGAGGTTATACTGTACTTAGGTGCATAGAAATAAGGGTACAGAGTAAGCTCCACTCTTACTAAAGGGAACAACAAATTAATATGCCAGCACTGGTTATATTTTAAAATACTAAGGTCTGCAAAGTATGTTTTTTATCAATAGAATTTCTGTTCAAGTGAATCGAAGTACTTTTTTTTTCTCTGAAACTAGTGAATTAGTGACGTTCATGTTACGTTTTGCGCCAGACATGCCGAAAAGGATCAGACAAGTTCCGGGTGAACGACGTTTATTAACCCATGCTTGTGGGTTCGTGGCTCGGGCAAGAAGGAGACCGCTAGCGAGCGCGACTCTGCTTTTAACACTTAGTGGCGCATGCGCACTTCGCAGAGTGCTCTTATCAATTGAGCGCCAGCCGACACAACACCACCTCCCCTTTTAATAAAGCACACAGTCAGAGTCCAGCTTGGAATCTATCTGGTGGGCGTTGGCCATCCCACATTTGTGAATTCCTTCACTTGACAAAGAATTCGGTCTTTACTCGTGGCAGTTGCGATATCTCGACTAGAAACAGGCAACGAGTCCAATCGCAAGGAATAAAATGCTTCTTCTGTTTCTTTGGTTTCCGCTTCAAGATCTGGCAGCGGCAGACGCGAGCAGAAATCGGCTTCCGCGTTCTCGCTCGATTTCTTGAAGATAAGATTGTACGAGTACGCTGCCAACGTAACAGCCCAGCGTTGCAAACGAGCAGCCGCGATTGTGGGAATTCCGGTTGTCGGGCCCAATATTGTTTGAAGAGGTTTATGATCTGTGACCAAGGTGAATGAGCGCCCATAAAGATAGAAGTGGAACTTCTTTATACCAAAAATGATGGCTAACGCTTCCTTTTCCAGTTGACTGTATTTCTTTTCCGCTTCAGACAGCGTTCTTGAAGCGTAAGCAATGGGCCGTGCCCTTCCGTCATCGTAGACATGAAATAGGACTGCTCCTACACCATACGGCGACGCGTCGCATGACAGCCTAAGTTGTCTTTCAGGGTCATAGTGTGCGAGCGTAGGCGGTTGTGCCAATAGAGCTTTTACTTGGTTGAACGCTTTTCTAGCATGCTCGTCCCAGTGCCACGCTACCTTTTTCTGCAGAAGTCTGTAAAACGGTTGAGCTATTGTTGCTAACTGGCGCACGAACTTGCTGTAATAGTTGACAACGCCCAACAAAGATTGAAGCTGCTTCTTTGATTGCGGCTCTGGTGCCTGGAGAAGTGCGTCAACCTTATCTGACAATGAGGAAATTCCTTCAGCGCTGATTTTGTGGCCAAGGTAGTGAAGTTCGCTTTGAAAAAACGAGCACTTCTCTTTCTTTACCCGGACGCCACGGCTTTGAAGACGCTCCAGCAGTGCTTCGAGATTAGCCAAGTGGTCTTCTATTGTCTTCCCAGTTACCAAAATATCATCTAGGTAGCAGCAAACACCCTTAAGGTCCTTCAACATCGTGTCCATTATCTTTTGGAAAATCCCCGGCGCGGAAGCGATTCCAAAAGGTAATCTGTTGACAACAAACAATCCCTTGTGCGTATTCAAGGTGAAGTATTGCTTTGAGGCATCAGACATGACCACTTGTTGATAAGCGCGGTTCAGGTCAATCTTTGAAAACTGCGTGCCTCCCGAAAGAGCCGGGAACAAGTCATCGACCTTCGGCAACGGATAACGTGTGACGTCAAGGCACGAATTCACTGTCACCTTATAATCGCCACAGAGGCGTATGTCACCGTCTTTCTTGATAACAGGTACCACTGGCGTTGCGTAATCTGATGTGGCAACGGGTGTTATGATGCCCATTTTTTCCATCTTCGAAAGCTCAGCCTCCACCGACTTTTGCAGCGTGAACGGCACGTTTCTTGCTTTTAGAAACTTCGGTGCCTGATTAGGCTTGAAATACAGCTCGGCCCTTTCTTCTGTAATCATGCCTAACTCATCTTTAAAAAGACAGCCGTACTTTGTGATCAAAGCATGTAACCTTTCCTCTAAACGACGAGAAATGGGTGGCTCTGACCTTGGCAGATGGTGGACGTCCCAGATTTTGCTCCACTCCAGCCTAATTGCCTGAAGCCATTCCCGGCCCAGCAATGGCGGCCCCTCCTGGTCGACGACGTATAAAGGAAGGCTCGCCGTGTTGCCGCCGTGCTGCACCTTGACCTGTAGGACGCCTTTTGGTATCACCAGGGCTCCTGTATAGGTGCGGAGCTTGACTTCTGTCGGCTCGAGTCTGGCTGATGAAAAAAATTGGCGGTATTGTTTGAAAGGCATGACTGTGACGGCGGCACCTGTATCTAGCTCCATAGAGACCGTCACATCATTTACTTTCATTGGTACCATGATAGGCTCAATACTGGGAGCAGATACGCCATTCAAGGCTACCACTTCCGAGTGGGATACCACCGATAACGTTTTTACAGCATCCTTGATGGGGCGTTTCCCACGCGACGTGCCGGAGGCGCTATGGCAAACTCGTTGCAGGTGCCCCCTTTTGTTGCACTTATAGCATTTGTCGTTTACGTGGGGACATGCTTTGGCGGAATGTTTTGGCGACCCGCAGCGAAAACATGCCTGCGACTGGACACTCGAAGTCGCCTGTACCTTATGCATGGGGTTGGCTGTAGGCACACCCGTGCGGGCTTCAGCCGTGCTTTTTGTTGCCGCCTCCATAGCCACCGCGCGCTCTACAGCTCTCTGAAACGTGAGCTTGCTATCCTCAGTGAATAGCACTCGCTGCATATCCTCTCTTAACAAGCCGCACACGAAGCGATCCCGGAGGGATTCGTCTAACGCATTTCCAAAATCACAGGTTCGTGCTAGCTTCCGTAGCTCGGCAACGTAATCAGAAATGGACTCGCCTTCGACTTGCTGCCTCCTGTGGAACTTTGCTCGCTCGCAAATGACCGACGGTTTCGGCGACAGATGGTCCCCCAGGGTCTTCTTTAGCACCTCGAAGCTCTTGGCTGAAGGCAGCTCCGGGGCAACCAGCGATTTCAGAAGACTGTAGGTACTGGGGCCGATGATGCTCAGGAATGCATGTACTCTGTCACCTTCGGGAACGCGGTTGACGATTAGAAACGACGTTAGTCGTTCTTCGTACGACGCCCAGTCATTCTTGGAAACGTCGAATGGTTCCATCTGGCCCAGAGGAGCAGCAAACTGCGTCGAACCTGCACTGGCTTCTTCATTCATGATATCAGTCAGCGAAGAAAAGAAAAAGCAGCACTCTTCAATCGTCGATACTGAACAGAGGCTGAATACCGAGAACACTTGCCTTCCTTGACGCTGCGCAACTCTTCAAAATCCCATCCTCGTCGCCACGTGTTACGTTTTGCGCCAGACGTGCCGAAAAGGATCAGACAAGTTCCGGGTGAACGACGTTTATTAACCCATGCTTGTGGGTTCGTGGCTCGGGCAAGAAGGAGACCGCTAGCGAGCGCGACTCTGCTTTTAACACTTAGTGGCGCATGCGCACTTCGCAGAGTGCTCTTATCAATTGAGCGCCAGCCGACACAACAGTTCACTTGCAGTGAATACCAATAAGCTTCTCAGGTAAATAGTCTACTTGCATTTTATGGCATTCTTTTATCTATTGCATAACAAGCATAGCTTTACAGTTTTTCTCCAAAATACAGACGGGCTGGCCCCACTTTCCAGCAGCTGGGTTATCGTAAGGCCAACCTGCGCGACGGCCGAAATGACCATCACCACTCCACGCGTAACAGCGCCGATGGTAAAGAGCAGACACCGTCTGTGCCATTGTCAGGTTCGGCGTGCAATTTGCCACCTGTCAAAGATTCTGAAATCTAGAGGGTCACGGCAAGTTTGCGTGACCCCCTGCACACACACACACACACACACACACATTTTTTTTTTTTTTTTTCGCTTATCCCTCCTCCGCCCAAATGCATGCAACCGGGTCGGGACACTTTTGTGCCTGCCGTGTAATTCCAAAGTTAGTACAGTGTAGACCGCTTATAACGTAAGTCGCCGTAGTCGCGAATGTCTGCACTATAAGCGGTACCGCACTATAACCAAAGCAACAATTTTCAAGGCCCGCACATACGCAAAACATGTGCACCGAGCCGCTACGCGTCAGCGACAGTCGAAGAATGCGGCTATAACGTTTGCATTCAATTTACAGTTGAATCTCATTAATTCGAACGAAATCACGCGGCGGCGCCTCCGACTGGCATTGCTCCGGCACCGCCATGGAGTAAAAGCTTAGGCGAGACCCCTCAATGTCGCGCGCAAAAAAAAAAAAAAAAAAAACGCCGCGGACATTTCACCCTCTCTCAAATGGCAAGGTCGCCGATTCTGCGTTGCGCCAGAACATGCGTGTACGTGCCGACATCTCAGCCACGCTACCGTAGCCACGCGTAGAAAATGGCAGTAAATCCTTCTTTCTCCTTTATGCTTCCTCTACTTTCTAGTCACATGTTGACCTGGCACGCTGCGGCTATGGAGCAATGGAACAGAGGGAAGCAGCGGCGCTGTCCCAGGCTGGCCAACGAAACTACCCATGCCAGCAAACGCCCGCTTCCCGGTAACGGCAGAAAACGAAACTTCGGGGAGCTGGCACCGGGCCGGCTGTAGCGGCGGCGCCTGCACGGCGCCGGGCGCGCACGGTGACAGTCGAAAGTGAGGGCGAGGGAGGGCTAGGGGAGCCACCGAAGCGGCGGAGTTGCCAAGGCGAAATCCGCTTCCCTGCCGCCCTCTCCCTCACATTCTACGGTCTCCGTGTGCGCCCTTCGCCGTGCCGTGCCGGCGCCGCCCCCGCTCACTCACTGAAGTTTCGTTTACTGCAGTTATCGTGAAGCGAGCGTTGGCCGTTTCGTGGCCCTCGCTCACTATGCGCGCCGTGATATTTCACGACTCGACTCGCACTCAAGATTCTGGTTTTAGCCTCACTGGCTGTTCGTTCGCACCACGTGCCCTTCTCCTCCACTTCATCTCTTTCTTCCTCTATCACTCCTTGGGGCGCCCGTTTGAGGGGAGCGTTCGCCATCTCCGCTGACTTCCGTACTCCCAGGCCGCCGCACTGTAACCGGTATTTCGTTTCCCGCAACTGCACTATAAGCGATACGTGTATACATGGAGTGCTATGGGAAAATTAACGGGAGTCTGAAAAGACCGCACTATATCCGGTCCTGCACTCTAAGCGGTTATGTTATAAGTGGTCTATACTGTACTTCGATTTGCCTGCACCACTGTGAACCCGTTCAAGGTGGTTCACAAGAAGTCGAGTTCAGGGCTAGTCTAGCAGCGCCACGTAGAATCGAATGCCGTAGTGCAGATGTGCGGGCCTTCTGCTTTGTTGTTTCGCTTGTGTGTCTCAGTCCGCCTCGACATTTTCAGTGTTTTGGTGTTCGTGGTGTCAAAATCGCCTTGGTGTCTCCATATGAAGATTGCGAACACTGGCCTGCTTCCAGCTGTTGTGCATGTCACCATGGAGCTAGTGGACTCTGAAAGTGACAATGAGTATGACGACATAGTCGCAACAGTGGCAGTGAAGTTAGCAAGAGCGGGCAGAAATTGCTTGGTGGTATTGAGCTTTACTAGAAGCCATTCGAGTATATACTCTCTTGCTAACTGATTGGATTTATCCGAATCTTCAGTGCACGTGTGCATTCAATGACTTGTTGGGCATTTTAAATGGCATAAACGGAGAAGTGGCCAAACAGGCGTGATAAAGAATGGACCAAGGCGGGCTTCTTGGTAAAGAGCTCCGGTAAAGGGCTATGTTGCACCATAGGCTTTGTTGACTGGTACCGCATAGAGATCGACAAGTTGTCACGGTCCTACTTCAACCGCAACAAGTTCCTGTCTGTAGTGCTCCAGGTGATATGTGATAATACGAACAAGTTCGTTGGCATTGTTATCAGATTTCCTGGATCGGCACACGATGCCAGGGTGCTTCATGAAGGCCCCTCCTTTGAGATGGCAGCGTGCTGGTGGTTACCTGCTCGGAGACTCTGCATACCCCCTGCTTCCATGGTTGTTAACACATACCAGGAGCACTATAACAAGTGCCACTCTTGGCAAGGGTCTTCTGTGAAGAATGCCTGTGGTCGGCTACAGCAAACATTTGGTAGGCTTTACTCTGTTGATGCTGCTACCATCAAACAGTGCTGCCTCATAGTGGTGGGTGTTGCACACCATGTGCAACAAAGAGAGGGATTATTTTATGAAGCTGCAAGAAGCACGAAGATGCTGGAAACGATGATGAAAATGACATTACTGACCGAAGTTTGCCTGCAGTGAAACGAAGGCCTTTGCACAAACGCAATTTTTAGTGTTCCATTTGTTTAATAGAGTACTGTCTTCATGTGGGAGGTAATGGGAAGCATTCTTGTAGAGTTTGATTTTAACTCGTTAGCAAGCTAACGCATCGTTAGCCCGCTATCAATGGTTTAAAATGCCGCTTTCGAGACCTTCCGTGCCGCTCACGGACACATGGCACCATCGGATGTGAAGGACAAGAACTATATCTTTGTTTCCCAAGCAGTTTGCATTTCTCCCGTGTGGCAGTGATTTTTAAACACGCTCCGAACCTTTACGATCGTCGCAGCAGAATGCAAAAATGTCCTGCTCCAGAAGCGGTGCGCGCGCGCTTAAGGAGATAGCAGATCTTGCGATTCCGCTACCTCTGCGGTTGATCTTATTGGTGCATCGAATAGCAGTGAGTTGGAGGACGCTGACTTTTTGTCGGACTTTGAGACTAAAAGCGACGCCGACTTTTTTACAACATACATCTCGTTAATAAAACCGTTATGCATGAAAAGTACATTCATTCTGCTTTTTCTTCATGTTTTACATAAAATATTCGGTGCTGTAGTTCCATCAGAAAAAAAAATATGGTGTAACCTACAAAAAAAAAAGTTGACAGTCACTTTAGCATACGCTAAAGAAGTATAAGGCAAAAGCCTGCACACTCACGAGAAGTTAATTACTTGACATTCTCATTCGAATGCGTTGTACTTCCTATTACTTGTTTTCTCACATCACAGGTCATGGGCTTGAGTGCCTTAATTAACTTCACCTTAATTAAGACCAAAGATCATGGTCATGCCACCATTGATGGTCGTGGGTGGTGCCACCATTGATGGTCATGGGTTCGACCATCAATGGTGGTACCATCAATTTTGGTGCCATTGAATTTTGTTCCCACTAAATGTCGTGGGTTCAAGTGCCTTAATTAATTATCCTAATTAACTGTTCCCTAATTAACTTGGCCTAACACCAAAGGTCGTTGGTTCGACTACCTTTAATTTTGGTGCCCTAACGCCGGTCAGTCAATTTTTCGACCCATGAGCCACTTAACTCTTTCGGGACGGCGCCCATAGGCCGTCGATCCTATGTGATCGGCGGTTTTGAATGTGCTGCCAAGCTCAAATTTCCATGCTCTGGGAGAGGTAGCTCCATCTACGAAGTAGCTTTGTAACTAGACTTTCGGTTTCGACGTAGCTTTTTTTTTTTTTTTTTTTCAGCAGGCGGTGATATGCAAGCGAGTTTTGTAGAGAGCAGAGGTCGCGGACGCTGAGAAAAATGGCGCCGTGCCCGCGTCAGGTTGCTCAAAAAGACCGACGTCAATCGCATCATTCCGCTGCTTCGGTAATGGATTTTTTTGATGAAAGTAGCAGCGAAGAGTCCGAAGACGACTTTGGCAGCTCCGATATCATTTCGGACAGTGATTCGGGCGACGACCAGCCTGGGACTTCATCTAGTAGTCGACGGTGAGCATAGTTACAGATTCAATTCTCTCTTGAGTAGGTAAACGGGCTCGCTATATGTTCTCATTGTTTTATCTTGTAGGAGGGACGTGACGGCGGCTGTACGAGCCGTGCCGTCGTCCCTGATCAGAAGGGCGAAGGCAGCGAGCTGAGCTACGGGGCTGCGACGACCAGCGTGGCTGGCTTTTGGAACGACACTGCGCGTGACGAGCTTGCGCCCCGAGCACCCGCTGCGCTTCTTTTATTTTCTCCTTCGACAGCCGGCGCCAAGGCACCAGCTGAGAGCGCCGAACGAAACGCCCCGCGCTGCGCGCCACGCTGGTCGACGCCGTAGCGCCCACCGACGCTGCGGCGTCGGTGGGCGTCGAAATGGCGAGGCAGTTGAATCGTGGTTGAAAAGTGTCCGTGGCCAGTCCGAGTCGTCAACATGAAGGCATCAGGTCACCACCACCACTCAGGCGGGCAGCACTGGGAGCTCCGCAACGGTCGAGGGACTCGCAGAATGGACGCTGTTGGGAGGGGCGCGTCTAGCCAACAATATAATGATCGGCCCATGTGTCTTGAAGGAGGAACGGGGAGGCCTGTTAGGCGAATGGTACACCGGCGGTACCCGCGCAAGCGTTGTCGGCGGCGTATTACGTGCCGCACCGTTACGTGGCGCGTAGGGTGCGCGCACGACCGATGGAGTTGAAGTGGTGGGCGGACCACGATGCGAGCAGTGCAGGTCGACGCGGCGCAGCCTGGCGGGGTACATAGCGACAGGAGTGAGCCACGAGCTGACCGGCCAAAGGGGGGTCAAGGCCTGCAGGAGCGTCCGGTGGTTCGTTGAGGACGCCTGACGGGGGATGCGGTGAAGGTCGTGACCCGTGTCCGCGGTGGTGGTAGCCGGCAGAGTCGGAGGCAGTGGGATCGGCGCAGTACCGAGCTCGCGCGCCACCTCGGAGACCGGCTCAGCAGACCGCGTGGAAGGGTCGGGTGCCGTTGTTGCAGGAGCGATGGCGTTGGAGACAGACCCAATGGCATGCGGCATGGTAGCCAGCGTTGGGTCGGTGATGTCTCCATTGTCGCCTGCCATCGTTGGGGCGAGAAAGGCGATGACGTGGCCGGTGTCATGGTCGTGACGATACCCTCGGCGACAACATTGTGCGCGTACTCGCACGAAAGAGAACCCTGGAGAGAGCCGGAGGCCGGGGACTGTGCGGTAGCGCATGGGGTGGTCGCCGAGACGGTATCGGGGCAAGTCGAGAGAGGAAGGCTTGCCTGATGGTGGCTAACGGGCGCAGGAGCAGACGCGTCTGGTGCTGGCGGTGAGGGTGCCGGCAGAGATGACTCGCGCACCGCGCGGTCTACCTCTGGAAGAGGGTGGTAGACAGCACCGAAGTCGAGCACGCGCTGCCGAAGTTCGTCGTACGGGCGCGGGCCAGGCGATGGAACGCCGAGGTGGAGCTGGAGAGCAAGTGACAGGACGTCAAGGAGTACTGCGTACTTGAACTCCTGAATCCAGATGTGGTTAAGCTCCAGAGCAGCCTCGAATTGGGCGAACCAGACGCCGACGTAGCTGGACGAGAACGGTGGCAGTGGCGGGTCGAACTGGGGCTCCGGCCAGTGAGCCATGGCAGCGTGGCGCTCGGAAAAAGGCGCGCTCTCCCGGGTCACCAATGTAGGAGGGACGTGACGGCGGCTGTACGAGCCGTGCCGTCGTCCCTGATCAGAGGGGCGAAGGCAGCGAGCCGAGCGACGGGGCTGCGACGACCAGCGTGGCTGGCTTTTGGAACAACACAGCGCGTGACGAGCTTGCGCCCCGAGCGCGTGCTGCGCTTCTTTTATTTTCTCCTTCGACAGCCGGCGCCAAGGCGCCAGCTGAGAGCGCCGAATGAAGCGCCCCGCGCTGCAGCGTCGGTGGGCACTACAATCTCTATTTGGTAGGGTCTCAACAAGCTACGGTAGCGATCTCCTGCCACCAGCACAGAAGTGGATAAAGTTTTTGCCGCGACCGGAACCCGGTGTCTACTTGCACGATGATGTGGGTGTGGCCCTCAGAAACAGATGAAACAAATTTTGACTGCCCTGGACATCTTCTTTTGTTTTTTCTCGACTCAAGTGATTGGAACTATTTGTGAGAACACTAACAAATATGCTTGGGCCCACATTTTCGAGAAACCCACGCGTGCTTTTCCGAACGGATCGTGGGAAGAAGTGACCCTAAGTGAGATGCTGAAGTTCATCGGACTCGTGATTTACATGGGCATCATTTAGGTTCCGCAGCTGAAACTATATTGGAATGTGGAAAACCTGTACAGGGCTCCCACCACGGATCATGCCAGAAAGTCTGTTTATAGCTGTGCGGGCAATGCTGGAAGTTGCAGACGATGTCAGTCAGCTGGCAGGAGGAAAGCTCCGCAACATATGGTGGCTTATCCAGTACATCAACCAAGTGTCAGCAAAGCTCTTCCAGCCACATCGTGATCTTTCCGTGGATGAGTGTATGGTTAAATCGAAAGGGCGGTCTGGCATCCGGCAATATATGCATGATAAAGTCACAAAATGGGGCTACAAGCTGCGGGTCCTAGCTGACCCTGGCACCGGATATACCATACGATTCACCGTATATACCGGCAAGCGTGAGCAGCCAGGGCCCCATGGATTGGCTTTCGATGTAGTTTGCCAGCTATGTGAAAAATATTTTGATCAGGGGTACAGGATCTTTATGGATAATTTTGATACCTCTACGCGCCTGTTTGGTCATCTCCTCGACCGAAAGACATGGGCTTGCGGAACCACACACAAGGATCGCCGAGGATTTCCTGGCGAACTGAAAGATGCACGATGGGAAAAGAAAGCTCGACGCGGCGACATACGATGGTTGCGCATCAGCGGATGAGCTCTCGTCCGCTGAGCGCTTCCTCACCACAGCAGATTGCTCACAGGCCCGCAACGAGGTGGTTACATGAGACCTTTGTTCTCGCGCTTGGCGGACCGCTACCCAGTTAGCCCTAGCACAGCGCGTACTCGATTGGTCTTACGGTGAGCCTTGGACCGTAAGCACCGTGACTCTCGCCCTGTGCTGTATCTTGGGTGAATAAAGCCGTGTTTGTAGTCGATCTGACTTCGGAGCCTTCTCTGCGCCGTGTGGGAGAGTCGACGAACCCTGCCGTAGCGCCTTTGTGCGTTGCGTCGTGCCCTTTCTTGACCGTCGCTCGTAGGGTAAGCCTTTTGCAAACCCATCTCCACAACGTTAAAGAATTGAAAAATTATATACAGTGTAGACCGCTTATAACGTAAGTCACTGGAGTCGCGAATATCCGCACTATAAACGGTACCACACTATAACCAAAGCAACAATTTTCAAGGCCCGCACATATGCAAAACATGTGCACCGAGCCACCACGTGTATGCGACAGTCGAGGAATGTGGCTAGAACGTTTGCATTCAATTTACAGTTGAATCTCGTTAATTCAAACCAAATCACGTGGAGCCGCCTCCGACCAGCATTGCTCCGGCACCGCCATAGAGTAAAAGCTTAGGAGAAACCCCTCAATGTCGCGTGCAAACAAAACAAAAAAAAAAGAAAGAAAAAAAAATGCGGTGGAAATTTCACCCTCTCTCAAATGGCAAGGTCGCCTATTCTGCGTTGGAACATGCGTGTACGTGCCGACGTCTCAGCCACGCTACCGTAGCCACGCGTAGAAAATGGCAGTGAACCCTTCTTTCTCCTTTATGCTTCCTCTACTTTCTAGTCGCGTGTGGACCTTGCACACTGCGGCTACGGCGCAGAGGGAAGCAGCAGCGCTGTCCCAGGCCGGCCAACGAAACTGCCCACGCCGGCAAACGCCCGCTTCCCGATAACGGCAGAAAACGTAACTTCGGGGAGCTGGCGCCGGGCTGGCTGTAGCGGCAGTGCCTGCATGGCGGCGGGTGCGCACGGTGACAGTCGAAAGTGAGGGAGCTACGAGGGAGGGCGAGGAGAGCCACCGAAGCGGCGGAGTTGCCAAGGCGAAATCCGCTTCCCAGCCGCCCTCCTCCCTCACATTCCACGGTCTCCGCGTGCGCCCTTCGCCGGGCCGTGCCTGGCGCCGCTCACTCCCTTAAGTTTCGTTTACTGCCGTTATCGTGAAGGGAGCGTTGGCCGGTGTTTGCAGTTTCGTGGCCCTCGCTCGCTATGCGCGCCGTGATATTTCACGACTCGCACTCAAGATTCTGGTTTCACGTAATAGTTTCAGCGGAAACCCGCTAGGTGGAGAGAAGTAATTAAAGGGAAAATGAGACTTCCACCCAAAAATAGCAATTGCTACAAAGGAAATCCGTATGGGCTCCTCGAAAGAAAGCATCGCAGTTGAAGAAAAATTTGTCCTGGTCCGGGACTCAAACCCGGGACCACCGCCTTTCCGGGGCAGCCGCTCTACCATCTGAGCTAACCAGGCGGCGAGCAGATGGCAGGGCGAAGTCAAATTTGTCAACAAATCGAAGTTAAGGCAAGTGTTTGACGTAATAGTTTCAGCGGAAACCCGCTAGGTGGAGAGAAGTAATTAAAGGGAAAATGAGACATCGACCCAAAAATAGCAATTGCTACAAAGGAAACCCATACGGGTTCCTCGAAAGAAAGCGTCGCAGTTGAAGAAAAATTTGTCCTGGTCCGGGAGTCGAACCCGGGACCACTGCCTTTCCGGGGCTGCCGCTCTACCATCTGAGCTAACCAGGCGGCGAGCAGATGGCAGGGCGAAGTCGAATTTGTCAACAACTCGAAGTTAAGGCAAGTGTTTGACGTAATAGTTTCAGCGGAAACCCGCTAGGTGGAGAGAAGTAATTAAAGGGAAAATGAGACATCGACCCAAAAATAGCAATTGCTACAAAGGAAACCCATACGGGTTCCTCGAAAAAAAGCGTCGCAGTTGAAGAAAAATTTGTCCTGGTCCGGGAGTCGAACCCGGGACCACTGCCTTTCCGGGGCAGCCACTCTACCATCTGAGCTAACCAGGCGGCGAGCAGATGGCAGGGCGAAGTCGAATTTGTCAACAACTTGAAACTAAGGCAAATGTTTGACGTAATAGTTTCAGCGGAAACCCGCTAGGTGGAGAGAAGTAATTAAAGGGAAAATGAGACATCCCTTTAATTTACCAAGATAGCATTCCCCAATTGAATCAGGGCAACACTTGACTTCAGTCAACCAAGATAACAGGCTGGCTTCAGGAAGGGATATTCTATGATGGATCATATCCATGTCATCAATCAGGTAATAGAGAAATCTGTGGAGTACAATGAACCTCTCTATATGGCTTTCATAGATTATGAAAAGGCATTTCATTCAGTAGAGATACCAGCAGTCATAGAGGCATTGTCATAGAGTCATAGAGGCATTGCGTAATCAAGGAGTACAGGAGTACGTGAATATCTTGGCAAATATCTACAAGGATTGCACAGCAACCTTGGTTCTCCACAAGAAAAGTAGAAAGATACCTATCAAGGAAGGGGTTAGGCAAGGAGACACAATCTCTCCAATGCTATTCACTGCATGCTTAGAAGAATAGAAGTATTGAAGCTCTTAGACTGGGAAGGCTTAGGAGTGAGTATCAACGGCAAACATCTCAGCAGCCTTCGTTTTGCTGATGACATTATCCTGTTCAGCAATACAGGGGATCAATTACAACAAATGCTTGAGGACTTTAACCGAGAAAGTGTAAGAGTGGGGTTGAAGATTAATATGCCCTTCCACTACTGTGAAGATGGAAGCCAGCAAAGCTGTGACTATGGTGGGTCTGCTGTAGTAAATATTACCATCGTGAATCTATATATTGTTACGAGGAGTATTTAATTGACAATAAACGGCTAGCACTTGTCTATTCAAGACTGCACAGAGCACACAGGTTCCAGCAGGTTTCAGTCCGACAGGAGAGCCTCTGACCCTGCCCCACTACAACATCTTTGTCTTTGCCATTGCTCATGACAATGTTATCATTATCAATCATATTGAGCGTCTTCGGCATGATTGTCAAAAAGCAAGGACACCGGCGTCTTGTTTTCGCCCTGTCCGATGGCCAAGTAGTGTGTTTTCTGTGCCAAGTCCGCACCATCGTCATAGACTAGCGTATGAGCCACAGCGTTCATAGCCACGGCACACTGCACAGCAGCGGCAGGATCCTGTGAGATCTCTCCCGCTGCTGCTTTAGGCGGCTCATACCCACATATCTTGCGGGCGTGGGCCACACATGATTTCTTTCTTACCTTCCTTCTTTCTTTCTTTATTTCTTTCCTTCCTTCCTTCTTTTCCCTGGCTCATGCCCGCATATCCCTGGCTCATACGCGCATATCCAATGCGGGTATGCGCCACACGTGATTTTATTAACGTTAATCATGGAAAGCCCGAGATAATTGAGGCAATTGAGGCAGATGACGAGGAACTAGAAGAATGCTTAATTAGCATTAAGAAAAAAGAAGAAGACCGAATATCACGTGAGGCGAAAGAGGAACGCGTAGCACGTGAGGCCAGAGAGGAACGCCAAAGACGTGATGCGCTCGAGATTAAGCGCCTTGAGCTTGAGATTTTGAGGGCTCAGAATACCGGAGAAGCGACTCCCATCTCGAGAGAACGCGAGAAAAAAAATAAAGGACTTGATGCAGTCATACCGAGTCGGGGAGGGTGTTGGCCTCTTCTTGGTGAACCTTGAGCGTACATGTGAGAAGGCTGGATTTCTGAAAGACTCGTGGCCACAGCGTCTGCTGACGTTGCTGCCGTGTGAGGTTGTAGACATGATAGCTCACATGGAAAAAGAGTAATCAGAAGACTATCTAGTCTTCTGAAAAAGTACAGGTTATTGGCGGAAGCATTCCGAACAAAGTTCAGGGAGGCCGACAAGGCCAGAAACGATTATTATGTCAATTTCGTGTACTTGTTGATGGCCAACATGAAGGAGTGGCTAAAAGTATCCGGAGCTTTTGGTGACCACGACAAAGTGGTAGAGTGTTTTGGGCTGGAACAATTCTTCCGCCGACTGCCTGAAAATATAAGGTATTGGGTGCAGTATAGGCCAGTCGTAGAGACAGTCGCAAGGGCGGCAGAGCTTGCTGAGGAATACGTATCGCGCTGGGGCCCCGAAAGCACGCTCAGGAAGGAGAATAGATTGAAATCCGACAAGCAGGAGCGTTGGTCAAGGTCGAGACCGCATAAAGAAAAGGAGAAAGCGTAGTCAGCGACCAGTAATGAAGAGAGGGAAAGGAGGAGCCACCAGAACTCAAGGCTGCACAACAAATGAAGGCTTTCGAAGCTAGAAAGCCAGTTGTGTGCTTAAACTGCCAAAAGACAGGACATATTGCCCTCGTTTGCAGAAATCCAAAAGTTCTCTTTTGGTCGATGAGCAATACCGATGGCAATATGAGATTGTTAGAACCGTGCATTCGGGATCTCGTAGTGAATAACAAGCCTTGTCGCGCACTCTGGGACTCAGCCGCCATGACGGATGTCGTTCATCCCTCATACGTAGAACAAAGTAAGTTTACAGGACAATGCGCTTGGATAAAGCAAGCAGCAGAGGCTAACAAACAGTCTTTGTCTACCAGTTGCGAGAGTCCGCGTTGAGGGTCCTTTCGGAACACTTGACACAGAAGCCGCCGTGTCAGCGTACCTTCCACCGCATTATCCATATTTGTTTTCAAACAAATCCGACGAGTTGTTGCGGAGCAGGGGAGTCATTTTCTGCGAAGGAATAGTGCAAGCTTGTAGCGCCCACCGACGCTGCAACGCGGGGCGCTTTGGTCGGCGCTCCCAACCGGTGCCTTGGCACCGACTGTCAAGGAAGTAAACAATAAAGAAGCGCAGCGCGTGCTCGAAGCGCAAGCTCGGCACATGCAGTGTTGTTCCAGGAGCTTGAGACGCTGGTCGTCGCGGCCTCCGCTCGGCTGGCCGACTTCTTAGTAGGAACGACGGCACGGCTCGTTCGCCGCCGTCACGTTCTTCCTACAAGCTCTTCAAAGGCACGACTACTCGTGGCAAAGGTAGCATGCGCAAGCCCAGCACAGGAGGACACAGCCTTACATAAGGAACCCTCGGAGAGCGCTAATAAGGTTACCAGTGAAAGCGAGGTCGTTAAAGGCGCGTCGGCTAAAGAACAGGCCACCGCACTGAGTCAGAAAGAGGCGGCAGTTTTGAGAGTGAACGGGGAACCTGTAGTATCTCGGGAAACTGAATGCGAAAGTTGCTAAACGTAGCAACTGGCACTTTGGTTACCGAGCAAGAAAGGGACCCCACTCTTCGGAACCTTAAGCACAACGATGAGGCGGAGACCGCTAAGAAAAACATAATGTTCCAAAAGAGGGCAGGCGTTTACTATCAAACGTATCACGATAGAAAAGGAGTCCAGTTTGATCAACTAGTAGTGCCACAGCGTTACCGCCAGGATCTGCTGCACCTGTTGCACGGGGACCTTTGGTCCGGACACCTTGGCATTCGAAAAACCGAGGACTGCTTGTTGCAGGAATTCTACTGGCCCGGGTGCTTTCGGCAAATAGAAGCATTCGTAAAAAGCTGCGACACGTGCCAATGCATTGGAAAGCCCAGGGACAAGGCTAAAGCCCCCATGAAACTTGTTCTAATAATTACGGAGCCGTTTCGCAGACTTGTAATAGATACAGTAGGACCTTTGCCCGCAACTCAGTCCGGCTACTGCCACATTCTTACGGTACTGTGCCGTGCAACCAAGTTCCCTGAAGCAATGCCCTTAAAAGATCTAAGCTCAGTCGAGATCGTGAACGCGCTTTTGTCCATCTTTGTGCGAGTCGGATTCCCAGCGGAAATTCAGTCGAACCAAGGAACCATTTTCACGAGCACCCTAACCTCGACGTTTCTGGAAAAATGCGGTATCAAACTCATCCATAGTTCGGTATACCATCCCCAGTCCATTGCCGTAGAAAAGGTTCACTCGGTCATGAAGCGTCTGTTGCGAGCCATGTGTTATGAGCGCAAAGCAGATTGGGAACTCTGCTTACCAGCAGCTGTGTTCACCCTTCGAACCGCCCCGCATGAGTGAACAGCGTTTTCACTGGCGGAGTTAGTCTATGGTCGTTCCCTGCGATTGCCACTCCGGATCATTCGGGAAGCCTGGGAGGGCCGGGCTGACAATCCGTCTGTCGTTGAATACATGCTAGATTTGTTAGATCGGCTGCACACGACGCAAGAGTTGGCAGGACGAGAAATGCGCAGAGTCCAAGGTAATGCCAAGCTTTACTACGACGTCGCGCGCTCGGGCGCGACGCTTCGAGGTAGAAGATCAGGTAATGATAATACGTCCCTCACCAAAAAACAAGCTGCAAGTTCAGTGGGAAGGACTGGCTGACATTGTTTCGAAATTATCTGACACGAACTACATAGTAACAGTTCCGGGTAAGAGAAGAACTCATCAGGTATACCACAGCAATTTACTGAAGCCCTATCGGCAGAGGGACGCCGTCATAAACATGTCCCTTAACATGCCAGAGGAAATGCCGCTTGACTTTCCAGAGTTGGCGCCAGCAACGGAAGCCGGTGTAGGCGAAACCATAGATAACCTCGTACAGCAAGCCGAGCTCTACCTCCCTCAGAAGACGGAGCTGCGGGAACTCATATATGAGTATAGAGATAGGTTTTCGGACAAGCCGGGACTGATGACCGCAGTTGTCCATGATATTGAATTAACCTCATCAGAGCCTGTGCGTTCGAAGGCGTATCGCGTTTCACCACACAAGCGTGAGGACATGGCTGTGGAAATAATAAAGATGTTGGAGCTAGGCGTAATAGAACCGGCAGAGAGTGATTATACTTCACCTCTTATCTTTGTTGAGGTCCCCGGAAAGGAACCACGCCCTTGTATTGATTACCGGAGGCTTAACCTGATCACGAAGGATCAAACCTATCCTATACCTCATATCGAAGAAAGGCTTGCGAAAGTGAGCAGTGCCAATTTTATCTCTACACTAGACTTAGTCAGGGGTTATTGGCAGGTACAGTTGACAGACGAGGCGAGTAGGTATGCCGCATTTATTTCTCCATTGGGAACGTTTCGACCAAAGGTCCTGAACTTTGGATTGAAAAATGCCCCCTATTGTTTCTTTAGCCTCATGGACCGGGTGTTGCGTGGTATGGAGAATTTTGCGCTACCGTATCTCGATGATATCACGATCTTTTCCGCATCATGGACAAAACATCTGACACATCTGTGAGCCGTACTGGCCCGGCTGCGCGAAGCTAACTTAACTGCCAAAGCGACAAAGTGCCTATTGGGGCGTGCTGAAGTTGCCTACCTGGGTCATGTGATTGGTCAAGGCTGCCGCCGGCCTTTCGAGGTCAAACTAGCTGCGATCGAAAGTTTTCCACAACCTCGCACTAAACGGGATATTCGTTCATTTCTCGGAGTAGCAGGATATTACCAAAAATATATTCCGCGTTACTCCGATGTTGCAAGTGCTCTGACAGATGCGCTGAGAAAAACAGAACCACAAACCATACAGTGGGACGAAGCCCAGGAAAGCGCCGCAGCGTGGTGATTTCAGCAGCAACGTGGTGACGAACCCTTGGTTCCTCACCACGCTGCTGCTGAAATTCTGCTGCTGAAACGCCGATCCCTCGCCCAGTGGCTGCTGGCCCATACGCGTTGGGATTTTCCTCCCCCGCCGGAGATGCTGTTACGATTGACGTGTGATACCCCGTTCAAAAAGGATTGCGATTGACGTGCGACACCCCGTGCGGAGAGGATTATCGGAGGACCATGCGTAAACCAACGGAGGATGAATCACTAATTTGCTATGGTTGTCTCGAGTGGTCCTCAATCTGGCGGGCGAGTCGCAGTGACTACTGGCCCCTTTGTGTGCATGCGCCCAGGAGGCGTGGGAGTCCACCTTCCACGAACTGTGCACCACAGGGGCCTCGAGTTGCCGCTAGCGGAGGCAAGCCCGTGAAACTTCGCCTAGGAGAGAGGGAGCAGCCGCCAAACCCCCGACTGGACTCAGTACCTGTCACGCGACGTTGACGTGAGCAAAATCCTGCCTACGATTTTAGCGGGCCTATTTAAGTGGCCCCATCATGTATTTTCTCATCATTCTCGTCTCTTGTTATCCTTCAACAACCATGAAATAAACAGTGCAAGTTTCGCACTAGAAATCGTCTTGCCCCTGCCTGGTCACCATGGTCTACTGGACGCCTTCAGCCTGCCTACAACGCCATGCTACCCAGTAGTAACGCCGGTCGAGCTTGAAGCAACCGGTGTCACAACACCGCGGGTTGCCAGAACCAGCCAGGATGATTTTGTTCTCGCTGCCCTCTGGAAGTTCTCTGGCTAGCGGACGACAAAAAGAGATGATGAGCGCTAGCTGCCATCTTTGTGGGGACTTCACAGATTGCAGCACGGGCGCTTGAGGACTCTTACCTTGCCTAGCCAACTGGCTTGCATCGATCATTAGCACGCGCCACCCAGGCTGATGTGGTTTTGGAATTTGTCTCGGTGAGTGCTCGTGTACTCGTTGGCGCCATTCCCGACGTTGGCGCGGTTCGTTGATTGCTGATTGCTTTACTTCTAGCGTTATCTTACTAGGGTTCTAACGCACCGTTCCACCTTGCGAGACTGCCACACAAGCAGCGGGGAACCATTTGAAGCTTTCTTTTGTGTGTGTGTGTCCCATGAACGCTTCTTCCCGGCCGTGGACATCACGCGGTGCTGTCGATCATGCTTGCATGGTATTTTCATCGTGTTCCGCGCAATTTGTCCGCGAAGTTGTAGACGCTCATTCCCACACATTGCGGTGCCTTTTTGGTTCATCTTTCTCTGGTGGTATCTCTTTTCACATTGCTCGCGTATATGCGGCGATACCGTAAAATTCCGATCAGGCACCCCCCCTCCTCAAGCAAGTCGAAATTGCCAGCAAAGTTAGGGAGGGCACTATCCCGGAACGGCACCAAAATTCAAGATGGCAACGACAAAATTTTCCCGCCAAAAAAAAAAACAAAGCGCAGTGGGAATGGCATAAAAATTTTGTTGAACATTAACTTTATTGAGCCAAAGGTTTGTTAGTGGTGTTTATCACTCTCAAAACCACCGAAGGACTACAGAAAGAGCGCATTGACGCTGCACGGACGTGTTGCCGCGACCGGCAACATGAACATTGGTTGTGCAGCTTCTATTCCAGGCAAAATTATGTCCGCTTGAGTAAAGTGACGCCTAATGTTCACTTTATTAAAAACCATGTCCATGGTGAAACGTTTCGCACTAATGAGAGTTCCGGTACAAGTCAAGCTCAGCTGCAGTGCATGACTACCGATGGCGGACAGCGAGCCGTGGCTCGGCCATACTCGCATCGCAGCTAGTGGCGCCGCAAATATCAGCATGTTTTTTTCATCGTGTGAAATTATTGCGAGGAGAGGGTAAAGCGGCCATGACGGTAACAAAACATTGCTGCTTGGTGTGATGTCAGGTTCTTCTGGTGTGAATTGTTTCACTGAGGCAGAGCCTCCGTTCAGGAAAGACAAAGCCATTTTTTTTTTCAAAATGAACTTAATATTCAAAGCAAGAAAAAGGAGGAAAAGAACAGAACACAGAAAGTACATAAAAACCAAAAGTACAATTAACCCCGTTAGTCCACGCGAGAAGAGTCTCAATCAAAACAAAGAAACAAAAATCATCGAGTCTTAGTTACTCGGGCACTTGTGTTGACGGCATGCACTAGCACTTGCGTTGACGGCAGTAGTGACGTGGCGGGCAGTGGCTCTACCGCGGACGCACGGTAGAGCCAACCCGGACGTCCGAGTCCAAGGTTGTCGGAGTCGAAGACCGACCAAGTCCGACCACTGTAGCTGAGCAGCGCCCGTACTGGTTCGCTGGCTCGCGGCTTCGCCCTGGTGCCTCTCGCCAGCGTCGTTCCAGGCCTGTGGTCACCCCCAGGTGACCTCTGCTCTCCGCACGGCGGCTCAGGAACAGCAACAGGAACCTCAACAGGAACCGCCAACATCGTCTTCTTTGTCGGCGACTCGGTGGTCTTTGGAGCAGATGCTCCTACGCAGTGCCTTGACGCTGTCCACTCACTCATGACACTTGGGAGCGTCGGCGGTTCGTTCTGAAGCGCCGTTTGCTACAGATTCGAAGTGAACTGCAAACTGGATATCAGTGGGGAGTGATTAGCAGCAGTGAAGCTGCCGGCGACACCAGAGCGTAGCCGCGACCACTCCTCTGTCGCCGATTGGTCACGTCGCTGTGCCGCAGGGAAATCCTCTGTGCCGTGTGAGAGGCAGATCTCGCCGTCGGCCAGCAGTCCGTGAACTACATACTGCCAGCCACAGTTCGCCCCGATGCGCACGTGTGCCCACTGGGACACCCGGGTGCGACGATGATTCGATGAAATGGCTTATCGGGGCACCCCGATGCACACAGGTGCGATTTGCCGAATTTGCCATTATTTCCGTGGACTGGATGTGGCAGGCCAGTGTTGGTATGGAGCGGGAGGGGGGGGGGGGGGGGGGCTTTCCTGGAACGGCACGGAAATTTGAAATTAGCAGTGAAGTCAGGGGGGGGGGGGGGGGCTCTTGCACGGGTGGGGGCACTTGCTCGGAATTGATGGTCTCTCTTTTTTTCTGCAGTTAACAAAGGTGTCGCAGCTAGCCCGTGTTCGCTCCATCTCTCTATCGTATGCTTGGGTGGCAGCTCGAAACCGATGCGTTCAAATTATATATGGGCCGTTTATCCTAAAGGATTGCACTGGGAGAGATGAGTAATGGCCACACGTACATTAGCCTAATTATTGCTCTGATGATCGACCATTACTATTTTGCGTGTGAAGCTTTCAGCTGGTCACAGGCGGCGTGCACATTTTCATGTGCCAGACAACCCCCAGCTCCTTCAGCACAGGAGCAGAATTAAGAGGAGCACCATTAACTGAAACAAAGTTTCTGAAATTTAATTCAAGCATGTCGGCACAAAATTTGTTTCGCATAAGATGTACCCTCTTTTTCGTGTCTTCTCAAATGACTTCAGATGTTGCCTGTGGCAGACCTCCTCAAGGCATCCTCGAGTGATCGCTTTCGCCATCATTTACGTGCAATTTCGCGTCTTGGCATCAGACGCGTCGCAGGCCGCTGTTTGCGCTGTGCAGAGTAAGATTCCCAATCTCGCAAAAGTGATCGTATTCCCTAATGCAACTATATACTTTCAAGCTGGCAACACATCAATGGACCAACTACGCTGAGCACGCGCCGGCCACACCGGCCGCTGCCATGCTGGTAGCATGTTTACGTTTATCCCGCAGCCAGCTGTCCGGGCGTTAGATTTTGCAAACTTTGGGCAGCTTTGGGTTGCATTGGTCAGCTGGGTAGCTTTGGGCAGCTTTGGGTTGTCTTGAGACTTCCTATCAGGACTGGAACTAGCTTACTGCCGTCTGGCTGCCAGCGGGCTGCCAGAACTCGGAAAACCGAAGAGGCCCATTATTAGAAGGGCGACCAGCCTCCTTGGCTGGGCAGGGGTATTTTGTAATTGTCCACCATTTCAGCTGCTGTCGAAGTGCTGATTGGCTGGGCCGGAGTGCGAGCAAGGAGAGAGGTGACCCCAACCAGTCTCATTCTCACTGGTACAGCTCTAGCCACTCGGCAGCGGCCGAAATGGACAGTCCACTAGGGGGACAGTTACAGAATACTCTGCATGGCTAGAACCAAACTGTTGGCACCGCACATTGTACCACTTGATACAGGCTGCTCAAGCGTGTGCCTCCTGGGGGCTGTGCGGTGCCATCTACGATCACAAAACATTGTGTTGGAAACTTTTGCGTACAGGTCTGATTGGTGAAACAGCAGGCATAGCTGTCATAGTTATTTGTGCCACTTGTGAGCTGCAGCGTGGTGTGCAGTGTGCTGCTCAAGGCCCTGTGGGAACGGCCACAACACCGGGAGGCAATTCTGGCCGAGGCATCACGGGCAGGCCGCCAGTTTGTGCGCTTTGTCAACATGCTGATGAACGACACGACCTTCCTGTTGGACGAGTCCCTGGAGAGCCTCAAGCGGCTGCACCAAGCGGCTGCAATGGACTGGGATGCCCTTCCACCTGGTGAACAGCAGGGGCGCCGCCGGCAGCTGGCCCTGGATGAGCGCCAGTGCCGCTCGTACCTGACCCTGGCCAGGGAGACCGTGGACACGCTGCACTACCTGACTGCGCACGTGCCCGACCCCTTCCTGCGACCCGTGAGCGCATTTCCTTCTTGGCTAGGCTGCTTGTGCAAGAGATTGGCTCCAATAGAGTTGATATAAGTGCCAGATTTGCCAACTTTTAGAAATATGGTTCCTTGCTTGCAAAGTGTTATCCATGGAATCGGTTTAGTTTCAAGGTACTGTTACTGAGATATTGGCATGCAGAAATGCTAGTTTTTTTTTACAAGCTTTTGCTCAGTGTAGTGCTTCCATCTTCTTGAGATCTTGCGATGGCCATGGTATCTTGTAGCATGCATACAGACACTAAGCAGATAGCAGAAGTAGCAATTGCTTTATTGCCAGAATGTGCGCTGTTTATCTGGGTACAAACGAAGGGTGTGGCATTAACTCCATACTGTCGCAACACTTCTGCCAGCTTTAATTTTTCTTTTTTTTAACTGTACCCCCACCTATCTGGTTTCTTGTGTGTTTGCGAACTGTGCCTTAAGGTTTCAGGAGTAGACTGCACTGGAACCTGCTCCGAGCTCTCGGGAACGGATATCACCTGGTCATCTTCAAGGCACCCCAATGTTGGGGGCTCATGTGAAGATTGGTCGTGCAGAGTCTAATCGTCGCCCTGTTGTGACGGTCAGGAAGGGCTGCCATTTCTCGGACCGTGGAGTCTGGTGGATCGAGCCGTCCTGGAAGTTGTAGGACTGACTGCGAGTTTTTGGCTGGCTGCTAATCCAGGCGCTTAGGTGAAACGATATAGCCGGCGTGCACAAAACGTTCTTAGTTATTCGCCTGCACTGTATACGTGATGGCGCTAATACGTGACGGTGCCTGCTAACCAAAGGGGCGCCCGGACGAGTTCCTTTCACTCGCACATAGTCACCTGCTGGGAACTCGTGCCATTTTGACCTTGACCGGGCGAAGGTGGGCTGAAGCGATTATTCAGTCTTCAATCAGTTTCTCAGCTCCGGGTGCAGAGGGCTAAGACGTGTTTTTGGGGCACATCATAAACAACTGAGCTGGTGTAACCCCTTTCGAATGCGCAGGGTATGTTCCTGTACAGAATAAAAACTGATCGACGCAATGCTGCATAGACTTGAAACGCTTTTTATGTTCTTTGATTTACTTTATCAGGCTTGCACAAGTCATTCTGCCGCCCAATTCGAAGGCGGATGATAAGGCGGAGAAGTGAGGAGGCGTATGCCATTGGAGGCAAGGAATGTGGAGAACTGAGCAGACGTGAACTGTGGTCCATTGTCTCTAACGGCCGTTCCGGTAGACCAGTACTGGCAAATATTCTTCGCAGTTCTTGTACAGTTGCTTCCGCTGTAGTTGTTTTCATGCACACAACTTCTGCCCATTTGGAATAAGCATCTATCAGGACTAGTAACCAGCATGAGTTTGCAAAAGCAAAGTCCAAGTGCACTCTTTCCCATCGTTTGCTTGCACAGGCCCAAGGCAAGAAGTCTACTTGGGATGCCATATTTTGCGCAAATACGCATTTTGTGCAAAACTGCACAACTCTGGACAGTGTCTTCTATGTCCGAAGTTTGCTGGGGCCACCACACATGGCTCCTCGCAAGCATTTTCATTCTAGTCGCGCCTGGATGTCCTTCGTGCAGCAATTTTAAAACGGGCGTAACGAGCGCACGTGACACAGTTGTGTGATTGCCCCAGGTCACACAGTCTCAATCCATTGATAGTTCATGGCATCTAGTTAAGTACGGTGCTAAATTTTTATTGCCCACTTTTGCTGGCCATCAATTTAATGTGAAGAAGTGGACCTTTGATAAGGCAGGGTCCTTCTTTGTTGCTTGTTGAATATTTTCAGCTGATAACGGCAGTTCGTTCATTCCCGAGAAAAATTGCACTTATTCACTGATGTCAGCTTCGTTCATTAGCAGAAGCCGCGATTAGCAGAGCCTTCCCTTTCCTATACAGTGTGTTTCATTTTAGCTACACCAAATTTTGAAAAATTGTCTGTGGCAGATAACACAATTATAATCCTTGATCTAAACTACTCGATGAGGCGGCCATTACTTCCATGAGAAATCAAAATGCCTAATTGAATAATTCACATAATTATGCTAATGAACTTTTAAATTACTTATTTTACGGCACATCTTTCATTATACGAATTATAGCCGCTGAGTTTGCAAGGCCTATTCACTTGGAACGAATTCTCAAGACTGAACCAATTTCGAGACATTAATTTTCTATGTGTCCGACGAAATGCATGGGCATTTCAGTTATCCTTTTGAGGAAAACGCTGTTTTATGCGTTGACGCAATTTGGAAAAATTTGGTGGAGCTAAAATGAAACACCCTGTATAGTACCCATTTGTAACGTTAGGCCGCAAGCAGCAGTATCCAGCATTGCATTCAGGCAGCTCATAGTGCTGGAATGGGCTTGTTGTGTCTGAGTAAGCCATTTAATGGCAGGTGATCAGAGCACAAAGTGAACTCTCATTCATAAATATATTTATGGAAACATTTGACAGCGAACACAACGGCAGCGCTTCTATTTGGGAGTACTCAGTCTCTGCTTTACTGAGTGTTCGTGAAGCGTATGCTATTTCGTGGAAGAGCACTGCCCTCACTCCGTATGCAGACGCGTCTGCTGCAAGGCCTATTGACTACTCTGGGTTGTAGAAGTTTAGGACACTGTCACTTGTCAACTAACGCGTGCTCCTCTAGAAGCACTCTTCAGCATCTTTGGGCCAGTGCCGAGTTCCCTTAAGTAATTGATATAGTGTTTTCAGCTGTGTGGACATGTTGGGGATGAACTTTGAGTAAAAAGATAGCATGCCAAGGTACGCTCTTAGTTCCGATTCATTCCTTGAAGCTGGCGCATTGTTAACAGCCTCAACCTTTTCAGTGTATGGCTTAATTGCACTGGTGCTAATTATATGACCCAGATCTGTGACGGAGTCTTTGAAGAACCTACATTTCTCTTGCTTGAGCCAAACGTCGTGCTCCCGAAACCGAGTAAGGACGGCTTCAACGTGTTCAAAACATTCCCTTTCTGATGCTCCAGAGCTAAGGACATCATTGAGATAGCAGGCAATGCCCTTCATGCCTTTTAATACTTGTTCCATCAGCTACTGGAATATGGCATGCGGAGGCACTGAAATGTGCGTTTTAAGCGTCAACAGCTTTTGAGAGTCGGGGTGCTCTTGTGTTTGTTGGCAGGAAGCGGTCAGGTCTAAGACAGTGAAGACCTTGCCTTGCGCAATTACAGTAGAACCCCACTGTTACATTCCCGGGTGCTGCGTTTTCCCGGCTGTTACGTCGTTTTTGGCCGGTCCCGGCACAGCTCCCATAGAACCCAATGCATTGGTAACCCCGCTGTTACGTCGCAACTGTGGGACCGTTCCCGCATCATACATTGCGAACTGCCACCCCGCGCCGGCCCGAACGGCCATTTTGACTTTTCATGTCGCTTGGCTTGGTTGCTTGAAGATGTCAGTGGCCACCCAAAGTGCCGGGGGCGACACTTATTACGTATTTTTGGTTTCCGCCAGCAAAAGTATGGCCCTTGAGATCTGCATTTGCTTTCTAAGATGGTGTCTATGACGCGTTGTGGTCCTAAAATTGGTTTCGGCTCATAGATGCTCCCTATAAAGTCAAAGGGCGATAACGCCGTCGCCGCGCGCCGTATGCTGTATGTGCAAGGGTAAGCGTGCGAGGGGAGCTGACGACCGCGTCTAAATCTTACGCGCGAAAGAAAACCAGGGAGGAAGCGCGCCTTCTTCCCCTAGCGCTCGAAGCACCGGCGAGGGAGCGAGGGGGGGGGGGGATAGTGGGCAGCGTTGTGCTCTGACATCAACCGCGTACTGTGCGGCGGCGCGCAGGCCTTATTTTGAAAGTGATCTGCGTTGGGGGCAGAGTCTACGCAGTGTAGGTGCATCGGCGGCTAGTAGCTTTGTGCGTGCTGTGTGTTCTCGGTGCTCAGTTTGCATTGAAGCGATAGACAACAGCACGAAGGTCACATCGCTCGCTTCTGCAGCGGCACATAAATTCCTCACGCCAGCATTTGATAGCGCGTGTCTGCACTCATCATGTGTGGTGTTTGCCTGTGGGCGCTGACACCATGCTTGTTAATACAGTAAAACCTTGATAATTCGAACTCGGTTAATTCGAAATTTCGGTTATTTCGAAGAATTTGAGCGGTCCCGTCATTTTCGATGCAATTTCTACTGGATAATTTGAATGGGCCGCACGGCTCTGTTCGGATAATTTGAAGTTTCCAGCTGGCAGCAACGTGCGGCTGTTAGGTTAGGGTACTCCGTACAGTCGCCAACCGATTTTCCGAGCTCGTGGGGGACTGAAAAACAGTCCGAAAAACTCGTTCGGCTGAAAAAAAAAAAGAATTGTTAGGCCCTTTAGTGCAGCTTAAAAAAAAATCTCTACTAATGCCCTGCCTCATACTACGCTTGGAGGGAATCAACTTGCTTGGATTTGCGTAGCAGTGACGTCGTCTCCGTCTACGTCGACACGAACGTCACCGCTTTAACAGAGTTCGCCATGGAAATCGAAGAAACAAGCTTCGCACCGCTTTTTAGCTCTCGCGAAGGCACAGGAGGTAGCGCCGATCACCGAGACATGAGTCTCCGAGACACCTGCTTAGTGTACACGCCATGTTCAAAATAGCAAGCGAAACTTGAGAGAAAAAACTAACTAACTGAATTAACAAGCTTGGTGTCAGCGCACACAAGCAAACATGAATAGATCTCACTCGATGACCGCAGACATTCACTGTCAAAACGCTGGCGCCGACAAGTGCGGTCTGTCGCTTCAACGGGAACTGAGCGGTGAAAGCACAATGCATCCAAAGGTCAGAGCCGTCTGGAGATCGCTTTCAAGATACGGTGCACGCGACAACCCGCACTGGCGCTAAACTACGCAGTTTATTCATTTATTTCAGTACTCTCAGGGCCAGAGGCATTACAAAGTTGTTAGCAGAGTAAAAGTCGCGCCCCCCTCCCTACATTACGCGCTGCGTTCCCGCTTTCCTTCTTTCGCATGGGAGATTGCGTCACCAGTTCCCCTTGTGCCCGGTTGGAAGATACGCAATTGGTGCCGCAGCACAGCGTCACTCCCCCTCCCTCCCATACCCCCACGGCCTTTGACCCAACGGAGGAAGTCGCATTTGTGCTTCGCCGTGTGTTCGCTCTCCGTGAAAGCGTGCGTGGCCTCCGAGACTGGAGGATGGCGCGAGGTCTATGGGTGTGTTCCAATACTCACCTTACACTGGCTAAATAGACAGCTAAGTGGATGGCAGCCATCTTAAATCTCGTTACAATTCTCACGAAGATGTCAAAGTAGATAGCATCAAAGTCAAGAATGATGCAGGCTACTTTTCTGTCTAAACAAATTATTTGGAAGCTAACAATTTACTATCACCAGTGCAACATGGTTTTCGTAAAGGGTTGTCTACAATAACTCAACTCGTTCAGACAGTCCACGATCTTTCACTAACGATAAATAGCCGAGGGCAGACTGACCTAATTTTTTTAGACTTCGCCAAAGCGTTTGACAAAGTCTCGCATCCTAAACTCTTGCTAAAAATAAATGAAATATTTAGAAATCCAAACATCACTAAGTGGTTTAGATCCTACCTCCACTCTCGTGAGCAGTATGTCGAAATAAATAAAATTAAATCCACGTCCAAAGCAGTTTTGTCTGGAGTACCTCAAGGCAGTGTTTTGGGGCCTCTTTTATTTCTTATCTTTATTAATGATTTGCCTACTGATATAACCGTCCCGCTAAGATTGTTTGCAGACGACTGCGTAATATATAAAAGGATTGAATCTTTAAATGACCAGTTAGACCTCAACACCAATTTAAATAAAATTCTACAATGGTGTAATGAATGGCAAATGTCACTGAACCCAGTAAAATCAGTTTGTATGACTATAACGCGGAAAAAGACGCCCCTGATGCATAAATCCAGTATCGGTCCCCATGAACTAACAAGAGTAACAGAATATTTAGGATTAATATTTACTTCAGACTTGAGGTGGAACATTCACATCAATGAAGTTTGTAGAAGGGCAAATAAAGTTCTTTGGGGCCTCAGGCGAAGACTGTATAGCGCAACTCCTGAAGTGAAAAACCTGGCGTATAAGATATTAATACGGCCAATCATTGAATATGCTAGAATAGTATGGGACCCACACACTGCTACTAACCGTCATAAATTGGAAAGAGTTCAACGACTGGCTTCTAGATTTATATTTAATAAATATCAGCGCATGCACTCTCCTACTGAACTATGCAGTCGTGCAAACCTTTCCGCGTTAGATTTAAGGACGAAGTTTGACCGATTAAAATTTTTGTTTTTAATTATTCATAACCAGGTTAAAATAAATTTATCTGAATACTGCATAATTTCACCGGATCAACGCTTCAGACACAGGCACAGCTTATACATACAGCCGCCAGTTACACGAAATGATACATTCAAGTACAGCTTTTTTCCCAGGGTGATTAAGGAATGGAATGAATTACCAAATTCAGTTGTCACATCTGCCTCCGTCAGTGATTTTAGTGCTGGTTTAGAGAATGTCATCTTCTCTGGTATGAATGCGTCTTAGCATGTATTTTTGTTTCTGGTGCGCATAAAACAATGTATTTTGTCCTTGTTCACTGCATGTCACTTTTTGTAGATATTGCCATTATACTGCCTTGTTTATTTTTGTTTTTGCTCGAGATGGAGCAGAATTTTGTATCTTTTCTTCTATTTTTTTTCCACTCCTGTAAAGGCCCTTTTAATTGGGTTGACAGTATAAATAAACAACAACAAACAAACAAGATGGCCACTTAGCGGGACGTAGAAACTCAACGGGCAGGTTGGCTGCGCACACAAAAACGTAGACACGCTTTCCTATACCCTAAATGTAAGTCACATAATGTTTTTCATAGGTTCGCAGGTGAAAATACTTAAAATACAGAACTAATGTGTGCTTTTCTCAACTTTCGTTTTGTCGCCGGAAGGTGGCGTCACGTCGCAAAAGCGTCTTCCAGACGGCTCGAAACGAGTTCCATTACTTGGCGTCGAAGCTGTCTTGGCTGTCTTCGTAGACATCAAAGTAGACTGTCTATGATGATGGAAAGAATTGGAACACAGCCTATATATTGATAGCGCGCGCCTCCCAATCTTGGAGGCTATAGAGCGAGTCACTGGAATCCAAGCCACTACAATATCCAACATGGCGTCCTCCAAGTTTGGGTAGCGTGGCTCGCAACGAGCGATTTAGTCCGGAAAATCGAAATTTGGGGTCTCAATTTGTCCGAAAAATTGAGTCTGAAAATGCATGAACTCAATGGTGCATTTTTGAAGTACAAAATTTCCAGCAAGTCCAAATTTTTGCAGTCAAGCAGCCACACGCCCGCTTTAGCGGCAGTTATCGATTCCGTGAACATCGTCCGCAACTTTGTTGAGTGCAGTGCGGGTGATATTTATATGCTACGTGTTGTAAGGCAGCTGGAGAACGTGGCACTTGGGGCGGCGAACTACTGCGCCAAGTAATCCCGCGTCAGTGATTACTTCGAGTAATCTTTCTCGGACATGGAAAATAAACGTGATTTATTTTTGCGGCATGCTCTTGCTTGTTTTCTTTTTTATTCATTTCGGTTAATTCGAAAATGCAGACCCACGGCAACGTTAGGCCTAGCTACTTCAACCTTCGTCATCTTGCTGTTCGGTGCCGTGTTTTTCATTGAAACAATTCACCGCTGTTAACAATGACGCCGACTCGGCCTTTGTAATCCTCGCCAATGGCTTCAACGCTCGGAAAGCAAGGCACATTACATAATGCCAGTTCACGAAGGTCAGCTTTGCCTCAATACAGCAGTATTACACGGTGAAGCATAGGCAAATTATTTATTTTATTTATTTATTAGTATTACCCTCAGGGGCAGAGGCATTACAGAGGGGAGTGGAACACACGAAAAAAAACGCACGGTACAGGCTTTGTTGTGTTAATACAGTGTTAGCTGAAAAGATTACATACAAGCGAGAAACAAAAATTCAAGCAATTGATCGAGAACAAACATAATTGCATGCTTGGTTAGTTGCATTGCAATGCACTTGTGTTTAAAACATTATGAAACTGGGAGAAGGTGGTTCCAGTCCCATGAGGTGCGGGGTACAAATGATTGATAGCATGTTTGCATTAAGCGCGACCCTATTCCCTCCTTTTCTGCATGATCAAAACGAGGAGAAATGTATGATGGAGGAAGAGTAAGGTCATTGTGCAGGGCGGGACTGTAGTATATATTGTGGAAGAGACATAGGCGAGAAAATTTGCAGCGAAAGGCGAGCGACGCAAGCTGTAAAGACTCTTTTATTAAAGATTAAAGTTATACTGGCAGTACGACTGCAGTTTTCGATAATAAAGCGGACAGAGTTATTTTGGACTAGCTCGAGGGCAGAGGTTAATATTACCGCAAGTCTGCTCCTAAGCATGTCTTCTACGACGGTAGCCTGCGAGCCACTCTGTCAAAAGAGCGTCTCCTACGTCTCGCGCGCCTGCTTGGTTTCGTGGGGTGGCGCAATCTGTGCCGCTCGTGCACACGCACGAGGCAGTGGCGCGGACTATCACTGGAGAAAAGGAAGAAGTGCGTTCGGCGCAGAGACGCTCGTGTGGAACGTTCTTGAAAACTGTTCGTGTACATAGTTTGTTTCAGGGCACAGGTTCACCCTTAATAAACCAGTTATTGTATTTTACTCCTCGAAATACCGTTGCATTCTGGTGGAGGTGCGGGGTATGTTTGGAAGTCCCCTGGGTGCCAGAGACCGGAGTCCCGATCCTCAGCGATTGGAGTCTGGAGAGCTGACTCCAGTGCACCATGCGCGCCAGCCGCCGACTTCGGGGAGACCCGCCTGAATTCGGACCACTTCCCGCTGCTACGGCCACACGGACTGTGTCTTCCGCTGACGCCACAACGATGACTAGCCAGGCGACATCACCCGAGGTCGTCGTGTACCCGCCGCGCATGCCCGAGCTGTTCCACGGCGACCCATACGAAGACGTCGAGGATTGATTGGAGCACTTAGAGAGGGTCACATATGTCAACGGCTGTTACCCGGCACTGAAACGTCGCCACGTGTACTTCGCGTTGGGGAATTCAGCAAAAACATGGTATGAGAATCACGAAGCGGTGTTAACGTCGTGGGAAGAGTTTCGGCAACATCTGCTTGCTGCGTTTGCAAGCGCCGATCGCCGAGAGAAGGCTGAGAATGCTCTCCAAGCCAGGAACCAATGCACCAACGAGAGTGTCGGCATGTACATCGAGAACATGTCCCGTATATTCAAACGTGCCGATGCAAATATGCCCGAGGAGAAGAAAGTGCGCCATCTGATGTGTGGCGTGAAGGAGGAGCTATTTGCCGGGCTGGTTCGCAACCCGCCATGTACTGTTGCGGAGTTTCGCACCGAGGCGACGACGATAGAGAAGGCCCTGCAGCAGCGCGCCCCCCACTACAACCGTGATGTCAGCAGCGCCCCTGTGGACGTTCTTTTGGCAGGCGTGGGCAAAAACACCGAAGTGTTGAGAGAGCTGGTGCAATCTATCGTGAAAGAAGAGCTTCCGAAGCTGCAGCAACCGCAAGTCGCGTCGACTGTTTCCTCGCTCGCTGCCGTCATTCGGGATAAAGTTAGGCATGCCATGTTAGAACCGCAACCGGAGGTGCAGCCTGTTTCACTTGGGCAACCACTGCAGGAACGCCACGTACCAACATACGCTGACGCTGTGCATCAGCCTGCCGTGCAAACTGCATCATTCGCAGCCCTCAGTGCCCGCCCACCGGCTTCGCTCTGTGCATCTTTCCAGGGAGAGTACAGACCACGGAAAAGCGATGTGTGGTGCACACCCGACAGGACGCTGTTCTGCTTCCATTGCGGAGAGGCTGGACACATGTACAGATGGTGCCCATATCGGCAAGTCGGCCTTCGTGGATTTGCTGTGAATGCACCTTGCCCCCTCAATGGGGAAAGACCCATAGAGATTCAAGGTTACTTGTCGTGAAGTCAACTTGCAGCTGCTAGTTACCAACACCAGCCATGGTCACCAGCGCCCGCCCGCTACCGATCACCAAGCCCACGACCCTTTTCAAGTTCCCCAAGGCGTCATTCAGAAAGCCCGCGCCTGGAAAACTAAAGCCAGCAACCTGGGGAGGCAAGGCCGCTGACGTTCGACAAAGCGAAGATCCTCCGTCAATGTCACAGTGTAGTAGCAACAAGCAGAAAGCGACGACTACGACAAGTACGCAGAAAATGTCTTCAGACTTACTTATTGCCGTGGATGGACGTGAATTGAATGCTTTAGTAGACACGGGTGCTGATTATTAAGTCGTAAGCTATGCACTCGCAAAGCAGCTGAAGAAAGTTTTGACGCCGTGGAACGGACCGCACATACGTACAGCTGGGGGTCACCTCATTAATCCTCTAGGAATTTGCACTGCAAGAGTTCTGATTCGAGGTGTAACTTACGTTACCGAATTCACAGTACTTCCGGAATGTTCGAGAGACGTTATACTTGGTATGGATTTTCTGCACGCAAACGGTGCTATAATTGACCTGCAGAATTCTAGCGTTTCCTTCTCGGCGAAGCTGGCCATTGACATGGAGGAGCCTGAGGAACCGGACTACACTGCCTTGCGAGTTCTCGAAGCAGTGTACTGGTTCACGTCAGAGATCAAGAATTCGTTGACTCCGAAGGTATAGCGGACGGCAATGTCGAGCTATTGCTGAAGAAAGGTATTTGCATTGCTAGGGGCATTATCCACTTACGCGATGGGCTTGCCGATCTATTGCTGACAAACTTCGGAAATGAACTTCAGCATGTCCCGAAGAACACTGCCATCGCCTTCCTGCAATTTTACTACAGTGTACTTTGGAGTCGGAGCCACCTCCTGCGAAAACTACAAATAAGGCCAGGCTGCAGCAGCAGTTGCAATCAGCCCACACCTATTGCTAACCGAGGCGAAAAGCATACAAGACCTCATAGGTGCTTTTGCAGAGTGTGTCTCTACTTCCTCAAGAGTATGGCGAACGCAGGTTGTTAAACACCATATAATAACAGACGAAGCAATCAGACCTGTATACCAACACCTATACCGAGTATCACCGAAAGAACGGGAGATCATAAAGGATCAGGTGCAAGAGATGCTTCAGACGATGTCATTCAGCCATCCAACAGCCCATGGGCGTCGCCGGTAGTTCTTGTCAGGAAAAAGGACAACACAATGAGATTTTGTGTTGATTACCGGAAATTGAACAGCGTCACCAAGCGTGATGTCTACCCCTTGCCACGTATCGATGACACCTTGGACCGGCTGCGTGATGCAAAGTATTTTTCTTCATTGGATTTAAAAAGCGGATATTGGCAAATTGAAGTGGACGAAAGTGATCGTGAAAAAACAGCTTTCGTTACTCCGGACGAACTTTATGAGTTTAAAGCACTCCCATTCGGCCTCTGTTGCGCGCCAGCGACCTTCTAGCGTATGATGGACAGTGTCCTGTCAGGTCTCAAATGGCAGTCATGCCTAGTCTACTTGGATGACATTGTGGTATTCTCTTCAACGTTCAAGCAGCACGTGGAGAGGCTACGTTCAGTGCTCCAGGCTATCCAGTCGGCTGGCTTGACACTCAAACCGGAAAAGGGCCAGTTTGGATTTGAAGAGCTTCCTTTCTTGGGTCACGTCATCAGCGCTCAAGGTATAAAGCCGGACCCAGAGAAGACTGCAGCCGTCGCAGGATTTCCCAAGCCACGAGATAAGAAAGAGGTGCGTCGATTTATGAGCTTATGCGCTTACTACAGGCAATCTGTAGAAAATTTCTCACAAATTTCCGAACCTCTAACAAGACTCGCCAAAAGGAGACGTACCCTTAGTGTGGCACACCGAACAAGACACTGCTTTCAATGAAATAAAGAAGCGTTTGCAATCCCCGCAAATCCTCGCCCACTTCGACGAGACCGCAGACACAGAAGTCCACACAGATGCAAGCAATCTGGGTCTTGGCGCAGTTTTAGTTCAGTGGCAAAATGGAGAAGAGAAGGTCATAGCGTACGCTAGCCGCACTCTCTCAAAAGCTGAAAGAGACTATTCTGCGACGGAGAAAGAGTGCTTGGCAGTCATATGGGCCATCAGCAAGTTTAGACCACACCTCTACGGCAGGCCGTTTCATACAGTCAGCGACCACCATTCACTGTGCTGGCTGGCAAGCTTGAAAGACCCATCCGGACGACTTGCGAGGTGGAGCCTGAGACTCCAAGAATACGATATTACTGTTGTGCGCAAGTCTGGGTGAAAGCATAACGACGCTGATTGCTTGTCACGCACACCGGTCGACTCTCCTCCTTCTGAAGACGACGATTTCCCATTCCTTTGTGTTATGCGAGCCGCGGAAATCACCGAGCATCAACGGGCCGACACAGATTTGCTCCCACTCATAAAGTATCTCGCAGGGCATAAGGTTCAAGTTCCACGAGTGTTTAAGAGAGGATTATCTTCATTCTGCCTCCCAGACGACGCACTCTACAAGAAAAACTTCCAAAACAACAATGAAAAGTTCTTACTCGTCGTACCGTCAGTTATGTGGCCTGAAATATTAGAAGCCTGCCATGATGACCTGTCATCAGGCCGCTTGGGTGTCACCCAAACATTCGCCAGAATCCATGCAAATTATTATTGGCCGAATTTATTAGCGTCAGTACAGCACTACGTGAAGACATGTCACGAATGTCAAAGGTGCAAAACACCACCCGTAAAGCTAGCTGGTCTTCTTCAACCCATAGACCCACCTAAGACTCAATTTCAACAAGTTGGGATGGATCTTCTTGAACCATTTCCCACATTGTCATCAGGGAAGAGGTGGATCGTTATCGCCACCGACTATTTGACACGATGTGCTGAAACTGGCTGCCTTGAGCGGGGAACGGCTGTCGAAGTTGCCAAGTTTTTTGTTCACAACATAGTGCTTCGACATGGCGCCCCAATGGTTGTCATAACAGATCGAGGTGCAGCATTTACAGCTGAGTTGATGCAGTGCTTGATGACGATGACTAACACCAGTCATAGAAAAAGCACTGCATACCACCCCCAAACAAACGGGTTGACGGAACGCCTGAACCGCACCATTGCTGACATGTTGTCCATGTATGTTGACATCGAACATAAGACTTGGGACGACATCCTGCCTTACGCTACATTCGCCTACAACACGGCCCTACAGGAGTCCACTCGTGTCACTCCGTTAGAACTTGTCTATGGGCGCACCATGACAACAACGCTGGATGCCATGCTGCCAGCAGATAATGATGACGGCAACCCGTGCGACGTTGACGAGTTCCTACAAAGAGCCAAAGAAGCCCACCAGTTGGCACGATGCCGATTACGCCATCAACAATGCAAGGACGCACATTCTTACAACAGCCACCGCCGAATAGTTCAGCACCAGCTGGGTGACAAGGTATGGGTATGCACACCTGTGTGACGTCGCGGACTCTCAGAAAAGCCACTTCGATGGTACTTTGGCCTGTATGAGGTTATCTGTCGACTAAGTGACCTGACTTATGAAGTCATCCCTCGTGGAAACGAGCGCACTAAATGCCCCAACATTGGTGATGTCGTCCACATAGTCCCCATGAAGCCTTATTACAAGCGCTATCGAAAAGCCTCCCCAAACTTAGTGACCCTCCTGCCTGCATCGGGACGATGCTTATTGAAAGGGGGAGTAATGCCGCAAGTCTGCTCCTAAGCATGTCTTCTACGGCTACGTTCGTCGGCTGCAGCTAGGGCACGCCGACGAACGCCGGATATGTCGGCCGCGCCTCGGACTGTGGCAAGGGCAACCTGAGAGAGGCTGATAACATATTGTCACGATTAAAGAAGACAATGAAGGGATGGACACAAGCGCAAGCATCTCTCTGACGAAGTTAAAGTTGGCGCGGACAATTATTGTTGGGCCTTGAATATAGAGCCTGTGTTTGTTGTCGCACCACCGTCGTTCTGTGTGCCGTTCTTCGCATCTTGTGACACTGGTGGAGGTGCTGGGTACTCTCTGATGCCCGGAACTCCTGTGCGGAGTGCAACGCCCAGTTCAAACCCGCAATCAGTTCCTCCAGTGGACACTCCTGTCCACCGCTACAGTCGCCAACTGTGTGGCCTCAGCCCGGAGGTAATCTTCTTGGAGAACTCCTCACCAACCGGACCTCTACCTAACGAGATGGCAACCGCAGGACCTTCTCGGGTGACTCTGCAGCATCCTCAGACTCCAGAGACATTCCATGGTGATGTTTACGAGGATGTCGAAGATTTTCTCGCGCAATACGAGCGAGTCGCCAAGGCGAATCGGTGGACTGCAGAAGAAAAACTCTCACACGTCTACTTCGCTCTGGCGGACAGCGCTCGTACGTGGTACGAGAACCGGTAAGCCACACTGACTTCCTGGAATGAGTTTCGACAGCAGCTTACCACCACCTTCGCAAACAACGATCGTCGCGATTCTGCCCACCAACTAATCGAGTCGCGCATCCAGAAACCGAATGAGAGCGTCGCCATGTTTGCGGAGGACATGACCCGCCTGTTCCACCGCGCTGACCCAGAGATGCCGGAAGCAAAGAAAATCCGCCATTTGATGCGAGGCGTCAAGGAACAACTTTTCGCCGGTCTTCTTTGCAACCCGCCGACAACCGTTGCGGAATTAATCTCAGAAGCTACGTCCATTGAACGAGCACTGCAACAATGTTGCCGACCCTTCGATCACCCAAGCAACGCCTCGAGCAACGTTTATGCTCTGGCTGCCGGCAATGAGCTTCATGAGCTCAACCGGGAGGTTGTTCGTGAAGAGATTCGCAACCTCCTTGTGACCCCGCAGGAGTCAGTCGGGGCTTCTGTAGCAGAGGTTGTGCGACAAGAAATCAGGCAGGCATTCTCATTGCCCGAATCTCTACCGGACCAACGGTCTCTCAGCTACGCATCGGCTGTTCGTCGTCCTCCTCCAGCAGCAGCCTACAACTCACAACCAATGGCTCGTCCATTCAACGAGCCGCCATCCCCACCGAACAACGCTGCACTCGAGCACTGACCACGCAACCTAGTGTACCTGTGGAAACATCAGCCTACTTTCCTCCACAGGCGACTGCAGCTTGGCCGCAGAGGACGCCCACAAGTCGACCATTTGTTCGCAAAACGGAAATGTGGCGCGCCGTCGACCGCCGTCCTTTGTGCTTTCATTGTGGAGAAGCCGCCACGTTTACCGTTTTTGCCCGTATCGTGACCCCGGATACCAGAGCTTTCCACTTACCTTTCCTCGAGTTCGCTTCGAAAACAGGCGCTACAGTGACGATGTTGCTCCACAAGGACATCCATTCACTCGTCGAACCCGCTCTCCGTCACCTGCACCAAGCTCTTCGCCGCAAGGTCGCAGTTACACCGATGTAGTCAGGGACGGCAGGTCCCCTAGCCCACGTCAGGGAAACTAACAGAAGCGACCTTTGGGGGGGAGGTTGCCGACCGTCGAAATGCTTCAACACCCCACACACTATCTGTGCAATCGGACAATATGCCTCTGCCGACCCCAAGGGAAGTCGTAAGTGCCGACTTCACTGTTTTCATAGACGGACACCCAGTAACCGCGTTAGTAGATACTGGGGCCGATTTCTCAATAATTACCTAGAAACTCTCCGATAGCCTTAATAAAGTCAAGACATCATGGACTGGTCCCCACATAAGAACGGCGGGAGGTCAATTGATGACCCCTACAGGCAAATGCACAGCCAGAATTGATATTGGTAACTCGACGTTGTGGGGGTCTTCCCCAACCCGTAGCGCGTGTAATCGCAGCTACGCAGGGTTCGGGTGAATAAGGCAACAAGCGAGTCATCTCAACAACGTTTATTGCTGTCAGCAATAAAACACACTTGCAGAGGGAAGTGCGCTCTGTATAACAACTAATAAAATAGGCATGCCTCGTCGCGTGTGGTAGTCACGCAACGAGGTCACTCACGGCTTTCAGCAGGTAAAATCCGTCCGGGCAGTTAGGTCAAGCGAGGTCAGAGAGACCGGGGGTCTCTCGGTCGCGCTCTTTTATATCTTTTTACCTTTCCGCGAGGGGAGTGTCCTCCTCGCCCGCCGGATACTTTCCCTCTTCCCGCGCGGGCGCGCGCGTCGCGAGAGGCGAGCGAGAACCGGGAGAGGGCAAAGTTCATTTCTCCCGTGTCCGCCCGGCTCCCGCGGCGCGCGTTGTGCGCGCACGAGATGCCCGCCCGGCTACCGCCGCGTGCGCTCCGTTCGCAAGCGACGGGCGAGCGCCTGCGGGAGAAGGTGGCAGCGTGTGCTCCCCACAATGTTTGTTGCAGCTTTCGTTATATTGCTGGAGTGCTGCAGAGATGTGATACTGGGAATAGATTTTCTGCACGAATACGGTGCTATTATAAACATTCCAGACAGGTCGGTCACGTTTTGGATTAATGCAGATTTGGCCGTACCCTGTGACGATCAGCGACGTGCGCATTTACGTATCTTCGATGACGATGTGACCATCCCTCTTGTGGGGTCTCACATGTGCTCTTGGGACAAAGGAACGACAACGCAGTAGTGCAGACAATCAAAAGGGCATTTATTGCACCTTTCATACACTAATACATACTAGCCGAATTACAACCAATAGAACATTCACACGGGCGCGCGACAAATCAAGGAAGTCCGACTCACCGCGACCCGCTAGCGAGCGAATACGTTCGCCCCCTGCTATGACACCATCGCCTAGTCGTTCGCGTGTACAGTCACGCGAACGGTGGCGCGCTCGAACGATCCGTGTTCGTCCATACCGGTGTCCTGCTCTTAGCCTCGCGCGACGGTCGCGCGATGCGGGCCGGCGCACGCGCGACGCGTCCGTGCGTGTTCGTCGCCGATCCCAAGCCAAAGAGAGAGCCCTCGACCTTTTTCTCCCAATTGACCCCGGCGTTTCGGTGGCGTTAGCATCGCGACACTAGCGCCATCTCTCGCAACGCGCCGCAACCACCGCCGGTAGCCACGCAGAGAAGCCGGACTACAGGAGACATGCGGGGAAAACAACATCAGGGGACGCGTGAGAGTCGCGCATTCCCACATCCCCCCAACCTTAAATCACTACACATACGCCGGCGAAACATGTCACAAGGCCTATCAACGCGCGCGTCGCGAACAAAAGTTAGTACATGCGACAGTGGCGCCGCCGAGTAAATGTCCACGCATTATCCACAACGTGCGAGCCGACATTGACTCTGGGGTTCACCGCTGGCATCCGTTGGTCACAGCACCACGTCTGCAGATTCGATGGCACGACTCCAGCCCAGGACTCCGGAAACGGCGACGCAGAAGTCGGCACGAGCAAGCGTCGCTCGCGCCCTGCTGACTAGAGCCGCAGTAGCCGTTGGTGACTGCCGGCTCTTTTCCCAGCCGCCGAGGGTTGCGAGCCGGACATTGGCGGCCGCCGAAGTCGCTGCGCCGACATTGACCACAGGCATCTCCAAAGCCTGGGGTAGCTCGATTGTAGTCCGGGGCAGCAGCGCTGACGATGTGCAGGTGACAGCAAACCAGGAGTGACTCCGCTCACGCTGCGTACACTCAACGCACTCGACAAACACTAAAGTAGTGCAAGGGAGAGGAATTCGGCATACGCATCGCCCACGTGGTACGATGTTCAATTCGGCTAGCAAAATTTCGGGCGGCATAGCAGATGCTAAGTTCACGTGAACAAAGCTTACTTTCTTGAGTCGAACGAGAATTTCAATTCGTGCTAGGCGAACTAATGAGGGAAGCAATGTGCGACACCTCAACACCACGGTCCACCAGGTTGTGTCCCTCAACGTGCGACAGGCGGCTTTGTTAAGCCTTAGGCCTAATGCGTCGCTACTTTGACAACAACCGGCATCCAAAAAAAAAAAAAAAACACCCAAAATGGGCACAAGAACAGGCAGCCGCGAAGAGACGTTAGCTCTGTGAGGTGGTCCTACTCCGCTCGGTGCACACAGCATCCGAGTTGACGGCGCCCACCGTCCCAGACGGTGTCGGAGCGCCCGGTGCCAGGCCGCAATACCAGTCAGCCCGTAGCGGCACCCGTGGCCCGCGGCCACCCGGCTCCCTGAGCCTCGACTTCCGAAGTCAAAGATATAGAAGAAGCTATTTACATAAGAAATTCGGACCACCCACGAGGCTTCCGTACTCACTCGCTTCAGGCTTGCCAATGCTCCGCGGGCGCTAGGCCTCGCTCTCCCAGGATGCAGACCACGTGGCTCTCGTACCGACGAGTGTACTTCAAAACACTCGCGAAAAGGCTTAGCATGTTGAAAAGTTCAAACACGCTACAGCAACCGTCGCCTCACTCAAGAAAGCACACCGCCGACACTAGCGATCAAAATCCACGCTAGGACTACGCTTCGGTTGAAACATCTCGAACCGAGCAAAACTGTTAAAATTATCGTCCGATGCCCCAAGAGGTCCACGTTGGGCAGCCAGATGTGGGGTCTCACATGTGCTCTTGGGACAAAGGAACGACAACGCAGTAGTGCAGACAATCAAAAGGGCATTTATTGCACCTTTCATACACTAATACATACTAGCCGAATTACAACCAATAGAACATTCACACGGGCGCGCGACAAATCAAGGAAGTCCGACTCACCGCGACCCGCTAGCGAGCGAATACGTTCGCCCCCTGCTATGACACCATCGCCTAGTCGTTCGCGTGTACAGTCACGCGAACGGTGGCGCGCTCGAACGATCCGTGTTCGTCCATACCGGTGTCCTGCTCTTAGCCTCGCGCGACGGTCGCGCGATGCGGGCCGGCGCACGCGCGAAGCGTCCGTGCGTGTTCGTCGCCGATCCCAAGCCAAAGAGAGAGCCCTCGACCTTTTTCTCCCAATTGACCCCGGCGTTTCGGTGGCGTTAGCATCGCGACACTAGCGCCATCTCTCGCAACGCGCCGCAACCACCGCCGGTAGCCACGCAGAGAAGCCGGACTACAGGAGACATGCGGGGAAAACAACATCAGGGGACGCGTGAGAGTCGCGCATTCCCACACTCTGCACTCGAGCGCTCTTGTGCCTGTTACATGCGACTCGCCAAGGTGCTCCAACATGATCGCCGAACAATTTCCTGGTCTGCTGTTTAGTCATGGCGTATCAGTTGCAAGAGGTGTAGTTGACATCACTCGCGGACAGACGGACGTCCTACTAACAAACTTTAGTCCTGAACGCCGGCATTTTACAAGAGGTATGGCAGTCGCGTACGTGGAAGAGCTGAATGAGGTTACCGACTGCATGACTGTTGAACAAGACGATTCGCCCAGTCTGCCGAACGTGCCTCTATCCGTTGATGTTGGCGCAAGTTTGCTACCTAAACAAAAAGAAAGACTCCTCGAGCTTATTGATGAGTTTTGGAACTGTTTCTCTTCGACGTCCAAAGTTGGCCAAACGCCACTGACCAAACATCGAATTATTACAGACGAAACGGCCAGACCCATACGGCAAAACCCATACCGGGTGGCAGCGCGAGAACGCGAAGCGATAGAAAACCAGGTTCAGAAAATGCTTCAAAATGACGTTATTCAGTCGTCCAAAAGTCCTTTAGCATCGCCGGTAGTGTTAGTCAAAAAGGATGGCAGCTTACGCTTCTGCCTCGACTACCGCAAACTCAACCAGGTCACTAAGAAGGACGTTTACCCGCTACCCCGCATAGACGATTCTCTCGATAGACTACAGCATGCACGCTATTTCTCGTCGATGGATCTAAGGAGCAGCTATTGGCAAATAGAAGTAGACGAAAGAGACCGCGAGAAAACAGCATTCGTGACACCTGATGGCCTCTATGAATTTAGGGTACTTCCCTTCGACTTGTGCTTCGCGCCGGCAACATTTCAGCGGCTAATGGACACCGTTTTATCAGGACTCAAGTGGCAAACGTGCTTAGTATATCTAGACAATGTGATGGTATTCTCTGCGACATTTGACGAGCACTTGAGGCGACTACGTGCTGTTTTTCAAGCCATACGGTCCGCCGGTCTCACGCTTAAGCCGGGAAAATGCCATTTTGGCTTCGAAGAGCTTCTTTTTCTAGGCCATGTTGTCAGTAATGAGGGGGTACGGCCTGATCCGGAAAAGATAGCTGCCGTTGAACATTTTCCTGTGCCATCCGACAAAAAGGCAGTGAGACGATTTTTAGGCTTATGCACATATTACCGCGTTTTATTCAGAACTTTTCACGCATTGCGTCGCCGTTGACATGCCTCACCAGAGAAGACGTAGCATTCGTATGGGATGAAGATCAGCAGAAAGCATTCGACGAGCTACGGCAACGCCTTCAAAATCCACCGGTCCTGGGACACTTCGATGAATACGCCCTGACAGCAGTTCACACCGATGCCAGCAATATCGGCTTAGGAGCTGTACTTGTGCAGTTGCAAGACGGCGCTGAAAAAGTAATAGCTTATGCAAGTAGAAGCCTTTCCCGCACAGAAGAAAATTATTCCACCATAGAAAAAGAGTGTCTTGCGGTGGTTTGGGCGGTGATCAAATTTCGCCCATATTTGTACGGCCGCTCGTTTGCTGTTGTCAGTGACCACCACTCACTTTGCTGGCTGGCGAACTTAAAAGACCCATCAGGACAATTGGCGCGCTGGAGCCTTAAACTTCAAGAGTTCGACATGACTATTGTGTACAAGTCGGGAAAGCGGCATACGGACACCGACTGTCTTTCTCGTGCCCCATTCGAACCTGCAAGTCCAGAAGATGACGATGCTACAGCGTTTGTTGCGGTTGTCAACACGAGTACGCTTGCACAGCAGCAACGCGAGGACCCAGAATTGAAGCCCATTATTAGCTTCCTGGAGGGTCGCACTTCTACTCTGCCAAAACGTTTTGGAAGAGGACTTCCATCGTTTTGCTTACGCAACAAAGTCCTCTATAAAGTGAACTTTTCTCCGAATGGCAGCCCCTACTTGCTCGTCGTCCCACCATCTCTCAGGAATGAAATATTGCAGGCGTGCCATGATGAAGCAACATCCGGCCATTTGGGCTTCACACGAACGCTTTACAGAGTGAGACAAAAGTATTACTGGCCAAGATTGAGGGCGACCGTTCAACAGTACGTCCGCACATGCCTTGATTGCCAGCGGCGGAAAGTGCCAGCCGTCAAACCAGCAGGCTTCCTCCATCCTATCGATGTACCCAGAACTCCATTTGCACAAGTCGGAATGGATCTGCTAGGCCCATTTCCAACTTCTGCTACAGGACACCGATGGATTATCGTAGCCACGGACTATCTCACGCGCTACGCCGAAACCAAAGCTCTGCCACAGGGAACGGCCAGTGAAGCAGCTTGATTTTTTATAGAAAATGTACTGAGACATGGCGCCCCCACAGTATTAATAACCGACAGAGGAACTGCATTCACAGCCGAGCTATTGGGCACTGTTTTAAGACTTAGTGGCACATCTCATCGGCAGGCAACGGCGTACCATCCACAAACGAATGGACTCACGGAGCGCCTCAATAAGACACTTGCGGATATGCTTTGCATGTATGTTGATGTGGAGCATAAAAACTGGGACGAGATATTGCCATATGTCACCTTTGCATACAATACGGCTCAGCAAGAGACTACGAGGATGACACCGTTCCACCTTCTCCACGGTCGCGATGTCACAACCATGCTCGACGCAATCTTGCCGCTTGAACATGGAGAGCGATGGCGTCGAAACTGATGCTGACTACATCACTCAGCGTGCTGAAGAAGCCCGACAACTTGCACGCATACGTATTCGTCGGCAGCAGGAGTACGATGCAGGGCGCTATAACCTTTGCCACCGAAGAGTCTCCTACGAGCCTGGAGAGAGAGTTTGGGTCTGGACTCCTGTCCACCATCGTGGCCTTTCAGAGAAACTACTGAGGCGGTACTTTGGTCCGTATAAAGTCATACGACGTCTCTCTGATGTCAACTATGAAGTCGTTTCCGATAGTCCACATTCCTCAAGGCGTCAACAGAATCCACCGGAGATTGTGCACGTCTCCGGATGAAGCCTTATTTGTCCGAATGACATCACTGCAGCGTGCGCGTGGACAGATCCTGGCGTCGTCACGATAAAGCATCGAGACGATGCTTTCTTAGAAGGGAGGCAATGTCACGACTAAAAAAGACAATGAAGGGATGGACACGAGCGCAAGCATCTCTCTCTCCGAAGAAGTTAAAGTTGGCGCGGACAATTATTGTTGGCCCAACTTGCCGTCTTGTTGCAATTATTGTTGGGCCTTGAATATAGAGCCTGTGTTTGTTGTCGCACCACCGTCGTTCTGTGTGCCGTTCTTCGCATCTTGCGACAATATCACCTGGTAGCTCCCCGCAGGGGCGTCTGCGTCAGCAGGCGTTTGGTGAGTTGCACCACCACGTACCCGAGCACACGAGGGTTGGACCCTCCCACGTTTAAACGTGCGTGGCTTAGCTGTGTCCGGGGAAAAGGGGATCCTGGGAGTTGAGCCGACGCTGAGTGCTTGGACCTTTATGGCCCCTCGGCGGAGGCAACACACCCCTTTGGCCTTGGCTTCACGTAGACGGCACCCCCGGACTGACCCACCCGGGGGAAATCGGTGGTCGCCTTTTCCTATCCCCCTCTCCAACCTTTTGCTTTCCTGTCTCCTTTCTTTTCCTATCCTATCATCTCCTCTCTTCTGTCACTTCCTCATTTTCATAGGCGGCTTGGGTTAACCTTGTGCATGTGCCCTCCCTTGAGTATAATATATTAGGTTATAGTGGCAATGTACGGTTGGCGCCTGCAGCCTTAAGTGTTAAACGCTGCAGCGTCCCCTAGTTGGGCTCCGTGGTGGGTGGCCGCCATTGCATTTCAATGCACACAGCAGCTTGTGGGGCGACACGCGTATGGATGCACGAGGACGCCTAATCGAACAATTTCTTTTCTCCTCTGGTGCGTGTCTCCTGAATGAGAAGGCACCCACCTACTACAATCTCGCAAACAAAACATTTTCTTCCATTGATCTCAGTGTAGCTTCCCCGTCTATATTTCCTGAACTTAAATGGAAAGTTATAAAAAATCCTTACGGGAGTGACCACTTTCCCATACTGCTGAGATCACCACTACAAAACGAACCTCCACCACAGGCTCCCTCCCCGTTGGAAGTTCGATACGGCAGATTGGGAGAAATTCCAAAGCCTTACAAGTGGTATCTCGTGACTTATCTTTGCTGGGAATTGATGCTGCTGTTGAGTATCTTACATTGTTTATAATCGATGCCGCTTCTGCATGTATACCAGAAATGAGTGGGGCGACCTGCAAACGCCGTGTCCCATGGTGGAACGAGGTATGTTGGAACGCTCGTAGGAAACCGAACAAAGCGTGGGGGTCGCTACGCGACTCCCCAACTGCGGAGAATCTCGTTAATTTTAATAAAATAAAATCGGGAGGGCAGAAGAACGCGCCGACAAGCCAGGAGAGAGAGTTGGGAGAAGTTTTTATCAGGCATCAACTCATATACAGACGAGGGCAGAGTCTGGCAGAAAGTAAATAAGATAAAAGGGCTACAAACTTATTCAGTCCCGTTGGTAAACACACAAGGCGACAGTCTGGAAGACCAAGCTAACTGCCTGGGAGCACATTTTGAACATGTGTCCAGCTCGTCTCATTATTCCCAAAGATTTAAAAGGCACAAGGCTGCAATAGAAAAACAGAAACTAGAAAGAAAATGTACCGGAGACGAGGCATACAACCAGCCTTTCTGCATTGCTGAGCTGTATGCATCGCTTAGTTGTTGCAATAAGTCTGCCCCAGGCTCTGACCGCATAGCTTATCAAATGCTGAAACACCTTCCCCATGAAACAAAGAAAACTCTCCTCTCCCTATACAATGCTATATGGACCTCCAGCAAGATCCCCTCTGCCTGGAAAGAGGCCATTGTCGTTCCTATACTGAAACAGGGCAAGGACCCATCGTCTGCTTCAAGTTACCGCCCTATAGCACTAACAAGCTGCCTCTGCAAACTGTTCGAAAAAGTGATAAACCGCCGACTAATCCATTTTCTCGAATCAAACAAACTGCTTGACCCGTACCAATGCGGGTTTCGAGAAGGTCGATCCACCGTCGACTATTTGATACATACGTATTGAGACGCAAATTCGTGAAGCTTTTGTCCGTAAACAGTTCTTTCTGTCTGTATTCCTTTATATAGACAAAGCCTACGATACCACGTGGCGTTTTGGAATACTTAGAGACCTCTCACACGTTGGTATACGTGGTTGCATGTTAAATGCCGTCGAAAGTTATTTATCTAATCGCACTTTCCGTGTTCGTGTGGGAAATGCTTTATCAAGACCATTTGTGCAGGAAACTGGAGTGCCACAGGGCGGGGTGCTCAGGTGCACTCTCTTTATCATAAAAATGAGTTCTTTGTGCCTGTATATCCCAAGAAACATGTTTTATTGTACATACGTCGATGATGTACAGATAGGTTTCACCTCCTGCAATCTTGCAGTCTGTGAGCGGCAGATTCAACTTGGTCTGAACAAGGTGTCGAAGTGGGCAGACGAGAATGGGTTTAGCCTTAACCCACAAAAGACCACCTGCGTCCTGTTCTCTAGAGGGGTCTGCACCCCGATCCTGACATTGAGTTGCAGGGAGAACGCGTGCCCGTAAAAACAGAACATAAATTTTTAGGTGTGATTCTAGATACAAAGCTTACATTTATGGCACATATACGATATGTAAGAAACAAGTGCATGAAAACAATGAATATTCTAAAGGTGTTGTCACGCACCACTTGGGGTAGTGACACAAAGTGTCTTTTTAATTTGCATAAGAGCCTCATACTCACAAGATTAGATTACGGAGCCATAGTGTACCATTCCGCAACGCCAAGCACCCTGAGGATGCTGGATCCTGTACACCATCTAGGCATCCGCCTAGCCACTGGTGCCTTCAGGACAAGTCCTGTGGCAAGCCTGTATGTAGAGGCGGACGTGTGGTCGCTTGACATTCAACGTTCATCCTTAAGCCTCACCTATTTCCTGAAAGCAAATTCGAACCCGGAACATGCTTCCTTCTCAACCGTAAATGATATGACCAGCGCCACACTCTTTAATAACCGGCCGACAGCAAGAGAACCTTTCTCACTACGTGTAAGGAAAATTAGTGATGAAATGGAAATACTTTGATGGCCCCAGCAAAGCCAGTGCCACCGTGGCAGTGGCAACTCGTAGAGTGTGATACAGTAAAAGCTCAATGATACGATCACGGCTAATACGATTTTCCGGATGATACGAATTTTTCTGTGGTCCCGGCCGAGCCCCAATACTTTGCAACGTGCTAGAGAACGGTTGTTACGAATCGATTTCCGGTCTGCGTCGGTTGATACGAATAAACTCCGCCCCACCGACAGCCGCGAAAGAGAACAGCGCGCAGTCACGCGCTTTCTCCTGTTCTCTTTTGGTGCGGAAGCGCGGATGCGGCGCCGGACAGTGCGGACTCCGCGACTGGGCGCGAAGAGTTTGAAGCGTTGGCGCTTTTGTACTTTTCCTCCTTTTCGGCGGCCGCCCATCGGACGGAGTGGCTGCTGTGCTTCGGGCCGCGTTCTTTGTGTTTGCGCCATTTTATCTAGTCGCAGCGAGCTATGTCTACCGAGATAGATTGTCTACCAAGATAGAAGGACATTAGAGACTTTTTCTTCAAGAAATAAATGCTTTTTACGTACATGTGCCTGAGTGAGGTCACCTCTGACTCTTTAATTTAGCTACAGTCAAATCTCGTTAATTCGAACACGCTTATTTCGAACATACTGCGCACCGACAATGCTCTTAGCAGCGCGCCAAATCACGCGGCGGCGCCTCCGACCGGCATTGCTCCGACACCGCCGTAGAGCAAAAGCTCAGAAGAGACCCCGCAATGCCGCGCGCGAAGGAACGGGGGGGAAAAAAATGAACCCGCGGGGGAAATTTCACCCTCTCTCAAATTGCAAGGTCGCCGTTTCTGCATCGCGCCGGAACAAGCGTGTACGTGCCGACTAGTGTGTTCTAGACAACCGTATTCTAGCACACACTAATGCCGACGTCTCAGCCACGCCGATAAAATGGCAGTGAACCCTTCTCCTCTATGCTTCCTCTATTTTCTAGTCACATGTTGACCTTGCACGCTGCGGCAGCAGCGCAGAGGGAAGCAGCGGCGCGGCGGAGGCGCAGTCGGGCCAACGAAACTGCCCACGCCCGCAAACGCTCGCTTCCCGATAACGGCAGAAAACGAAACTTCAGGGAGCGGCTAAAATAAGCTGGTGCCAGCACGGCGGCGGGCGCGCACGGAGATGTGCGCACGGAGTCAAAGGTGAGAAAGCTACGAGGGAGTTGAGAGGGAGGGAGGGAGGGACGGAGGGAGGGCGAGGGGAGCCACAGAAGCGGCGGAGTTGACGCGGCCAAATTCGCTTCCCTGCCGCCCTCCTCCCTCACCTTCGACGGTCTCCGCGCGCACCCGTGTGCCGGCGCCGCCCGCTCCCTGAAGCTTCGTTTTCTGCCGTTATCGGGAAGCGACCGTTAGCCGGCCTGGGCAGTTTCGTGGCCCACACTTGCTATGCGCATGCTCGCCGCGATATTTCACGACTCGCACCGTTCGTGCATCGTGCTATGATGCACGAATACTTCAAAAATACGTTCTTTTAATTCGAACAAATTTTCGGGCTCCTTCGAGTTCGAATTATCGAGATTCGACTGTAGTTTTAATGGTTTCGATGATACGAATTTCGGCTAATACGAATATTTTTCGTGACCCCGTGAGATTCGTATCATCGAGCTTTCACTGTACTTCGTTTGTAGAAGTTACAAAAGACGCTCCAGAGGCACATATCCGGATGCATTTTCTAGAAATCCAGTTCAAGTACTCTTCATGCACTCAGTTTTACACTGACGCTTCCAAGTCACATGCAGGGGTATCTTATGCAGTAGTCGGCCCACCGTTCTCCGAGTCCGATGTACTGCACCCGGAAACAAGCATTTTTACGGCTGAGGCCTATGCACTTTTATCGGCTGTGAAGAGTATAGGCAAATCGAAACTCAAAAGATCAATAATATTTACAGACTCCCTAAGCGTCGTAAAAGCCATCATGACTCTACATGGACACACAAACCCTGTACTTATTGAACTGTATTCTGCTCTGTGCAAGGCATACATGTCTAACCAGCATATTATTATAGCATCGAGGGCAATGTTCTGGCTGATCGAATGGCCACATCAACTACATCGCCAGCCCTTAACCCTACCGTTTCTATCCCTGCCAGCGATCTCAAGCCCTACTTGAGAAAGAAACTTCGAAGCCACTGGCAGCGCTTGTGGGATGCCGAAACGAACAATAAGCTCCACTTAGTTAAGCCACAGATAGGTCCCTGGCATCCCGTTACGAAAATACGAAGAACAAATGTCCTATTCTCTCGTCTGAGAATAGGACATACATACGGCACCCATAATTTCCTCGTAACTGGAAATGACCCGCCAACCTGTGGTAGATGTGGAGAGAGGCTTACCGTGCTCCACGTCCTCGTGGAGTGCAGGGAAGCCGAAACAGAAAGAAAAAGGCACTTTCCCCTAGCATACCGGTACTGTCTCCCACTCCATCCCGCTATCTTTCTGGGCGACAAACCTCTCTTTAGCACTAAAGCTGTCCTGGATTTTCTGAGCGATGTAGTATTGCATGTTATTTGCCCAATAGTTTCGTAGCGCATCCTCTCTCCAGAGGATGTTGCCGCGATAGTAGTTTTGCATAGCACGCGACTCTAGGCCCTTGTGTTTCAAAGGGTCTGTCAAGGCAGTAGTGCTGTTTGAAAAGTTTATCAGTGATAAATTTTCGTTTATCTTCATTATCTTGCAATTTGTTCTTTCGTGTTCGTAGTGCACCTCATTAGCCATTGCCATAATTTTATTACATATATATTTTACGCATTTTACAGCAATTGTTTTTGAGGCCGTTTTACAGCCACGACACATCTACCTTTCGCAATTCATTGCTCCATTGTCAACGCCTGAACCACGGAGCAAGAATTCTTGAGGAGGCGAAACTGCGCTCGCTCGGGCGTCCTAATAAAGTTAAGGAATCGGGCACAGCGCTCACGCGCCCTCTGTCGTGAGATTCCGCTAGCGGAGAAAGAAAAATGAGCGCGTCCCTCTCACCACGCTCTCCGACGAAGCTCGTCGGTTCAAGGCCATTCATCGCCGTTCGCGCTTTGCGCCCGAATGGATGTTTTTGTGCGTCCTCGCCGGCTCCAAATTTTAACGCGATAGCGTTAAAGAGCTCGTTTCGCAGAAATACCGGTGTCGGTGAGGCTAGCAATTGAGAAGGCGATGCGCACGGGGCCCGACTACTCTATTGCGTTCTACTCTAGAAGGCGAAGCTCAAGCGCACTCCAAGTTTTTTCGGTAAACTAATGAGAAAAATGGCGTCACATACAGGGAAATTACCAGCGTGATATATTTTGTACAACGTGAAATCTATAATTTTTGATTATGTGAACCCAATGAGTTGGGTATAATTTATTTCAACGAATAATGGGACTTAACCTATATTCCATCAATTCAGATTTGGGATGTTGCGGCGGCCGCATTTAGATGGAGGCGAAATGGTAAAGGCCCGTGTATTTACATTTAGGTGCACGTTACAGAACCCCAGGTGGTCGAAATTTCCGGAGCCCTCCACTACGGCGTCCCTCATAATCATATCGTGCTTTTGGGACGTATAACCCTGCACTTATACTAAGGCGAAAGCCTTAGATGCCTCATTAAACGCGAAATTTGACCGTCAGCGTGCCGCGACGTCGGGGACGAGTGATGCAATATATCATCACCACCATCAAATACCGCCCTAGGACGTCACGATGACTCGGATTGTAAAAAATGATTGCCTTGCAGGACGCGTACCCACTGATGCAGTTCGGCACGAAACATTTGCGCCCCATCCTGAAGAACCACTGGTCTAAATCTGCAAAGCACTCTCCTTTGTCGCGGCGTAAAAAGCGCGCGCAAACTTCGGAGTCGGCGCCGCCGGCGAAACGCGCGGAAGCCACTGAGAGCGCTAAAGAGAAAGAAAACCAGCAAATCGCGAAGGGATGTGCGAACTTATTGGGAACTCTCCCTCCCAAGGCCACCTACGCATGCGCGCGCACAATATGCGAGCGAGGAGCGAGGGACGCGTGCATGCGGCGGCAGACGTCGTCTGCTCAGGGGCCACTATTAGCAGTTTGTTTCAAGCGCTGTACGGCCTATAATTCTGGCAGTATCGATTAGTTACTGCAGCTAAAATATCTGTCATATCTACTCATTGATGTTACAGACAGAAATCTTTAAAATTTTACAATGTACGAGGCGCTATCACGATTTTTATGCGTCCCGTCCATAGAAGAGCATGTAAAAGATGGCAACACGCCAAAAGCGTCATCTGTCGTGCTTCGGCGTAAACCGCATTCCGCCGTGACGCTATCGCGCCGCCCTCGCGCGCTGCCGCTGCCTAGAGATTCTTCTCCTCAAATACTTCTTTCTCCGCGCCCTGAACACTGGCCTGGCGCTCTTTGGCCATACCTGGCCCTTGCGCCATTAAACACCATACATCATCATCACCTGGTAGCTTACACAGCTCTGCTGTTAAAATGCTGCAATGAAAAGCATTTATAGCATACCTGAGTAAATCAGTTATGCTAGGTCACTATTCGCCACAGCCTCATTTCAAAGGGGATGCCAAGAAATCATCATCATCACCATTGTGTCCTGGCTTTTACTATCACTTCCCTAGTCTGTTTGCCCGGAAGCATGCTAATCTGGGCTCGCTCACCTGCACCTACCCATTCTATTTTCACCGGTTCCACTTTACCAATGTTGAATCCCGTACACAGACAAGTCGACGCTTTTCCTCCTCCTTGCCACCAAAACCTGCACCCTTCGCTTTGTTGTATTATTCCACTGCTGGCACTTCACTGGTAGCCCCTTCGTGGCCACTACTGACCTGTCCGCTGCTTTCTGGCGTGGTGGTTCCAACGTGGCCCTTACCTGTTCTCGCTTCAAAGACAATCCCATTCGCGGTGCTCGTATCGAAGCGTTCACCATTGCTTTGCGGAATGGTTGCCCTCAGTTTCATTTCTACATTGGCTAGCTTATCCTCAGCACCGTCCTCTGCATCTGCTCGCTCTTGAGTTCCTTTTCTAGCTTACCAACCCACTTAGCTAGCGTATCCTTCTCCTGCTCTTGACGGCCTAGTTTCGACCCTAGCACACACATCCTACAGATAAGAACTCCCCGTTTGCTTCGCGTACTGACTCAAACTGTGTTTCTTACAACATGTTGGAACGCTCACACTGAGAACAACGCTTGTGTGGGTTCCTTCTAGTGCGGACCATCATCTTATACAGTAGAACCTCGCTGTTAGGTTTTTCACGGGACCGTAAAAAAAAATGTAAGCGCCGGGAATCGCAAGAGCCGTGAAACAGGAAAAATTGAGAAATGGGAGTAGTGTTGAACTGCACACAATATTATTTTCTTACGTGTGAAAAAAAGTAGTTTAGCCCGACAGCCAAAGTATCAATTGCAATAAGCTATACAAAGTAAGAATAGTAGTTTTGTCGTCCGTATAAACTTGTAAACATTCGCTTATTAACTAATTAAGAAGCATGGTGTCAGCGCCCACAGGCAAACATGAACACATCACACTCTATGAGCGCGGACACGCGCTGTCAAACACTGGCGTGAGGAAGTTATGTGCCGCTGCCGAAGCGAGCGAAGTGACCTTTGTGCTGTTGTCTATCGCTTCAACGCAAACTGAGCACCAAGAACACGCAGCATGCACAAAGCTACGAGCCGCCGACGCACCTACACTGCGTAGACTCTGCCCCCAACGCAGATCACTTTCAAGATACGGCCCGCGCGCCGCCGCACAGTACGCGGTTGATGCCAGAGCACAACGCTGCCCGCTATCCCTCCCCCCTCGCTGCCTCGCCGGTGCTTCAAGTGCTAGGGAAAAAGGTGCGCTTCCTCCCTGGTTTTCTTTCGTGCGCAAGATTTAGACGCGGTCGTCAGCTCCCCTCGCACGCTTTCCCTTGCACATACAGCATACGGCGCGCGGCGACGGCGTTATCGCCCTTTGACTTTATAGGGAGCATCTATGAGCCGAAACCAATGTTAGGGCTGCAACGCGTCACAGACACCATCTATAGAAAGCAAATGCAGATCTCAAGGGCCATACTTTTGCTGGCGGAAACCAAAAATACGTAATAAGTGTCACCCCCGGCACTTTGGGCGGCTAATGCCATCGTCGAGCAACCAAGCCAAGCGACATGAAAAGTCAAAATGGCCGCTCGGGCCGGCGCGGGGTGGCAGTTCGCAACGTATGATGAGGGAACAGTCCCACAGTTGCGACGTAACAGTGGGGTTACCAATGCATTATGTTCTATGGGAGCTGTGCCGGGACCCTCCGAAAACGACGTAACAGTTGGGAAAACGCAGCACCCGGGAACGTAACAGTGGGGTTCTACTGTACTAACAAGGCATCGTACCACAGTAAACCCACTGTTAGAAAAAAAAATTTCATTAAAGATTTTTTCATTCGTTACCGACCTATATCTAACCAAAAATCAAGAAACCAAAAAGCATGAAAATTAAAGGGACACTAAAGAGAAACAGGAAGTTCAGCTGGAATAAAAGAGGGACCTTCAGGAATGCATGCAGTTTTTGTTGTGTGCAAAAATACGAGTTATTAGCGGAGAAATTCGTAAACAAAGACCAAATATATCTTCCTCAATTTCTCTCACCCCATATTTGGCGCTGAAGCAGTGTCGTCACAGATTGCATTGCTCTCAGCGAATCAGAATGCGCCATGATACGTCACCGCCATGATACGGCATCGGCGGCCGTTTTACGGCCGCCGAGGTGCTGGATGCATCATGGCTGCATGCATGGTCGCTGCGTTTGCGTTCGCCGCGATGGATACCATTGCTGCCACTGAACCTTGCAACGAAGAGCATGCCAGGGAAGCAGGACTGCATTTCAGCGATATTCAGTGAAACGGAGCGCGAAATGATCCTCCGTGCTCGAGCGGTAGGTGTTTCCGCGTGCGATGGCGGTGAGCCGCCGGCCGCACCGGCGGAAAGCAGAGCTTCGTTTTCGTCGATGGAAGGCGAAGCGTCAGGTCCGCCAGGCGACGATGTTCCCGACAGAAAAAGCGTAGAAAGTTGCGCATGTATTCGGTATGGTTATTTCGTGGCTTTATTTAATGACATTCAGCACTCACCGAGCCGCCAGTTTGCTGCTGCAGGGGCACCGGTGGGGGGTTTGATGAAGGCCGCATTGAGCGAACAGCTGCTCGAGAAAGAACTGGCCTCTGGGGCACGCCAAGATACTTTCCGAGGGCAAGATTGTACACATAATCCAAGGGCGAGAAATGCAGAAAGCACACCATGGGTTTATCTGGCTCTTTTGCCGTTTTATCATCGGCAGAGCACTGAGCCATTGTGAGGCTTATAGCGCATGAAAAGACAAGGACGAACGAAGAGGTGACACACACAGGCGCTAACACACACAGGCACACACAGGCGCGAGAGCCGGGGCTCTCCGCGCGACACCACGTGAAAGGACACAATCGAGTCAACACTGCCACTGCGCCTGAACAAGCGGCTTGGGCCATTTATACAGCCCTCAACACTACACATACGAGGCATTTTCTGGCTGTTTCCCGCGAAGTCAACGTTTTTCGAGCCACTCAACACGCAACCAAACACCGTAGAGCGGAACAGGCGCGCGCGACGATGCGTTGACCAAAAAAGAAACTACGAAACTATCACGGCCGCATGTATCGCCATGCCATTTTTTCTTATTTATTTAATTTTGTGCTAAACTTGTACTTCCTCGCTTGAAACGGTTTAAAAAGTTCGCAAATGCTGTTTATGTACGTTTAAGGTGTATTTCATTTTGCGTTTTATTAACAGCGATAAATCGCTCTCAACGAATCGCGACCGGCGTGCATTTGTAATCTCCGACGTCACGAACGTGTAGTGCGGGAATTTCGAAGGGGCGTCAGCACCTATCCTTCAGTTTTTCGCTATTTTCTCGCTTATTAAACATCTGTTTGCAGTAACAATGGTATGGCTGTGATCGTGAAAGCATAATCTACCATTTAAGCTAAACTTCCGGTTTCTCTTTAGTGTCACTTTAATATACACTCGTACCTTGTTATAGCGAAGTTGAAGGGGGAGCTGAAATTACTTGGTTATAACCATTACTTCGTTATATCCATTTTGTCATTTACTGCAAGATATGGCCATTGGGGTGCGCAGTTGTTAAAACGGAAATAAGACGCTGGCTTTACAGACTGCGGAACTGCTACACGGCCACGTGTTTGATGAGATTTGAATAAAACAACAAAAGAACCTTAGGCATGTGCAACACGCGACTTAGCAACTCACGCAGCAACCTTTAGAAAGCTGCCTTCTGTTCCACTTTGATGGTCGTTTGCATCCGCTTTCCACTTGGCTCGTCGCTGTCGACCGGTTTGTGGCACACAACACAGCACTCCGCCGTGTGATCGAGGAGGCTAGCGAAGTTCGCCACACCTGCTTGGTTTGGCCGGCTCGTGGCCCTCCGTGACTGCACTTATGCCAATGCAGTCTCTGAGGCCACGCCCAGCCCGCGCAACGCACCGCGGGGAGCAGCGAAAATACGGCCTGGGTGTGACTCCCAAGATTGCGCCGGGGAGCTCTATGAGGCAGGGCCCAGCTGCGGCTGCTTGCGCAGCGCACTATAGAGAAAAACAAATCAATGCATTGATCTGTTGCGCCGCCACCCGGGGAGGTCTCTGAGGCCGGGCCCAGCTGCGGCTGCTTGCGCAGCGCACTATAGAGAAAAACAAATCAGTGCATTGATCTGTTGCGCCGCCACCCGGGGAGGTCTCTGAGGCCGGGCCCAGCTGCGGCTGCTTGCGCAGCGCACTATACAGAAAAACAAATCAGTGCATTGATCTGTTGCGCCGCCACCCGGGGAGGTCTCTGAGGCCGGGCCCAGCTGCGGCTGCTTGCGCAGCGCACTATAGAGAAAAACAAATCAATGCATTGATCTGTTGCGCCGCCACACGTAGCCGTGCAGCGTCCCCCCCCAAGATTGCCTTTGGGAGATCTCGGAGGCCACGCCCAGCGGTGCCTTCCTGCACGGCTCACGAAAGAGAATACCCTAATCTTTCGCACCGCCACGCGTAGCCTTGCCGCGGCTCACGCAGCTAGCCATGTGCAGCAGAAGTTGAGAAATGCGCAGTTGCTTGTGTGCTGGTGCGCAGCTACGCGCGGCGGTGAGAAACACCAGTGCATACCTGTCGAGTCTCCCGGATTACTCCCGGATTTGGACCATTTCTTCCAGTTGTACGCTTGACAGCAAAATCTCACGGAAATTGCACTTGTGTCCCGTTTCTGTCAGCCTCCAGCGCTTTGTCAGGCCACATTGGGAAAAAGAATCCAACCCAATCCAATCCAGTTGGAAGTTCATCGTGCAAAACATTGCCAGCACATCATAATTGGATTAATAGGGAAAACCCTGTACAGTGTAGACCGCTTATAACGTAAGTCGCCGGAGTCGCGAATGTCCGCACTATAAGCGGTACCGCACTATAACCAAAGCAACAATTTTGAAGGCCCGCACATATGCAAAACATGTGCACCGAGCTGCCACGCGTATGCGACAGTCGAGGAATGCGGCTAGAACATTTGCATTCAATTTACAGTCGAATATTGTTAATTCGAACCAAATCACGCGGCACCGCCATAGAGTAAAAGGAGTAAAAGCTTAGGAGAGACCCCTCAAAGTCGCGCGCGAACAAAACAAAAAAAAAAGAAAAAATGCGCAGCGGAAGTATCACCCTCTCTCAAATGGCAAGGTCACCGATTCTGCGTTGCGCCGGAACATGCGTGTACGTGCCGACGTCTCAGCCACGCTACCGTAGGCATGCGTAGAAAATGGCAGTGAACCCTTCTTTCTCCTTTATGCTTCCTCTACTTTCTAGTCACGTGTGGACCTTGCACACTGCGGCTACGGCGCAGAGGGAAGCAGCAGCGCTGTCCCAGGCCTGCCAACGAAACTGCCCACGCCGGCAAATGCCCGCTTCCCAATAACTGCAGAAAACGAAACTTTGGGGAGCTGGCGCCGGGCTGGCTGGAGCGGCGGCGAACGCGCACGGTGACAGTCGAAAGTGAGGAAGCTACGAGGGAGGGCGAGGGGAGCCACCGAAGCAGCGGAGTTGCCGAGGCGAAATCCGCTTCCCAGCCGCCCTCCTCCCTCACATTCCACGGTCTCCGCGTGCGTCCTTCGCCGTGCCGTGCCGGTGCTGCCCGCTCCCTGAAGTTTCGTTTACTGCCGTTATCGTGAAGCGAACGTTGGCCGGCGTTGGCAGTTTCATGGCCCTCGCTCGCTATGCACGCCGTGATATTTCACGACTCGCACTCAAGATTCTGGTTTCAGCCTCACTGGCTGTTCGTTAGCACCACATGCCCTTCTCCTCCACTTCGTCTCTTTCTTCCTCGAGCACTCCTTGGGGTGCCCGTTTGAGGGGAGCATTCGCCGTCTCTGCTGAGTTCCGTACTCCCAGGCAGCCGCACTGTAACCGGTATTTCATTTACTGCAACTCCACTATAAGCGATGCGTCTATACATGGAGTGCTATGGGAAAATTAACGGGAGTCTGAAAAGACCGCACTATATCCGGTCCTGCACTATAAGCGGTTACGTTATAAGTGGTCTATACTGTACACGCGCTATTTTGTTAACCTCGAAGCCGCTGATCGGGTTGTTGGGTGCCCTAGTGGTCCTAGTCTCATTAAGATAGCGAGCGAATGCTGCGTTCCACAACTAGCAACACTCGACTCTCCATCATTCTCCTCGGCGTCAGCCACTCTGGTATTGCGTAGGCCTACGGTCAGTCATGGCTTTAAAATCAAGGAGCACTAGCGCAAAAAGACGCAGTGCTGCTCATCCATGTGTTGCTCGTCTAAGACGCTGGGAAACGATATCCTCGCAATATGTGAAAGAAATGGAATGTATTACAATAAAACATTATCTGAAGAATTTTGGAACACCCACCATGGTTGCTTAGTGGCTTTGGCATTGCGCTGCTAAGCACGAGTTCGTGGAATCAAACCTCGGCCGTGGCGGCTGCATTTGGTTGGCGGCGAAATGCAAAAACGACCGTGTGCCGTCCATAGGGTGCACATTTAAGAACCCCAGGTGGTCTAAATTAATCCTGAGTTCCCCACTACAGCGTGCCTGGTGGGAGATGAGACCCGAGAGCTTAATTAAATTTTAAAGAATGGTTGAAGGCTAAATTAGCAACAACGAAATGCTTACAAAAGTGAGACCTTGATGTTCATATGGTCATTTGGATATCTGTAAATAAAATTGTAATGAAGTTCTCCTGTCAGTACTTGAAAATATAGATGACAGCATAAGAACCATCTTGAAATGCAGCGCAACGGGACGGCACAACAGAAAGGAAGACGAACACAGGCGCTAACTAACAACTGATTTATTGAAGCCAGACCCACTAGCTGCGCAGGCGCATCGTTACAACGTATATCATCATCAGCCTATATTTATGTCCACTGCAGGACGAAGGCCTCTCCCTGCGATCTCCAATTACCCCTGTCTTGCGCTAGCATATTCCAACTAGCGCCTGCGAATCTCCTAACCTCATCATCCCACCTGACTTTCTGCCGTCCTCGACTGCACTTCCCTTCTCTTGGTATCCATTCTGTAACCCTAATCTGCAAAAAAAGAGGCATTTGTATTGGTTCCTGCATTGCGCCTGTGTTGTGCGACATCTTTTTATCTTCCATTGATCGCTCTTTACACGATCGTTTTATTCATGCTAGCAATGACGCTGTCCTTAAAGATTTTCGTTATATGGACGACTTCTTAATACTTTTTAACAAGAAATGCTTCATCTCGTATCCGCATGCGCAAAAGTGTGTTCTCGATGATTTCAATAATCATGGCAAAGGGCTGACTTTCACATATGAGCTTCCAGAAGAAGGAAAGCTGCAGTTTTTAGATTTACGCCTGAATTTCAGCGAAAGCCACGTGTGCTGGGCATATTCCCTGCGGGCCCAAAAAGAGCTCCTCCCATACAAATCAGCTCACTCTAAGATAATTAAAAGAGGCATTGCAGCACTGTGTTTGGAATCCACGCTTCGGAAGTCGTGTGTTCACAATGTGCAAGCTAGTTTTAACTTCCAATTGGGAAGGCTTTTTTCAGCCGGCTTCCCTGAGTTGGTCGTCGTGTCAGTTGCTGAAACGCTCCTCAAAAAAATGAAGCGCCGTTCTTGCAAGAATGCCGCGGAAACTGTGCTGGGCTCCCAGAAGCCAGAAGTTGTTCCGTACATGCACAAGGTCACACATGAAAAAAGTGGCTACTCGGTTTAACGTGCCGTTGGTTTTTTCAGCCCCCAAGAAGCTTGCTCAGCTAAGCCGTCGCACCACTTGTGCAGACAAAAATGTGGGCTGCAAAAAGAACCATGAAAAACGTCCTGTTAAGTGTGCCAACAATGTCGTGTACGAGATCCCCCTATCCTGCGGTAAAGTATACATCGACCAGACGGGGCGATGCATCAATGACCGACTCAGGGAGCATGCAAGAAATCTAGCTAATAAGGAGAAAACGCATCTTGCTGACCATTGTAGTAGCTGTCCCACTTGTGAACCACTTTTCCATGGCGTAAAAATCCTAGGTAAAAGCAAGCAGAAAACCGCTCGTGAAACATTAGAGGCTTTCTTTATCAGGAAAGCAGGTCAAGAGTGTGTAAGCGATACATTGCTTACACTATACAATGCAGAAATGAAATTCCTTTTACGCCTGGTGTAATCACTTCCTCTTTTTTGATGGTTTCCATTGTGGGGATGCGCGATTCTCACGCGTCCCATGATGTTGTTTTCCCCGCATGTCTCCTGTAGTCCGGCTTCTCTGCGTGGCTAAGCCCGGCGGTGGTTGCGGTGCGTTGCGAGAGATGGCGCTAGTGTCGCGATGCTGGCGCCACTGAACGGCGGGGTCACTTGGGGGAAAAAGGTCGGAGGTGCTCTCTCTTTGGCTGGGGATCGGCGACCAACACGCACGAACGCTTCGCGCGTGCGCCGGCCCGCTTCGCGCGACCGTCGCGCGAGGCTTAGAGCGGGACACCGGTATGGACGAACACGGATCGTTCGAGCGCGCCACCGTTCGCGTGACTGTACACGTGAATGACTAGGCGATGGTGTCATAGCATGGGGCGAACATATTCGCTCGCTATCGGGTCGCGGTGAGTCGGACTTCCTTGATTTGTTGCGCGCCCGTGTGAATGTTCAATTGGTTGTAATTCGGCTAGTATGTATTAGTGTATGAAAGGTGCAATAAATGCCCTTTTGATTGTTTGCACTACTATGTGTCGTTCCTTTGTCCCAAGAGCACATGTGAGACACCACATCTGGCTGCCCAACGTGGATCTCTTGGGGCATCGGACAATAATTTTAACAGCTTTGCTCGGTTCGAGATGTTTCAACCGAAGCGTAGTCCTAGCGTGGATTTTGATCGCTAGTGTCGGCGGTGTGCTTTCTTGAGCGAGGCGACGGTTGCTGTAGCGTGTTTGAACTTTTCGACATGCTAAGCCTTTTCGCGAGTGTTTTGAAGTACACTCGTCGGTACGAGAGCCACGTGGTCTGCATCCTGGGAGAGCGAGGCCTAGCGCCCGCGGAGCATTGGCAAGCCTGAAGCGAGTGAGTACGGAAGCCTCGTGGGTGGTCCGAATTTCTTATGTACATAGCTTCTTCTATATCTTTGACTTAGGAAGTCGAGGCTCAGGGAGCCGGGTGGCCGCGGGCCACGGGTGCCGCTACGGGCTGACTGGTATTGCGACCTGGCACCGGGCGCTCTGACACCGTCAACTCGGATGCTGTGTGCACCGAGCGGAGTAGGACCACCTCACAGAGCTAACGTCTCCTCGCGGCTGCCTGTTCTTGTGCCCATTTTGGGTGTCTTTTTTTTTTTTTGGATGCCGGTTGTTGTCAAAAGTAGCGACGCATTAGGCCTAAGGCTTAACAAAGCCGCCTGTCGCACGTTGAGGGACACAACCTGGTGGACCGTGGTGTTGAGATGTCGCACCTTTCTTCCCTCATTAGTTCGCCTCGCACGAATTGAAATTACTCGTTCGACTCAAAAAAACAAGCTTTGTTCACGTGAACTTAGCATCTGAAATGCCACCCGAAATTTTTGCTAGCCGAATTGAACATCGTACCACGTGGGCGATGCGTATGCCGAATTCCTCTCCCTTGCACTACTTTAGTGTTTGTCGAGTGCGTTGAGTGTACGCAGCGTGAACGGAGTCTCCCCTGGTTTGCTATCACCTGCACATCGTCTGCGCCGCTGCCCCGGCCTATGAACGAGCCACCCCTGGCTTTGGAGATGCCTGTGGTCAATTCGGCGCAGCGACTTCGGCGGCCGCCAATGTCCGGCTCGCAACCCTCGGCGGCTGGGAAAAGAGCCGGCAGTCACCAACGGCTACTGCGGCTCTCGTCAGCAGGGCGCGAGCGACGCTTGCTCGTGCCGACTTCTGCGTCGCCGTTTCCGGAGTCCTGGGCTGGAGTCGTGCCATCGAATCTGCAGACGTGGTGCTGTGACCAACGGACGCCAGCGGTGAACCCCCAGAGTCAATATCGGCTCGCACGTTGCGGATAACACGTGGACATTTACTCGGCGGCGCCACTGTCGCATGTACTAACTTTTGTTCTCGACGCGCGCGTTGATAGACCATGTGACATGTTTCGCCGGAGTATGTGTAGTGATTTAAGGTTGGGGGGATGTGGGGATGCGCGATTCTCACGCGTCCCATGATGTTGTTTTCCCCGCATGTCTCCTGTAGTCCGGCTTCTCTGCGTGGCTAAGCCCGGCGGTGGTTGCGGCGCGTTGCGAGAGATGGCGCTAGTGTCGCGATGCTGGCGCCACCGAACGGCGGGGTCACTTGGGGGAAAAAGGTCGGAGACGCTCTCTCTTTGGCTGGGGATCGGCGACCAACACGCACGAACGCTTCGCGCGTGCGCCGGCCTGCTTCGCGCGACCGTCGCGCGAGGCTTAGAGCGGGACACCGGTATGGACGAACACGGATCGTTCGAGCACGCCACCGTTCGCGTGACTGTACACGTGAACGACTAGGCGATGGTGTCATAGCATGGGGCGAACATATTCGCTCGCTATCGAGTCGCGGTGAGTCGGACTTCCTTGATTTGTCGCGCGCCCGTGTGAATGTTCAATTGGTTGTAATTCGGCTAGTATGTATTAGTGTATGAAAGGTGCAATAAATGCCCTTTTGATTGTTTGCACTACTATGTGTCGTTCCTTTGTCCCAAGAGCACATGTGAGACCCCACACCATATACGTTGTAACGATGCGCCTGTGCAGCTAGTGGGTCTGGCTTCAATAAATCAGTTGTTAGTTAGCGCCTGTGTTCGTCTTCCTTTTTGTTGTGCCGTGCCGTTGCGCTGCATTTATAGATGACAGCGGATGGAGGGGCGTTCTATCAATGAGGATTATGATGACAGTAGTATTTCTTATTTACCAAAATTCACCATTTCTGCTCACGATAAACCTGCCTCTTATACGGCTAGTGCACCACCTGTAGGAAAGCCAGGTATCCGTTTCTCCGAACTTATAGGCCTTACACAGCCATGTGCTTGGCGGTTGTACCCGATAATTTATCTAAGTCTCTAAGTCTAGTTGGTTCATGTTCCTGAGTCTAAGACTCGGGAACAACATGTCAACATTTGTTTGGTTTTCCATAGACTCAATGCAAAAATAAAAAGTCCGCTTAAAACGAGCCACCTCAGACGTACACTTCGGTTAAGACCAACATTCGGAGTGACGACCACCGCTACCGATCCTGGAGGCACCCTACTGGAGGCCTGCGGCGCGTATTGTCGGTGGACAGAGGCGAACCAAGAGGAGGAATAAAAAAAAAAGTAAAAAGAAAAAAAGCGGAGATACTCTCCTGGCCAGTGCCGTTTCTCAGTGGGAGCGTGTGACCTCGCCTCATCATACGGGTCCTAGAGGCTATGACCTGTGAGGCGGCAGACGCCTGCTTGAACTTCCTAGTGAACTTCTTCCAGCAGCACGAAAGCACAGAAGGATATTTAAATTCATTAGGTGAGATGACTTCATTTGTGGCTGCTCGCCGATTTGCACAGAAGCAACAGACATCCATCAAGGACTCAATAAAACCAAGCAAGAGTACCACTTGAAAACAGTTTTCAGCTAAATAAATGTTTTTTGTTATTTTTCACCCGTTGTAAGTCTACTTCATTAACCGTTTTTAAGAAAGATATTTGGATGCACCTGGTCATGTTGCTAATTATTTTTTGGAGTGCACTTCTGTTAAGACAAACTTCCGATGCGACAAACAAATTTTCATGGTCTCTTCAAGTTCCTCTTAAGGCAGTCTACTGTACTTTATAAAGAGCTATCACTCGAGCTATCGTTGAATCATTGGAATCAACGAGCTGGTGCAATCAATCAACGAGCTGGTGCAATCAATCAACGAGCAATCGATGAGCTGGTGGGAGAGTTGTCTGGCTTCTTCAGCACACTGATGGTGGACAGCGACGTTAATATAATATAATAATTTATTTCTGCCTCAAGAAATACAGAGGAGCTGCAGAAAGAGCTGTCCTAAACAGCTTGACTTGGCCGCAGCCCCAGTTGAAATTCTTTAACAGTGATGTGCGGCAGCATAGAGGTGAGAGTCGTCGTCGGGATCTTTCCGTAAACCAGCTTTCAAGCTCGTTTACTGCGTTGTTGGCATGATCTGCGTTGTTTCTCGCACTGCTGTGTTATAAGTAAATGCATACAGAAGGATGGCATCCCATGTCTTGTGTTTGACGTCGACATTACATTGCCAACATCGTCTGGTGATCGTCTGGTGACTGACTTGTCTGGCTGTATTCCACAATGGCTTGAGTCAGGTCAGCTGTAAAATTCGTTCCTCCATCCATGATCAAGACTTCTGGAGCACCACGTCGTAGCATAATGTTCTCGACGAAGAATTTTGCCACTCAGGCCACACTACCTTTGGGCAGGGCTTTCGTTTTGGAGTAGCAGGTAAGGTAGTCGATTGCCATGACGATCTACTTATTCCTGGATGTTAATGTCAGAAATGGCTGCAATAAGCCCATCCCGATCTGCTGGAACAGTTGGTGAGGAGGTTTGACAAGTTGGAGTAATCCTGCTGGCCTTGTTGGTCTCACCAGGTCGATGTATTGAGCGACGTCAGCGGCGAGGTGCAGCCAGTAATACTTCTCCTGTACTCCTGAGAGCGTGCGGGAGAAGCCGAGGTGCTCAGTGGTTGGGTCGTCATGTAGGGCGTGCAGAACTTCTGGCCGTAATGCTGATGGCACAGCTAGAAGTTCGTCTTCACAAAGACGTCATTTCGCATCGAAAACAATGAACATCCCCACCTAAGTACTCTTGGGACAAAGTCGTCTCGCCTTTCAAGTGGTCAGCAAGGCTTTTTAGCTCCAGTATGCTCGCTGCAGTTTAGCGCAAATGTTGTCCCTTATTGTTCCAAGAAAGGTGTTCTCGTCACGGGCTTGCAGCGACGCGTCGATTGGGGCGCAAGACTGGCAATCAGCATCAGAGTGTTTCCGTCCGGGCTTGTGGACCACAGTGACATGAAATTTTTGCTCCACCGTGGTACTACCCCCAAAAGGTTGTTTAAATTTGCCAGCCAACACAATGCATGATGGTCGCTCACAACATTGAAGGGCCTACTATGTAAGTATATAGTAGGTGGCTAGAGAGAGATAGTGTGATGGGCGAGAGCGGAGGGTTCACAAATTTGTGAGAAAAGATGACGGCCCCAGTAGGGGGATGGTGGTGGCTGCGTGACAAGTACCAGCGGCGCTGGCCAGTTTGGCGTAGGGCCGCATGTGTTTACTTTACCTTGTTTCCAACACGCCGCATCCGTGTTAACAGGACATGAACTAGTCATTGTGTTATTGCGTTGAAAAGCAGGCATTTGAAATTTTAAATGGTGTTACTTAACATAAACAAAAACCACAATGTTTCTGATAGACGCAACTGGCAAGCGGCGTTTAGTTTATAATTAAATGTTTCTCAGCATTGACCAGTTTTGACATGTTTCACCAACTTCATCTGAATTAATCCATTTACGTAAGCGCATAGTCAAATTGTTTTTCTCTGTGGGTTTTGTTTGGATTGTAAACTGCTTAATGTTTTCTCATGCAAGAAGCAATGGTTCGAGTGTAGCGTGTTTACTTTTCGCTCTCAAAGGTCTTGCTCAGTGTTGAAATCTTTTAGATTTAATTTTCTCTTTTCCTTGGAGAGCTTATATTTTAGAGTAGAAGTGGCAATGCTCAGGGCTCTGTTGCACCGAACATGTTCATTTATTATTATTTTTAACTGTTTCTCTCGTTTATCCTTCACTTTATATTGGTACAATCTCACTCTGCTGGATCATTAATTTGAAATATCCTTCCGGCCGTCTCACACATTGAAGTCTTCGACTCTAAGAGTTTGACTTTACTGTCGAATACAAGTCAGGAAAACGGCATGCAGACACCGACTGCCTTTCTCGGTCTCCTGTTGAGACGGCAGCACAAGACGATGACGACACGGTCTTTCTGGGACTCGTGGACACTGCTGATCTTTCACGCCAGCAACGGGATGACATTGAATTGCTGCCGCTGATTGATTACCTGGAAGGACGAACCAACAGCGTGCCGAGGCTATTTGCGAGAGGGCTGGTGTCATACTGCTTGCGCCGCAATCTACTTTACAAAAAGAACTTCTCCCCTAGCGGCAGCAACTACTTCCTCGTTGTTCACTCGTCACTTCGACGTGAAATCTTACACGCCTGCCACAACGAGCCGACCGCTGGGCACTTGGGCTACACTCGCACATTGGCACGGATTCGCAGAATTACTGCTGGCCGAGACTTGCTGCGGTCGTTAAACATTATGTTCAGACATGTCTGGATTGCCAGCGTTGCGAACCGCCTTCTGTCAAGCCAGCCGGCCTTCTGCACCCTGTTCAAGTACCTGCCACACCATTTGCACAAGTAGGCATGGATTTTCTTGGCCCCTTCCCAACGTCTTCTACCGGCAATACGTGGATAATCGTCACCACGGATTATCTCACTAGGTATGCAGAGACAGGTGCTCTGCGACAGGGAACAGCGGATGAAGCGGCGCAATTTTTTCTTGAATCCATCGTTTTAAGACATGGTGCTCCCGCATTAGTCATCACTGACAGGGGTACTGCATTCATGGCCAAGTTTTTGGAACTGCCCACCAGAAGACCACAGCCTATCACCTAGTGAAGCCAACAGCGTGCTGAGGCTATTTGCAAGAGGGCTGGTGTCATACTGCTTGCGTCGCAATGTACTTTACAAAAAGAACTTCTCCCCTAGCGGCAGCAACTACTTACTCGTTGTTCCCTCGCCACTTCGACGTGAAATCTTACACGCCTGCCACAACGAGCCGACCGCTGGGCACTTGGGCTACACTCGCACATTGGCACGGATTCGGCAGAATTACTACTGGCCGAGACTTGCTGCGGTCGTTAAACATTATGTTCAAACATGTCTGGATTGCCAGCGTCGCAAACCGCCTTCTGTCAAGCCAGCCGGCCTTCAGCACCCTGTTCAAGTACCTGCCACACCATTTGCACAAGTAGGCATGGATTTTCTGGGCCCCTTCCCAACGTCTTCTACCGGCAATACGTGGATAATCGTCGCCACGTATTATCTCACTATAGTCGGATACAACTTTAGAAGACAGCGGCATTTGCCCCTCAAAGGCGGATGGACACGAGCCGGCACCAATAGGCGCGCACTTCAGGTGACGTCATCGCATTACTTGCTCGAGTCAGATTAATAAATTGAAAATTGGCTATGACAACACTTCAATTTTCAGTGCAGACTGCTAACGGAGCCATACAGCGTGCTCCGACTAATTTCACTATGGGGCGCGTCAAACTCGACGGTGGCTGCCTGAATGAGCAGTTTGGGCCTCACTAAGCTAATGATGTTTTATATTTGTTCTCTTAATCGCGTTACTTGTGTGAGCCAGATAACAAAATAAACAATGCAACCACATGAATGTGCTTTGGCATTCAAGCTGCTGACAGTGGCTGTCAGTTTGGTGTTGTCTGCTGCTATTTCACCACCACTCGCTATGACATGACTGTGATTTACAGTGCAGACTGCTAACAGAACCATCAAGCGTGCTCTGACTACTGCTATTTCACTATGGGGCACGTCAAACTCGATGGTGGCTGCCTGAGTGAGCATTTTGGGCCTCTCTAAGCTAATGATGTTTTATATTTGTTCTCTTAATCGCATTACTTGTGTGAGCCAGATAACAAAATAAAGAATGCAACCACATGAATGTGCTTTGGCATTCAAGCTGCCGACAGTGGCTGTCAGTTTGGTGTTGTCTGCTGCTATTTCACCACCACTCGCATGACTGCATGAATGCAACCACATGAATGGCTGCCCGAATGAGCATTTTGAGCCCGCCAGCGATAATCAGGGTTAACAATAGTGTTTAAATTCAGATATGCCAGCATTTAAATATGTTTCTATGCCACTTCTTAAATCGAGCACAATGTGTGCAGGACGTTGCTTATCAGAATTGAGCTTCTATTATAAGGAATATGCCATAAATGGAACTGCTTATTTATTTGAGAGGTCACGGAATGGATGGTTGGCTGTTGCGAACCCACCGGCAAAATTTTGGTAGCCCTAATAAGGGCTGTTCTTTTGTTAATAAGAAGCGTTTATGCTTCGTCGAGTGGCTCAATGCCAGACAGCTCGTAGTCGGAGTCGCTTTCTTCAGTGTCATCTTCACCCAGCTGGATGTTGATGGGTTGAATGTGCTCACCCCCAGACGTGTCAAGTCTGAACTTTGCCTCCAAGTCCATCACATGCTGAATGCTCTTCCTCCAGTCCTCCGCCGTTACCTGCTTGATTTTCTCCCTCAAGATGACGTCGACCGTGGACAGCTTGAAGTCTCTGTTGTCCGCAGCGATGCCATTTTTGACCTTGGCCCCCACAAGCTAAATGGGATTAAATTCGCAGTGGTACGGCGGGAGCCTGAGTACAATGCAACCGGTCCTTACAGCTGTGTTGTCTACGATGTAGCTCAGAAAGCATGACTTTACAGATGTCACCAGCTCAAGCAGCTGCGTCTTTATCATCCTTTCACCGTAGGTGATGTTCTTGCTTGTGAGCCACTCCTGTATCTTTTCCTTCTTCCAAGCTGTCGTCGGCAATTTCTCTTCGCGCCGGCTATGGTAAGGTGCATTGTCTAAAACAATGACGCTACCAGCTGGCAACTTCTGCAGAACGTCATTGAACCACCCCTCAAAGCGATTGCCATCCATTTCCTCGTGGTAGTCGCCTGTCTTTTGGCCTGGGAATATATCCAAGCAGCCGTCGACGAAACCATCCTCGCTGCCGATGTGCGTCACTATCAGGCGCTGACCTTTCCCAGAAGGTTGTTTTAGACCCGTCGTCAGGCCATTTGCTCGAGCGAAGAGGCGTCCGCGCTTCTGCACCACGGTGTCTGTCCACACGATTCACCGAGTGTGTCCCGCCGTCACCCATGTCTCGTCCAGGTAGAAGATCTTTCGGCCTTCCGCCCGGTAGCGCTCCACGTCACGGAGGTAGCGATTCCGCCAATCGGTGATGTCATCCCGGTCGATAAGCAGCGAGTTGCGGCTTCTCTTTTCGAGCTTGAAGCCGATCTCGGCAAGCAGGCGACGCACAGTACACCGCCTTAGTGATGGTAGTTTCATACGCTCCGAGAACTCGGCAGTTACCTTCTCGACCGTCAGTATCTCATTGCGGCGAAAGAAATTGTGCACACATGATCTCAGCGCGCACAACGTGAAGCTGTCAAACTTCGCACTGCATCTCCTCTTCTCCGCATTGCGTGGGCGCTTTCGCGAGGGCGTCGTCAGTTTGCTACCCGAAAAATTCGAAGCTTTAACTTCCGGCCTCACCCTGAACACAGTCCTTTCGCTTACACCAAGCATGTCGGCGACAAACTTGCTCGTGTCCTCCACGCTGCGTTCAGGCTGCCTGTTACGCCAAAACGTGTAGCAGTGGAAGATCATGTTGCGTGAATCGCTGTTCAGGATGTGGCCGCTCTTGTTCTTGCCGAGGCTCCTTGGTGCTGTGGTCATCGAGGTGACACAAGGCTCGTTCGGCAACAAAGAATCGCGTTCTGATGTCACCTCGCTGAGCTCCATGGTGGAAAACTGGCACAGAATGCCGCGCGCGATCGTTCGCGAACTCGTGAGATCGCAGGTTCGCAACTGCGAAAAAAGAAAAAAAAAACATATTAATTAAAAATAAGCCCAACACATTAAAAAAATAAGGTTGTGCAAACACACAAAAGTATATATGAATCTTATGCTATTAGGCCAGCGACTGCTACGCCCGATGCCGTCGATCTTGCTCTGTAGCAGACGACGCACAGCGTTGTAGAAGGCACGGAGTTATTTTTCTCTCGCGATCCGGCATGTGCGGTAGCATTTCCATCATGATAGTTTTACCAAACCACTCGTCAAGATACACAAATCTCATTTATACCGACAAATACGTGTTTTAGAAACAGTCACAATTTTTTGAGTGGGACTATTTCTTTAGTCGCGGAGGAATTGGCTGCTGCGCTTCGGTCAACTGGGCGGGGCCTCCTCCTGTCTTCTAAAGTTGTACCCGACTATAGATATGCCGAGACAGGTGCTCTACGACGGGGAACAGCAGATGAAGCGGCGCAATTTTTTCGTGAATCCATCGTTTTAAGACATGGCGCTCCCACATAGTCATCACTGACAGGGGTACTGCATTCATGGCCAAGTTTTTGGACATTCTTCTATGTTTAAGTGATACCACCTACCAGAAGACCACGGCCTATCACCTTCAAACAAACGAGCTGACGGAACGACTCAACAGGACACTGGCTGACATGATAAGCATGTACATCGATGTAGAGCACAAGAACTGGGACGAGGTTTTACTCAATGTCACCTTCGCGTACAATACGGCTCGTCAAGAGACCACTCGCAAGACACTCTTCAGCCTCGTGTACGGCCGTGAGGTTACGACAACATTAGACGCAATGCTCCCTCATGAATTTGATGACAACGAGATGGGTGCTGAAGAGATCACGCAGCGAGCAGAAGCAGCTAGGCAGCTTGTGTGTTGGCGAATCTTCGAACAACAGGACTGTGATGCCAGATGCTACAATCTTCGGCACAGACCCATAACATACAACATCGGCGACAAAGTGTGGGTCTGGACACCTATTTGTCGGCGTGGGCTCTCTGAAAAGCTCCTGCGTAGGTACTTCGGGCCCTACATAGTTCTTCACCGCATCAGTGACGTCACCTACGAAGTCGTTCCGGACAGCTCTCACTGTTCAAAACGCCGACGGCATTTACCTGAGGTCGTTCACGTGCTTTGTATGAAATCGTACTATGAATACTGACAAGACTGTGCATTGTTTTTTTCTTTATCGCAGTTTGCCAAGCCTCTGTCATCGGGACGATGATTTTTTTTTCTACGGGGGGAGCCAATGGTACAACTATATTGCCGCAGGTATTTGCCAGTGGGGACGAGGTTGAAGTAGCGCGGGTTTTTAGGTTATGCGTGGAGCCGAAGAAGACGTTGGTTTTTGTTGACAACTGATAAGGTGTTTTTGTTGGTGCTGCTCGGCGTCCTCGTCGATCCAACGTCGTTACAATATGGACGCCAAATACACGTGAGGGAAGTTGAAAAACACGTTTATTCATCACACATTTCTTTTGACATGTTTTTTTCATCACATTCGGAGGAGGTCAAATTACCTGCACCTCTCGACTTCAAATGCTTCTGTTGCTCTCTTTGGGCAGTCCGTTCTTTATTGAAAGCCTTTGTCAAGAAGTGTATACGTGTGAGTATATAAAACTGCACTATTTTTGCAGTGAGTTCTTTCCTGTGAACATCACAGCCAACTCGACTCAGTTTGATGCCTGCTAAGAACTGCATGAAATCATGGATGCTGAAGGAATGCAGTTTTTCAGCAGAAAAAAAAGAAAGTAAACGCATCCTCTAGGGTCTTTACCAGTTTGGCCAGATTGTCACAAGGATACAACAATCCTCCCTTGTCAAAGTGGCTGACACTGTTTGGTTTCACTCCGGCTTCTGGTTTCTTCCTGGCAAGGGTAGAAATGCACTCGTTGCAGCAGCTTTTTTTGTTGAACTTTCTTGCAACATAGCCAGCAATGTCACTTTTCTCAATTATGTAGCTACTGTGATCAGTGCTCAGACACTGCAGTGTAGACCTAGCCCCATCAAGATCTCCAATTTCTAACATATCTTCAACGATGTCTCGAATGCCAAAAATGGCATCACTAGTGGATGGTGCAGAGGCATCAAGGAGAGCGTTTACAAGATTTCCTGAAGCGTTTCCATTCTTCGGTGGTCTAGCGAGGTTATAAAAACCCAAGCAATTCACAGTGACAAGAAACTGTCCAGGATTTGGATGGTCGTTCTCCAATTTCTAACATATCTTCAATGATGTCTCAAATGCCAAAAATGGCATCACTAGTGGCTGGTGCAGAGGCATCAAGGAGAGCGTTTACAAGATTTGCTGGAGAGTTTCTATTCTTCGGTGGTCTAGCAAGGTAAGCAATTCACAGTGACAAGAAACTTTTCAGGATTTGGATGGTCGTTGGTACTGCAATATTGCCTAATTATCCCAAAAACGTTTTCCAACTTGTCCTGGCTAAGCTGGGATGTTAACTTGTACCTAAAGCCGAGTGATGTTAAGTAGCTAAGAAGTGGAAGCGTGCTACATATAGTGACACGTAGCCCTTCGGCAGTGCTTTTACTCACAAACCCGCCATCGGCTTCTTTTGCTGCTTCTTCCCAGTAGTGTAGAAATACAAGGAACGCCTCGAGCTCAGCAACTCTCTCTGATGATGGTCTTAGCCCGTCGGGCACCTGGACGTCATTACAGATATCAGTCGACTCATTCGCTTCACGAACTCTGCTGTGGGTGTAAATTTTGAACGAGAAGCCTGCTCCTTGTCTGCTGTCAACAAAAACATGCCTTTCAAAACTTCGTCACTGAACAGTGTGAAGGCCAAGTTCACTTTCATTTCTGAAATGAATTGGGCCGAATGTGTGCTCTTGTAATATGCGGCATGGCCTTCAAGCTTAGAGAACTTTTGTCTTTGTCCCATGCTCCCTCTATGTGCTCAACACACGCACGACTGTCTGGAGTGGTGAAACCGGTGCTTACAAACGAGTTGCGAACACACTTGACTAAATGTGGGAAGTTGGAGCAGAAGTGAAGGTTTCTGGATGGGTCCGCAGGATGGGTAACCTTGGCAGTGATCTTCCCTGAGGATGCTGAAATAAAGAAAAAGAAAAGAGCAAATCAGCATATCTGCTTTATGAGCCCTAAAATTCCCTCAGTACCAAAAGTGACAGAAGCGCTTGAAACAAAACAACGAAGATGCACTGTTTTGGCAAGCTGTTGCTGGTATTGAGCAAAAGCACAGAAACAACATGGCCAAAGGAAGTTATTCACCAAGAATGAGCCTTATGCATACGTATTGTTTTGCGTTTCCCATGTCCGTAGAAGGCATTTTGAAACTGGCACAACAGAACAAAACTTTTAGCTTCATACCGCCAATTTCAGATGACCTCCACAGGCTCCGATTCCACGTTGCTCCGTCGCAGGATACAGAATTGACAGTCCGGCTTGTTCCGACAAGAGGATAGCTTCTAGAGGAACCTTTGCCAGCATTTCCGCTTTGATGTTCCCTTTTGACGAGAACACACCTAGTATCTGTGTCCAGTCACCTGCATAAAATCGAGCATAGAATAATAGTTAGGCCTCATTTTTAAAAAAAAAAGATGGCTGTCTGGCCTGCAAATTTGCTGGCCATTTGCAGTTGCTGGTCAGTCTCGTAAAATTGAAAGGATTTCTCGCACTTGACGCAAGTGCAATTCACAATACTGATTAGGCACTTTTGCTCGACGTGACATCTAATGGGGTGTCGATTTTGAAGTCCTTCATCCGGCTTCCGGGTGAGCCCAGAGGACCTAAATGCTTCAAGAATCGGAGATAGGGTAATCAGAGATCGTCCTGCAGTGGACATAAAAATAGGCTGATGATGATGACTTGGCGGTAGCGCTAGTCTGCCTCCCAAAGCAGCAGCAGCTCGGCTATTTTGCCGAAGCTGTGGTGGGCCAAGGGGCGCCCAGAGACCTTGTCAAATGAGAACCCACATAAGCGCCAGGTCATGGTACATCTTTACGCATTAGAAAGAAAAAAAATGGTGAGTTTCGAGCAGCACCAGGATTCCAACCTAGTGCCTCCTTCATACGAGGCGCACGTCAAGCCATTACACCACTTAGTGGTAAAATGGTGCTACCATATGAAACGGTTCAGCTTGCATTGATGATCACAAACATTTGTGACATTATGTAAGGTGAAGAAACTGGTAGTGATGGTGCAGGGCAAAATAGCACTTGTGTTGCATCTGCCAAGTTTAATTCGCATTGGAATAAACCTTTATCAGACATGAGTCGTGACATTACATTTTGTCATTAGCATTACATCTGTATAAACTTTGTATTTGATGTCAATTTGACAAACATTTGTATCATTGATGCAGCCAGTTTTTTACCTCTCTGTGTACTTCCAGAGGCCAGCTTTTCAGAGGCGACAGACATTCTGTCGCCAGCTCAGGCATGCTTGATGGCCACCTTCAAGGACCCATCTGATCCTTTGCAGGAGCTGGTAGACCGGCTGGCAGCCATGCTCAACTCAAACCTTGGCCAACTGTGTGGGCCACGCTGTAAGGACCTCAAGGTGGCGCAGCCTGAGAAGTACGGCTGGGAGCCCAGGCGGCTGCTGGACCAGTTGACCGACGTTTACCTGCACTTGGACTTCCCACCCTTCCTGGCAGCTGTAGCGCGCGACGAGCGCTCATATCAACCGCAGCTGTTCGCAGATGCAGCAGCGCGGATGCGACGAGCCTGTGTCAAGCCGCAGCCGCGGCTCGAGCAGTTTGAGCAGCTGGTGGCACGCATTGCAGCCGCTGCCGAGCAGGCACGGCGCCAGGCCGACTATGCCGACGCGCCCGATGAATTCCGCGACCCGCTCATGGACACGCTCATGGAGGAGCCTGTGGTGCTGCCCAGTGGCCACGTCGTCGACAAGGCCACCATCGTGCGCCACCTACTCAACTCCAGCACAGACCCGTTCAACAGGCAGCCCCTCACAGAGGACATGCTACGACCGGGTGAGCACTCAAAATGGCACAACTGACTGTACCATATTTACTCGATTGTAATGCGCACCAGACTTTGATACACAAGTGTAACTTTTTCTCATTGAAACAACCAAGATTTATTCCCAATGGGATAATGTTGCAATGAATTAACCAGCGTCTTGCCAGCAAGATCGTCATCACACCGCGGTCCGGTACATATGGGGCGACCAACATGGTCACTGAAGTCATTGAGGTCGGATGACTTTTCATCGCTTTCAGTGGTCCACGTCATTGGAAATTCCACACTTCTTGGATGCCTTGCTGACCATGGCATCGTGCACCATGTTTCTTTCAGCCATCCGCCGTAGTCTTGCATTGATCCTAGTGCTAGGCGGGAATTCGTGGCAGCCATTAACAAGCCACTTGGTGTCGAGCGCCCGAATCCAGTCTTTCCCTGGCTTGTTGAGACACATCCAGCAACTGCAATGTCATGCCACTGGGCACCACGAACATGGTCTGCAGCGAGCTTGTCCTTGATGGCACTTGACATGTGTCAAGCATTGCACGCAGGCCAGAGCTGCCTATTCCACCACAGGTTCCAGTCTGCAATCAAGTCGCTTCTCATTGGCATGCACATTGCTCATCAGTTGGATTTCTTGTAGTTAAACATAAGATACGATGACAGTTTGTGCCCATTAGCAGTGGAGCAAAGCATTGTGGTGACTCTTCATAGCCGGAAAACAACTCGCGCATTTGATTTGCCCCCTTTGTTTCCACAGTTATGGTGGCCGGTATTCTGAGGACAGTGGCGTCTGATCAGCATTTCTGATTTGCCTTAGCTTTTCCACATATTCTACAGGCACATGCCCGTGCGCCTTCAAAGTGAAAAGCCTTTCCCTTTTTTTTTAATTTGTTTTTAGCACCTGCTGGCTTTTGAGTCCTTTCACGTCAGCCCTTCTTGTATTGCTAACTGCATCGCCTGAATTTTGAGTAGTTGCCGCTCTTGCCCTTGCATGTTTTCTGTAAGCAGCCTTTCTACTTTGGGGAATCAGCCCATCATTGGTCCACAAGTGCATTAACTTGCTACCAAAAATTCTGTCCTTCTGTTAGCGCAAGTCTAGCATGCAAGTTTCAGGAAGTGCAGGTGATGCAGCCCCGGTTTCTCTCTGTCTCCGCACACTTTTCTTTTAAATCCAGCAAACTTGGCGTGTCCTTGCAGTCGGCACTTCCATGCTGATTCAACAGACTCGCTGGCTAGGCTTTCAGCTTGTCCCAAGTGGCCATTTTAAAATTCTAATGACGATATTGTTACGAAGGATATTTATTTACAAATTGAAACGGGGGTACGGGAGGAAGCCACAGGGAAGCACCAGCCGATCCGGCGTGCAGCCGAGCTCACGCGCCCCCAATCTACTACTTCTTTCTCGGGCTCATACACGCAGCGCTGCGACATTTTCCCCGGGGTGCAGACGAAGCTCACTGAGCGAGCTACGGAGACCTATTGTGGCACTGCTTAAGTCTGGCCACATGAACAACTTGCGTCGTGCGCGATCGCCGATTACGTGCCGTCATTTTGGCAATAACATAGTTCACATCACTCAAGCGAGTGAGTATAACGAATGGTCCCGAGTAACTGGCAAGAAACTTCCGGTACAATCCCTTTTTGCAAACAGGTGTCCACAACCAGACGTAGTCCCCCGGGGGTAAAGTTGACAGGGATATGCCGGGCATCGTAGCGAGTCTTGCTGTGGCCTTGGGAGGACAACGTCCTGAGATGCGCCAGTCGACGAGTATCTTCAGCACGACACAGAGTTTGGGCAATTGAAGTCTTCTTGACACGATAAAGGTAGAATAGTGTCCAGAAAGCTCTGGGGAGTGCGTGCGTACAGGAGAAAGAACGGCGCATACCCAGTAACTTCATGCTTGGCGGTATTGTACGTGTACATTACAAAAAGTAAGACGGCGTCACAATTTTTGTAGTCAGCGGTGAAATACATTGACAGCATGTTGGTAAGCGTTCGATTCGTCCGCTCCGTGAGGCCATTGGTCTGCGGCTGGTAAGGACTGGAATGACGGTAGGCAGAACCACAAAGCCGTAAAAGTTCTTCAACGACGTCAGCGGTGAATTGCCATCCACGGTCACTGATGACAACCCGTGGAGCACCGTGACGCAGTATGACGTGATGCAACAAAAAGGAAGAGACATCTGCTGCAGTGCCGCCGTATCCGTGTAACGAGTCAGATAATTGACGCATACTATAATCCATTTAAAGGAAAACTTGCCTTTGCTTCAAGTTGTCGACAAATTCGACTTCGCCCTGCCATCTGCTAGCCGCCTGGTTAGCTCAGATGGTAGAGCGGCTGCCCCGGAAAGGCGGTGGTCCCGGGTTCGAGTCCCGGACCAGGACGAATTTTTCTTCAACTGCGAGGCTTTCTTTCGAGGAACCCGGTTGGGTTTCCATTGTAGCAAATTGCTACATTTGGGTGGATGTCTCAGTTTTCCTTTAATTACTTATCTCCACCTAGCGGATTTCAGCTGAACTATTACGTCATACTATAATCCAGCGGTAGCCAGCTGACGTCTTTGGAAGCGGGCCGAGCAAGTCAATGCCGACTTTTTCAAAGGGCAATGTCGGTGGTTTAACTGGTTGCAAATAGCCTGCTGGGGCCGTCATCGTTTGCTTGTGGCGCTGACAAACAGTACAGCTGGCAACATACTGTTTCGTTGTTCTCCAGAGTTTAGGCCAGAAAAATCTCTGGCGAAGTCGATGTAGTGTGCGTGCAAAGCCAAGGTGCCCGGACGTGATATCGTCGTGCATGGAACGAAGGACAGCAGGGTGTAGGTTTTCGGGCACCAGAAGAAGCAATGGAGGACCATCAGCTGAGTAATTTTTTTTTGTATAGCAAACCATTACGAAAAATAAACGGTGTTCCTGCAGACTCACGAGCAGCTGCCCGCAGAGATTGCAATGCAGGGTCGGAACGTTGCTCGCTCTCAAAAGTACTGAGGTCGCGGAACTCGGAGGAGATGGAAACGAGATAGTCATCAAAGTCATCATCGTCAGCCTTAGTGTGCGGCGAAGGGAGACGGGATAGGCAGTCAGCATCCGTGTGACATCATCCGCTCTTGTAGGTACGGAAAAGCTGTACTGTTGAAGGCACAATGCCCAGTGGGCCAACCGACCAGATGGGTCGCGCAGCCCAACGAGCCAGCAGAGTGAATGATGGTCGGTCACTATCGGGAACGCGCGGCCGTGCAAATACGGACGGAACTTCTGTATGACGAAGACGACTGCTAGACACTCGAGTTCAGTGACGGTGTAGTTTCTCTCTGCTTTTGTCAGTGTTCGACTGGCATAAGCAATGACATGCTGGCAACCACCGCAGTTCTGAACAAGCACAGCGCCAACACCCACACCGCTGGCGTCAGTGTGCAGCTCAGTAGAAGCCTCCGGATGGAAATGCTGTAGAACAGGCCCAGAAGTCAACAAAAATTTCAGCTGTCGAAACGCAGAGTCGCAATCAGCAGTCCATAAGTAGGGCGTGTCATTGTGAAGGAGAGACGTGAGGGGAGAGGCAAGCTGTGCAAAATTCTTGATAAACCGTCGAAAATATGAGCAAAGGCCCAAAAAACTTCGCAGGTCTTTCACCGTCTGTGGCTGTTGGAAGTCATGAACCGCTGCTATCTTTTCAGGGTCTGGTCGTATGCCGTCTTTGTCGACCAGAAAGCCTAGTACAAGCGCTTGACGCTCACTAAAATGACACTTTTTAGAGTTTAAAATAGGCCCGCTTGCTGGATGCAGTCAAGAACAACCGACAGGCGCTGATTGTGCTCGTGAAATGTCCTGCCGTATATAATGACGTCATCTAAATAGCACATGCAAATTTCCCATTTGAGTCCACGGAGCACCGTATCCATAAATCGCTCGAATGTCGCTGGAGCGTTGCATAAGCCAAAGGGCATAACGTTGAACTCGAAGAGGACATCAGGTGTCACAAAGGCTGTCTGAGGGGGCAAGCACACATCTTGCGACACAGAGAGGACGTCCGCGGCATCACTGGTGCTATCTGTTATGGGGGGTTATTGCGTTGCGGCGAAGAGAAATCGCGCCAGTGCCACAATCCAAAGTTGCCCCCCACTCACGTAAGAAATCAATTCCCAATACAGTAAAAGCTCGTTAATTCGAATTTTGCGGGGACGCCCAATGAGTTCGAATTAAACCGAATTCGAACTAATGAAATTCATTGAAAAAACAGCAGGAATTGAGACCGGGTTGTTGGAAAAGCACTCAAAATATTTATTTGCGAAAATAATCTGTGATCACTGTCTGTTTCTCTTCTTTGAATGCGATCGCCATAGCCTTGTTTTCCAACGCACGAATGGGCAGAAAGCATCCTCTTCGCCTTCCTCGAAGCTGAAGAATAGACGCGCGACACGCATAGCCTCCATTAGCTCCAAAGCTGAGGGCCGCGTGGGTGCCTCATCCTCTTCGTCATCCACACCTACATCGACGACGGGCGCTTCTCCACCAGTCACCTGCGCGATGATATCATCGTTGGTGATTGTGCCGCAGACCGCTGCACAGCGATCTGCATCGACGTAGTCGTCGAAGGTCACGTCCTCCAGCGCATCCCGCAATCCGGCAGGAATGACCACGGCCTCGCGCTCGTCGGGCTCGCAAGCTGTGCCCTCATTCACACAAAAGCCACTGTGGCGGAAGCAATTGGCAACAGTTGTTGCCGTGACCTGATCCCAGGCCCGCACCAACATATGCAAGGCCGTGAGCAGCGTCGCATCGTAGCCACGTATCCAGGCGCTGCGCTCGCGCCATCTATCGTTGAGCCTTAAAAGCTTGCGGCGGCAGTATAAAATACCACCACGCAGCGGCGCGCAGTTGGAATTATCGATAGAGGAGCCGATGCACGCATGAACTAACGAGTTGGTTAACCCATAGACGCCTATATGTTGTGGCCGGACCATGACCATCAGTTTGAATTAACCCGAAAGTTCGAATTAATGAGGTGCAAATTAACGAGCTTTCACTGTATAATGTCATGCGTTGCGCGTGCAAGCACAGTAAATTCACTCCGAAATGTCTGGTCCCCTACCGTAATTGTAGCAGAACAAACACCAAGAGGGCGTAACATTTCCCCGCCAACTCCGCGAAAGGTAGCGTTCCGATCCCACGAAAACATAACTTTTTGTCAGAGACGATTTTTGAAGGCCAGACTCATAACAGAGACTGCAGCCCCGGTGTCAATTAAAGCAAAAGTGCTCACATTGTCCAGTGAAACACACACTTTGTTTTTAAACATGATCGCACAAGGGGGTCTTGATGAAGATAAATGTATTGCGGCCTCGCCCCCGTTGGTCGCACCAGCTAGTTTCCCAGCGGCGGCGGTGACAACGAGCGACGACGAGGTGACGGAGAGCGCCGTTGTCATGTCGGTGGTGGTGTGAGGCTGCGCTCGGAGACAGGAGAGTCACTGCGGTTCGCGCGTCCCTGCTGTAGCCGTTGGAAGGAACTGGGAAACTGCCAGGGCTCGTCAGCGGGCACTCGGGGGGTATAGGCATTAAACCGTGGTGCCCGCTGCTGGCGGCGGTGGCAATACCTAGCAATGTGTCCAGGCACACCACAGCTGTAGCAAATGCGGGAGTCGCGGCTTGTCATGGGCGACGTGGGTGTCGCGGGTGAAAAGGAACTCGCAGGCTGGTTGTAGGAGGGAGGCGGCCGCGAAACAAATTGTTGTGGTGAACCTTGCCGGCGTTCCAGACTTGTCGGTTGCGGTCGCCAGTTGCTGCTGTCCGCACGATCAGCATAAGCCCTGCGAGGCTCCCGGTAACCCTGACGTGTCCAGGTGGCACATGAGAGCGCTCGTCAAATGCACACTGATGGCAGACATGAGCGTCGTCAACAACTTTAAGATGTGCGAGCTCTTCTTTAAGCACTTGCCGTATCACAGAGATGTCGTCTTGGGCTGGGATCGACACATTTGCAATAGTGGTGACATTGTCTAAACGTCCGAACTTTGTTGCAATCCTTCTCATTTTCAGTGCTTCAAACGCCCGGCAATGTTTCCTCAAATCAGCTGGAGTATTAAGGTATTAAAGAATCCGGCGTACAGTCGAGCTCACGCGCCCCCAATCTACTTCTTCTTTCTCGGGCTCATACACGCAGTGCTGCGACAATATGGTAACGTGGTTTTATGGTCAGCAAAGTTAGGGGTGCTGTCATTATGTAGAGGAAAACAAAAATCTCATTTTCAAGAGCAAATTTGGGGGTGCGTTTACATGCAAGTGCGTTCATTATGCGAGTATATATACAGGGTGTTTCAGCAAACACTTTCAAAATTTATTTATGCTTGCCTGTGGCAGATAGCCCAATTCTAGGTAATGAGCTGGTTTACTCGAAGAGGCGGACATACTTGCACAAAAAATTGAAATGCACAATACACTAATTAACAGAAATCCACTAATTAAGTTTTTAACTAATTACCTGATTGCACATATTGCAATTTACAAATTGTAGCCGTGGAGTTCGCAAGGCGGATCCACTTGGAACAAATTCTCGGGGTGACACCAGTTTCGAGATATTAATTCCCGAACTTTCCGGAGAAATGCATTGGCGTTCCAGTTAATTTTGTGCTTCAATGCAAAAAGCGACATTTTGTTAAGAACCTAACTGGAACGCCAATGCATTTCTCCGCAAAGTTCGGGAATTAATATCTCGAAACTGGTGTCATCCCGAGAATTCGTTCCAAGTGCCTTGCGAACTCCATGGCTACAATTTGTAAATTGCAAGATGGGTCATCAGGTAATTAGTTAAAAACTTAATTAGTGAATTTCTGTTAATTATTCGATTCTGCGTTTCAATTTCTTGTGGAAGTAACGTCCGCCTCTTCGAGTAGACCAGCTCGTGAACTACAATTGTGCTATCTGCCACAGGCAACCTTTAAGAATTTTTGAAAGTGTTTGCGGAAACACCCTGTATGTATATATATATATACAGTAGTTTTAATTAGGGATGTGCAAATATTCAATAATAGATTTGGAATCGAATATTCCACAGTATGAAGGAAAAGGCCAAATATCGAATATTATAAAATTTTTCACTAAATTTATTGCTTACAAATTTTGCACAAAAAGGTAGTGCTGCACATGCTTGGGAGTCCTCTCCTAGCATTGCATAGCATGGATGTAGCAAGTCATCGGTGAATTAGTTTCCTAGGAATCGAGATTTTCAGGGTGGTCTACTCTTAATCAAGGGAACACCAAATTAGTATGCCAACATGGATTACAGCTCAGTTTCAGTGTCATTGTATTATTGTGTTATTGGAAAATGTTATTCTTTGTCAATAGAATTTCTGTTGAATAGAATCAAGCGCCTTTTTTCCCCCTAAAACTAATGAATTAATGACATTCTTTTGTACTGAATGCCAAGGTTATCAGTTTAATAGTGGACCTGTGTTTTCGCAGCAATCTTTCATGTACAGCATAGAGCACTTTGCTTTCCAGTTTTTCTCCAAAATACAAAAGAGCCCCCCAAGTTTATGGTAGGTGGGTTTTCGGAAGGCCAATCTGTGCGACAGATGCAAAGATTGCTCATCACATGACTCAAAAACAGAAGACGGCGACAGAAGAAGGCGTGCTTCGTCCCCGCTTTTCTTTCTTGCGCGTACGAAATTTTGCCGCGGTCGTCGGCTCCCCTCACACGCTTTCACTCACACATGCAGCATACAGTGCGCGGTGACAGCGTTATCGCCTTTGCACTTACTACGGAAAACTAGCACAAAAAAGACGTGGACGAGCAAGAAACTACGAACACGGGAGCTGTTTGTTGTTTCTGGCTCGTCCACGTCTTTTTCGCGCTAGTGTTTTCTTAAGGTGGAACCACACCAACTCAGTTTTGATGTTTATACGGAACATCTATGCGCCAAAACCAATTTTAGCGCCTCAACGCGTCATAGACACCATTCTTAGCAAATACGGATCTCAAAGGCAATGCTTTTACTGGCGGAAACCGAAAATATGTCATAGGTGTCGCCCCGGGCACTTCGGGCGGCCAATCCCATCGTCACTCAAGTCACCAAGCCAAGCGACATGAAAAGTCAACAAGGCCGCTCGGGCTGGCAGTTCGCAACGCACAATACGGGAACGGTCCCTCAGTTGCGACGCAACAGCGGGGTTACCAATGCATTGGGTCCTATGGGAGCTATGCCGGGACCGGCCGAAAACGATGTAACAGCTGGGGAAACGCAGCACCCGGAATGTAACAGCGGGGTTCTACTGTATAATGGATGTGTAGCAAGGCTACACTGAATGGTTTGGAAATGTTCGGTGAACTTGCCCAGTTAATACTGGAGAAGTCAGAGTAGCTGTTGGGAGCATTCATTGTATTTTGTGAACTTTTTTTTTTTTGCGGTATAGTTGTGAACTTGCAAAGTGATCAAGGCTAGACGTTATTAACATAATTGGGATATATATTTATTTTTTTTAGGGCAATAACCCTATGCTGAATGTTTTAAATATTTTTGGTGAACTTTACCTAGTCTATACTGAAGAAATCTCAGTCACTGTTGTAAGCGTTCATTTCGTGTTGTGATCTTGAAAAGTTATCAAGGCTAGACATTTTTATTATAATTGTGATACACATTCATTTATTGTAAGTGCAATAAAAGTAGTCATTTTTATAAATGTTAGAGTAACGAAATCCTACTTTGGATGCCACTTTGAGTCCTTGAAAAACCTGTGACAAGTCCTGGAACGTCCTGGAATATCCTTGAATTTTTGCCTTTGAAACCTGTAGGGTTTGAAACCCTGGTATGCAACCAGGTCGTGTGATTTTCGCGCCCACCGTGTAAATCCAAAGCTAGTCTTGTGACGGGTCGATCAAAGCTACAAAAGGAGACTGACATGCATCTACTAACAGTGTCAGGAACGAGAGGCCGCCGTACGGTTTGTCGCAAAGATGGCGGCTGTCAACAACTTTGTAGCCATATCCTGCACTCGTTTGCGAGGTGGTTTGTCAGCTAGCCAAGTGTCACACAGCTGCTGCGAATAAATCTGCGTCGATTTGGTGCCAAACAGTAACTTTAGTCACCGACACCCGACGATCAGCAACACAGATTAGGCCTAATGGCCTAGGCAGCGTGGCCATGGCGAAAATTCGCCACTGCCCGTTGTGGTTGCGGGCCATTGCAGAATGCTTGCCGCTAATATGTTTGTGCAGATGGCTCATGAGTGATTGGTCCCGAGATCATGTGTGCAAGTCTGACGGCTGTTTAGGCGGTGTTCGTCATGGCGTCTCCAACGCAATCTGTGTGCCTACCATCGGCTAATTGGCCTGATATTTGCTCATGCGTTCGCATTTCACGAAATACATGCTACTCCCTCAGTTCGCGTTGCATTATCATTTCAGTCAGTCCTGTCGACAGAAACGAACCTTGTACCGAGAGAGGTGGCCCCGGCCGACGCGGTGCTGTTCTGCAAAGGGCCGCGTTCGAGCACTATGTTTGTGATCCCTGCATCGGGCCAACGTCGGGGAGCACTCGTGTTCACAGTAACACAGTCTGCTACTGCATCAACCGGGACAACCCGTCCGCGGCATGCTGAGCCCAAACGAAGTAAAACACTCCCTTGGGTGGCATCGAGCGCGAGGTTGTCTACAGCGAGTGCAGCATGTGGTGCTGTGCCTGTCTATGCATCAAATATATACCAGGGGCGTAGCCAGGGGGGGGGGTTCAACCCCCCCCCCCCCGAAATTTTTTGCGCAACCCCCCCCCCCTCCCCCACTTACCCACCCTTTTTTCTCGTCGCTTCGCGCTGACATAAGTCAAGAAACCGGTGCTACTATCACAATTTCATTCCTGGGCGCTTCCGTTTGGGTTGATTTACAGCGAATCATGTCTGCATATGGAAAAAAAACTGTCACGGGTGTTTGTCAAGGCTTTGACACTCTGTGATGTTTTGGGCGAGAATGTGGCGGTCGCATTCTGCAGAACAAATGCGGCAGCCGCATTTTGGATGAAGGTGAAAATGCTCGAAGCCCGTTTAGATTTAGGTGCACGTTAAAGACCCCAGGTGGTCGAAATTTCCGGTATACATTTCCGCTGCTTCCCTTCAGGTGCCGGTTAGGCCGCGCTCGCGCAGGATCTTAGGCTACGTTCACACTTGGTCTCGAAGCTGGCGGCAGCAGCAAAATCTTGAAAAATCCGCCCGCCTAGGCGGCAAAACAGGCAGAAAAACAGTTTAGGCTACGTTCACACTTGGGAAGCGGCAAGCAGGCGGAAAGGCCAAAGCGGCCGGAAAACCTTTTCCGCGCGTGTCCAAGTTGCTCACATTTGTTTTGCTATACCGCCGCGGCCGCCGCTGACGCTTTCGTCCACATCCATCTAGTCTGCGTACGTTTGTCGGCGTAGTAGCGCTCATTATCGCATTTCGAGCATGGTATGTTCATTCATTGACCCACCCGTAATCAAAAGTGATCATTTTGCGCAACTTCGCATATCATCTGCGACCTTCGATAAATTCCTCGTTGGCGTTCCGTAATTCTCCTCACACGGGCGCGGTAGCGCTGAGTCACAGGTTGGTGCCTAGGCATGATTATATTTCATTAATAGCTTTTATTTACAAGTTCTAATAGCATTTCATCATTTCGTATTATTGTCGGCGCCTCCAGAACACCAAAGCGGCAACGGGAACACCAAAGCTAAAACCCGGGCTGGCCCTTGTGTTGGGGCTTGCCGAAGCCTGCGCGTCCTACGTGAGACCTACGCCCCCAATCTATTGCCGCGACGAGAAAAGCACCCCGCGACTTCTGCAACATACCGTGCACGTGCGAGGAGAATTATGGAGCGCCAAAGAGGAATGTGCCTAACTATTGTCTGCCATGGAAGTGGGAGAAGAAAGGGCTTTTATACTTCAACCTACTTGTTTTATGGAAATGGACAATGAATAACGGAAGACGCGGACACCTCGGAAACGGCGGTGGTGGGTTCCCCTGGCTTTTCTAAAGTGTTAGGGCCCATTCACACTTGCGACTAGGTGAGGTCGTGCGACCAAGTTGGTCGCAAAGCGACCAGTCGGAAGTAGTCGCAAATGGTCGCTTTTCTCGAAATGCGACCGTTTCGGGCCAGTCGCTCACTGCTCGATTTTTCAGTCGCGCGACCGCAGTCGCAGAACAGCGGAACCAATCAGATGCGAAGGAACAGGACGTCCGTATACGCAGGCGCTTATTTTACGCGGCGATGACATTTCAAGCAGACGTGAACGGCATATCGCGATACATTTCGGTTTAGCGACTCGTCGGTCGCATTTGTAAGTGTGAACATCGTTCGTTTTGAGTAGCTTTCTGGTCGCCAGTCGCAGTCGGTCGCGCGACCTCGCCTAGTCGCAAGTGTGAATGCGCCTTTAGAAGTTGGGTCACGCCAAGGCTTCGTTGCCGCACCTCCGGTCGCACGACGTTGGATACTATCGCGAGTATTGCTGACAGTACGTTTTAGTACCACTCTTGTCGTAGAGCAAGGGGTGGTTCTCGATCGCGTCGATCACTTTTCGTGCCATATTCAATTTTACGACCGGATGTTTACATGCTAGTGTAGCTTCCGGTCGAGCAGAACGACTTTCCGCCGCGTTTTAGCTTCACCATGGCGAAAAAATCGGTCCGAGACCGATTTGACTCGGTCTGCGCGCGAAACGTCTCTTGTTTGCGATTGTGCCCCTACGGAAGGCTGGTAGTCACTGTTGTGTTGTTGAATCCCAAACTAGCAATTACGGAAGGCTGGTAGTTGCTGTTGTGTTGTGGAATCGCAAACCAGCAATGTACACACGAAGGGGTTGATGCCACCAGTGAAATTCCACAGACTCGCAACAGAATGCACGAAACAGACAGCCGACAAGCATAGATTACTGGTGTGCGCAGTACAGCGTAAGTAAACTCTTGTTGCAGGCGCCGACAGTTCTCGTCGGAGTTCACGCGTCCTGAGAAATTGATTATGTGCACTATGTACTGAACAAGACCGGAGTTCAGTCCTGCATCACTAGTACACCAATCAGTCGAGATTCTGTGAGGTACAAGGCCGCTTCCTGTTTGCCCCGGCGTAAGTGAAGCAGAAATGAGTTGCACGCACTACTGCGTACACATGCCATATCTATGCTGTGCGGTTAAATATTCTGTACAATTCTGAATCTGTTGACGTAAAGGCAAACGACGGCTGCACGCTCGCACACAGCGGAAGACACAGCGGCCCATGCACTTGCCGCAGGAAATGTAGCCCTCTCGTATGAGGGAGCAGGGCGACGAAAACTTCGAAAGAAAACAAGCATTACGCGTTTTTGCGCGTATTTAAGTTTTCTAGCGCAAAGACGCAGCGAACAAGCTATTGCTATGGGAGTAGGTATAGCCTGGTCACACGTACATTTTCACGTGTATAGCCGTCCTTGACTTGTGAAACGCACTTCGCCCCGACGAGGACGACGCCATCTACGCTTAACGGAGATAAACAATTAATGATGTCTTCTCCGATCGGGCGGGTCATCTCAATGATGCGTTTTCGAAGACTGGTCCATTCAGCGGCGCGATGAGAGACCGTTGCTCCAAACGCCCACTGTACCTTTTGTACTCGCTGTATTTTACTGAGCTAGCTTACTTTACTTTTTACTTAATTTCTTCACAAGCACATGCGAGAGGGGGGGTGTCCCATGTCTTTGATATACATGTAGAGAGTCTGCTTTAACTACCGATATTTATTATCGATCATGTCACGTAGAGGAAAGCAAACGCTTCCCCCCCCCCCCCCCCCCCGAAAAAAATTTCTGGCTACGCCCCTGATATATACACTCGAAGCTCGTTATAATGAAACCGCATATAACAAAATAATGAATATAACGAAGAAAAGGAAGTGCCCCTTGAAATCCCCATAGAGGTCCCTGTATTTAAACCCTCGTTTTAATGAAGTGAAATTGTCCTGCCAATGGCCAATGGCAAGTGAAATTGTCCTGCCAATAACAAGCTAGATTCATCTCTGAAACCCCCCAAAATATACCAGATAATTGTGCACTGAGTACATCGCTTTCAGCACTTGTTTGTCGTGGCAATTCAAAACTCCCGTGTTGAATGTGCCGTCGAGCAGCATTGGCCTCTCTCACAGCCGCGCGTAGCTGTGCACCTGCGCACTATTGCATTGCACGTGCCTGGCTGTGCAAGCGCCTGCCTCGCTGCAGCGCACCGCACAGGCAGCCGCAGTTGGGCCAGGCCTCTAGTTGGTCGAGATTTTCATGGCGGCATTCTCACGAAAAATAAAAAGAAACCTTCAGCGATTGAAGTGAAAAGTGCATGCATTCTTTGGTATCACACAAAAAACATACTGCACAGCATTCATTTCATAAAGAACAAGCACAAAACAAGCATCAAAGCCACATGATAAGACGCTAACAATGCTAAGCACGTAGCACTTCCTGGTAAAAATCACTGTTGCGCAAGCTGTCGCGGCAACAGCAACTGGTGACATAGGGAGTGACATCCATAGCCTTTTGTATATAAAGGAATCAGCCTAGTAACTGATTACATTGTTGTTGCAGCACCGCTACAGCACATGTTTAGGACTCCCATGGAGCAGGGTGAATATGAGGAGCGGCAAAGCAATACTGCCGTGGAATTCCAGCACAGGGGAAGTCCGCACGTCGGCATTCTCCTGTGGCCGAATAATGCACCGGAGAAGGAATTGAGCAATAAAGCTTTGCAGTTAGCAGTTTTAGTAGTGGTTTTCAACAACTTAACTGGGCATCCATTTTCACAGGGCCGTGATGGCGAGTCAGTATTTTCCATACAGCAGGCCACGCAGGCAACGGCAGTTGGGCCAGGCCTCGGACATCTCCCCGGTGCAACCTCGGGGGTCACGCCCAGGCCATGCATTCACTTTTCCCTCTTCCTGCGGCACGCCGTGCAGGCTGAGCGTGGCCTCTGAGATTGAATTGGCATCAGTGCAATCTCGCAGGCCACGAGCTAAGCTCGCATGGCAAAGTTCGCTTGCCTCCTCGGTCATACGGCAGAATGCTGTGTTGTGTGCCACCTACGGCTCGACCGCGTCGAGCCAAGTGTAAAGCGGACAAAAGACCTTCACAGTAGAACAGAAGGCAGCTATCTAAAAGCTGTCGCATCAGGTGCTAAGTTGTGTGTTGCACATGCCAAAGATTGTTTTGTTGTTTTATTAAAATTTCATTGTATGCATGGCCGTGTAGCGGTTCCACGGGCTGCAATGTCGTCGAAATGCTGAGAAATGTGTCATGCATAAACCGGGCTCCTCTCCCACGCTTCTTTCTGGACACATTGTGGCATCTAGTGGCACTGCCGATGGCCTCCGAGATGAGATGCATGGCACGCTGGTGTCTGCGAATGCAGAAAGTTGTTTCCTCACTTGCCGCACATTCAGTGGCACTTAATCAGTGAGTCATGTTGCCGGGAGGTTCATTGAAGAGCGGAACATAACCAGTGCATTCATCTCTCTAAAGCGTGTAGAGATGGGTTTGCACAAGGCTAACCCTACGAGCGATGGTCAGAAAAGGGCATGACGGTCCTCCACTCCGCAACGCTCGAAGGCGCTACGACGGGGTTTTCGACTCTCCGACACTGTGCAGAGAATGCTCCGGAGTCAGACCACCAACACACATACAGCACAGCCCAAGAGTCGCGGCACTTGCGAGCGAAGACCCACCGCAAGACCAATCGAGTATGCACACCTGCTGCGCTAGGGCTAACCAGGTAGCAGTCCACCAAGCGCGAGAAGTCGTGAGAGCAAAGGTCCCACGTAACCAACTCCTTGCGAGCATGTGAGCATCTGCTGCGGCGATGAAGGTCTCGGGGGGTGGAAAGGGAACCCGGAGGCCGCCACTGGGGAGGCCAATTGGGGCCTGTCCCGGTGACGTTTGCTCGCGCGGTGACTCGTCCCCAGGAGGGAGAAGCACGATTTGCGCGGGAAATTAGCCCCTGCGCGCTAGCTGTGTCCGCCATATTGCCATTGCAGCGGCGGTTCCCAGAGATTGAACTAAGCACTACATGCGAGCTGTTGGGCAAGGCCTGGGAAGGCACCTCGATTCCTACTAGCGTTGGCGTGAAAGGCATTCATTAAAAAGCGGCACATACCCCGTGGGGATGCGCGACTCTCACGCATCCCCTGATGTTGTTTTCCCCGCATAGCTCGCATTTCCTGTAATTCGGCTTCTCCGCGTGGCAATGCGCCGGCAGCGGTTGTGGTGGTTGCAGCGCATTGCAAGAGATGGCGCGAGTGTCGCGATGCTAACGCCACGAATGGCGGGGTGACTTGGGAGCAAAAAGTGGAAGGGGCTTCGTCTTCAGGTTGGGATAGGCGAGCGATGCGGACGTCCCGCACGTGCGCCAATCCACGCTTCGCGAGACCGTCTCGCGTGGCTGGGAGCAGGGCACCGGTATGGACGAACATGGATCGTTCGAACGCGCCACCGTTCGCGTGACCGTACACGTGAACGACTAGGCGATGGTGTCATAGCAGGGGGCGAACGTATTCGCTCGCTATCCGGTCGTGGCGTGCCCATGTGACTGTTCTATGCATAGTAATTCGGCTAGTGTGTATCAGTGCATGAAAGGTGCAATAAATGCCCTTTTGTTTGTTTACACTACTGTATTGTCGCTCCTTTGCCCCAAGAGCACGTGTGAGACCCCACAACCCAGTGCAGTTGTGGTGCAGACAGCTAATTTGTTTGGTTGCTGGCCTTGAGGAATCCTTGTGGCCAGGGTTTTATTCCGCTGAATATTGGAGAAACTAAAGGTATCTTTTTCTTTATTGTAGAGCGGCATATTCTCAGTGGAACATGCAGTCGACTCTCGATAATTTCAAGTCGCTTAATTGGAAGTGAAGTGAGGGTCCCGTCAGTTCTGCATGCAATCCTATGGAAAAAATTTGCGATAATTGGAAGTTCGAAGTCTAAAATATCAGTTAATCAGAAGTTATTTTTCAATCGAAAGCCTTGCGGCGATCTTAACGTTTGATAAATTTGCCATCTTGAAAGTGCAAGAGCAGGTTTGTGTGTCACAGTGGTATCGTCGGTATCGTAGCTGACCACAGCTCCACAGCTCATGAAACGGCACAATTAAGCAGTCAAGCCCGGCGCAAGCAGCACGTTGGCATCTTTGTCTTCATGTCTTTCTTCGAGTCGGTTCATAAGCACGTTGAGTCCGTTTCACTGGTGTTGCCATGTGCCGCATTTCAGTTGCACTCGCGACGATGACAACTCGTGGATCCTATCGCACGCTTGACTTGGCGACAAAAGTCAAGGTCTTGAAAGAAGTTGAATGGGAGGCTGTAAAACAAAGAAGTCTTCGCAGTAGAAGGGTGGGAAGGGGAAGTTTATTACCCGAAGGACCGTAACAACGCGTCCATACTGGCCGTTCGAATCAGTCCAGAAGCGCCAGATCACGAGCGAGCCGATTGCGCTGAGCACGCTAGTCGCCGTTGTCGTCCTCTTCCTCTAATATTTAACATACTCCGGTGCCTGAGGTGGCGAGTTCTAACGGGTACAATTTCTGCACAGGTCGGATCATCTGTGAAGCCACTGGGTATTTTAACTTTACATGCACGGACAATGCCATCTTTGGATGGCACGGACTGGCAACGTCCGTGCCATCCAAAGATTTCAGTCGGCAAAGTGCTCAGTTGTTGTAGGTCAATAGACGCCCTTCCCAATGACTTGCGACGGCACATCTTCACAATCCTAACTAACCACTCCCAAAAACCATCCCACCAAGGAGCTTTCTCTGCAATAAATTTCCAAGTTATGCCGTGGGTAGAGCAATACTGGCTGACTTCCTCTTTCCTCAACAACTGGTGCATGGAAGCTAGCTCACGGGCAGCTTTCTTAAATTTAGTAGCACTGTCTGAGTATACTATTCGCGGTGTTCCGCATCTTGCACAAAATCTTTTGAAGGCCATGAGGAAAACGTTTGTAGTAAGTCCAACCACATGCTCCAGGTGAATTGCTCCAACTGCTGCACACGTGAATATCACTATGTACACTTCAACGCCACTGCATTCTTTCACAAAAACTGGCCCTGCAAAGTCAACTCCCGTAACCTTAAAAGGGCGCGAATTGCACACATGATCACTGGGAAGAGGAGCTGCCGGTGCACTCGCTGCCTTGAGTCGGAAACGAGCACAAATCACACATTTTCGGAGCACTCTCTTCACTGCTTGTCCCACTCTGGGCACCCAGAACTGGGCGCGAAGTTCATTTAATGTGTCACCGACACCGCCATGGAGCACAGTTTTACGAGCTTGCAAAATGACGAGTCGCGTGACCGGGTGGTTCAACAACAGCGGCACAGATGTCTTTGCATTGTATATCGGCGTTCTGAAGGCGAGTTCTAATCCTCATGACGCCCTGGACAATCCTCATGGACAACGTCTTGTCGAGGTCTTGTCCCACTTCCAGTTGGGCTCTCTCTTTGGCATAGGTCCAGGTCTGCATTTGCTTGAACCAGATGTTCTCAGCTTCTTGAACTTCAGTAGCTGTAAGTGATCATTCCGTATGCGACGTTGGTCATCTACAGTTGTCCACGAAGCGTTTTACCCATGCTGTCCTTCTTGTCATTCGTAACCAAGAACTAAATCGTTCGGCACTGAAAAGTGGTTCTCTTATTACGCTCACCAGTACAGGAACATTTGTTTGTAACTCGGAAGAAACTTGTTCGTCTTCCGGTCCATAATCTTGAGTGTCAGATGTCGTTGGCCAACTATTTGCCAGTTAGGTCCTTTCCACCACAGCTGGCTATTTCGAAGGTTTGTGAGCAAAAGCCCACACGTCAGCAGATCAGCCGGGTTTCGTGTTCCCGGACAGTGATGCCAGTGGTCTGGATCTATTACTTGACGGATCTCGTTAACTCTGTTATAAACAAATTGCTTACACTTGGTTGCCGAGCTTTGTATCCAACAAAGCACTACAGTTAAGCCTGTCCACAGGTGCTCTTCTATTTTCAATTGCCTCGACTCTAGAGCCTCCCTCAAGAACTTTAGGACTCTAGAAGCCAGAACCGCTGCTATGAATTCCAAATGTGGTAACGTGATCCGTTTCATTGGAGCTACTCTATACTTAGAAAGTAGAAGCTGAACGTCGACGTTACCAGATTGATCTTCCATTCTCAGATAAGCTACGGCACCATAAGCAATAGAACTGGCATCAGCAAATACGTGAAGCTGGGAGCTTGAAGGCTTGTCCAATAACAACTTAGCTCACACCTGGGAAGTGAAAACACCGGAGAGCATTTCAGCTCATCGGACCAAGTCCCCCATTCGTGTCTAAGTTGCTCAGGCATAACTTCTTCCCACGCTGTGCCGTGCTCACACAATCTCTGAAAGAGGACTTTCATCCTAATGACGAACGGTGATAGCCACCCTAATGGATTGAAAATCCGTGCGGTCGTCTGAGGGACACATCGCTTGGTGTCGTTCTTTTTTTCGAGAATCTGCAACAGAGATTCCATGCTTAGAATAGTTTGTCAGCAGCTGTGTCCCATAGCAAACCAAGAACTTTCGTAGGAGCCATTGCTGAGACAGAGTCCAATCTATCAGTGATGTACTTTCTTAGCTCATCATCATTGGTGGACCATTTTTGCAGCTTCATGCCCGCTTTGCTCAGGATGAGATTTGCTTCTTTATAAAAACGGAAAGCTTCCTTTGAAGAAGGAACTCCTGTGACAAGATTGTCAACGTAGAAATTCTCGGCAAGTTACATGGCAGATGATCTCAGCGCAGGATCGACGTGCTTGAAATGATACTGGAGCGTCACTGTTAAGAGGAATGGACTTGCTGTAGTTCCAAATGGCACTTGTGTCATCCTATACTCCACTATTTTCGGCACATGTTCACTTGACATTGGCATACTGTCAAACCATAAAAACTGCAAGGCATCGCAATGAGGCTCTTGAATGCCGATTTGAAGAAACGCCTTTTGGACATCTGCATTAATTCCAATCTTGTGTAGCCTGAAATTCACAAGCATTTTAACCATGTTATTGTTGATCTTGGGTCCTTTTTCTAATAATTCATTCAGAGACGCTGCTCCATGTGTGTGTGACGAGGCATCGAAGACCACCCTCAGCCGTGTCGTCGAGGATGATTCCCTGATAACAGCATGGTGCGGCATGTAGTAACATCTCTCTACGGCGTCTTTTCCGTTGACTCTTTCAGCATGATCATCCAGTTCATACTGCCTGATAGCCTTGATAGCCTGCTGAAGAAGCTCCTCGTTACTGCCAAATCGCCGCAATAAACCGTGTAGGCGTCAAACTGCAACACTTTGGTTGTCTGCTAGGTATGTGTTGACGGGTTTGCATGGTAGTGCTACTTTGTACCTCCCGTTCTTGAATGCTATGTTCTCCGTGAATTGCCAGACCACTTCATTTCCATGCTCGTCGTGGGTAGAAGGGTCAGAAATGCCTATGCGCTGTCTAGATCCCAGAGTGCTGTAAGGTTTCAGACACGTCAGTCTCTGTGCAACTCGTGCGAAGGACACAAACGTGCGCGCGGACTTCTTTAAAATATGACCGTCGCATGGTACAGGCCCTTGAAATGTCCAGCCAAGCTTGGTGCTGATCGCAGCAAATCCTGTCACTTTGTCGTGTGACCAAGCGTCGTTTAGCACGAGCTTCCACATTTGGTCGGCTGCAATGAGCAAGCTTTGCCGACTTCTGTTTTTAGGCCAGGAAGTGATACAAAGTCGGCAATAAACTTCCTTTCATGTGCCAGCTTCTGCACAAATGACTGTGACTGTGGAGGTTCAAGCAAGTGATCACAGATAAAGGGAACCTCCAAAGCCTCGATTTCGTGCTTGGAGCTGTTAAATTGGCTCATCAAAGTCACCTTAAACAAGTTGAGCTGCTCTTTCGGCTCACCGCTCGAACCACCGAATGCTTTCACTTCAACATCTACCTTCTTCAGTGTTGGCAGGCTTAGTTTTCGGGATATATCTTCTCTGATAAACGTTCTCTGGCTCCCCTTGTCCAGGACCCCTCTTATATAGCAAAAATTGCAGTCACTTAAAGCCCATACTCGGAACGTCTGCAGTAATACATCATTTTCAAACAAATTGCTTGTAGGTGCCTGTGCAGCAGCATGCAAGCTCGGGGTTTGTCGTTCACTCGGTTTCTTCTTGCTAGTGTAGTTGGGGTCACAAACAGCTGTTGCGTGCTTGTCTTTACAGGTAGCGCAACGGTTGTTGCGTCGGCAATCTTTCGAGCGGTAGCCTGATATCATGCACTTAGCCAATATTGTGGCCAATATCGTGCAAAGCAGAAAAAAGTACCTTTCGTCTTGCTGGATTCGTTGTGTAATACGGAGGTGGTAGGTGTGGCACAAGTCTTCCTGTCACGCCTTCCATCGTGCGTGTCGTGAACGCAGGACTCCTGGTGACCACTTTTCTCACGGGCTTCGACCTCCAGTCAGAGATAATCTAATAGCTGACGCAACTCCATCTCTGACGACTGGATCTCGTCGGGCTTTCGTAGTAAGCTCTGTCGCTTGTAGTGTTCCACCACGATGTCATTGGGGATCACTTTCGTTAGAATCTCGACGAGCATTGCAGCGTATGAAATTTCCGATCGTCTAAGAGCCTTGAGACCTCTCACGTTAATATGAACGGTATCCAGGAGATTCCTCATAGCGGTCACGTCCGTAGAAAACCTCACTGGTCTCAGCATTCGAAGATTCTCCAAGTAATTCTGCTTGATAATCCTCACGTTGCCGAAGCGGTTGGTTAGAATTTCGATGGCATCTGCATATGATGCGTCTATCACTTGAATTCCCTCGATTGCTTTGGCCACTGGTCCAGCCAAAAGGGTTTTCAAGTAGTGGAAGCGGTCAACGTTCGTTAAACTGGCATTTTCGTGGACGGCATGCTTGAGCATGTCCCAGAAGGCCTGCCACTATTGCACTGTTTCATTGAAGTTGAGCTTCGGAAGTCGAGAAGCACCGACAACCGGACTTGAGGTATCACCGAGGGCACGATGTCCTGAGATCGTACCTGAAGCTGAGGCATCGTTAGGTGTCTGTAGGCCTCGATCCACGGTCATTCGATGTGGTGACAGAGAAGGGACAACATTGCTGCCACGTTGTCTTCATAATCCGCGACCAAGATGTAGTCTTCGGATGCTTGCTCGTCCGTGAGGTAACCCTCCATCTGTTCGTTGAGCGCCCGTAGTCCATCGTTGCAGTTCTTCAGTCTGTCATGCAGCACTCGAAGCGCCGGAGCGCTAAACTGACTCGATTCCATGAGTTGGCTTGCCTCGTTTCGGAGACGCGTGTGCAAAGCTCGTTGGGTCGCTCGCTTGCCCTTGACCCGCTCCATCTTTGTTGCCGGCGAAGTCCTTTCGTTGTCGAGTCACTTGGATCACAGAGTCCCGTGTTTCTCGGCACCAGAAAATGTAAAACAAAGGAGTCTTCGCAGTAGAAGGGTGGGAAGGGGAAGTCTATTGCCTGAAGGACCGTAACAACGCGTCCTTACTGGCCGTTCGAATCAGTCCAGAAGCGCCAGATCACGAGCGAGCCAGCGCGCTAGTCGCCGCCGTCGTCCTCTTCCTCTAATATTTAACAGAAGCACGCCAAGGCTTAGCGGCCTTTCCGATAACTAGCAGGCGGCATCGCTGAGTGCCAGCCATGTTGGCCGCAATCAAAACTGACTATGCTTTCCTCCAGCACAATCATCTTCCTTGAACGTCAGTCTTCTGTGGTAGCATTCGATAAAAAATTGCAGTCTCATTGGCATTAAAGATGTTTACTGGCTGATATTTGTTCATGTACTCGCGAAGATTTTCTTCCTGGCACTCAGCGATGTCGCCTGCTAGTGATCAGAAAGGCTGCTAAGCCTACATGTTTTAAATGGGTCAGAACAATTTCTGTGGACTACACAGCTAACAGAAAGGCATGGATGACATCTGACATTTTTAAAGACTTGCTACAAAAACAGATCAAGCCATAAGGTGTTGTTCCTTGTGGACCAGTGCAGTGCCCATATAAGTGTGCCGGCCTTGAGTGCCATACACAGTGGTGGTCCAACTGCGCCATTTGCACCATTTTGCTACAATTCTACTTGTCTGTGCCTTGCTGCGCCCACCGACGGGCAACTTGCGCCAAGTGTGCCAAAGTGCCACCTTTGCCTTGGGCGCTACGCGGACATCGCAGTAGCGTGGTCGATCCCTCCGTTTGTAGGCAGACCCGCGGCTAAGCATTCCGAGCATCGGCGTCGCTGACTTCACGACTAAGCTTCATGCACGGAATCCTCGATTGGACACGCAGTTAAGCCTTTCAGCACTCAATGTTTCGGAATTCGCGGCTAAGCACATCGAGCGTCGACTCCTCGGGCTCGCGGCTAGGCATTTCACGTATCAGCACTTGGGACTGCGTGACTAAGCACATCGAGCTTCGGCACCTTGGGCCCGCGGCTAGGGATTTCGCGCGTCGGCACTTGGGACTGCGCGACTAAGCACATCGAGTGTCAGCTCCTCGGCCCCGCGGCTAGGCATTTCGCGTATCAGCACTTGGGACTGCGCGACTAAGCACATCGAGTGTCAGCTCCTCAGCCCCGCGGCTAGGCATTTCACGTATCAGCACTTGGGACTGCGCGACTAAGCACATCGAGCTTCGGCACCTTGGGCCCGCGGCTAGGGATTTCACGCGTCGGCACTTGGGACTGCGCGACTAAGCACATCGAGTGTCAGCTCCTCGGCCCCGTGGCTAGGCATTTCGCGCATCGGCACTTGGGACTGCGCAACTAAGCACATCGAGCGTTGGCTCCTCGGGCCCGCGGCTAGGCATTGTTGCTGCACAAAATTGTTTTTCTGCATTTCTAGTCACGTTTGTATTATGTTTGATTGCATAAAACTATTTTCAGTAGTCTACAAGTGCTATTTACATAGGCAAATAAATTCTGTTTGCAATATTTTCTGCTCTGGGCACGTGAGCTGTGTCAGTCAGTCTTGCTTGTGACCATTTGCTCTAAAGAAGTATTTAACAATTGTGTAGTAGTAAGGTGCACCAAATCTCATGCACTTTTGTTCGACTCGAACTGATCCAAAACAAAATTTTGGGCTACAGAACTGCTACAAAATGCTAATGTGGCTGCTCCAAAATTGCTACAAAACAGCTTTTTTCCTGCTCCAAAAATTGCTCAAATTCTTAAACTGGCTGGACCACCACTGCATCCGCCTTGCTTACTTGCCAGCCAACACGACATCGGTGTTGCAACCCATGGACCAGGGAATGATAAAAAATGTAAAGCTGTCGTACAGAAAGCACCTTCTCGAGTGGACGATATTGCCACGTGTTAGTAACGCTAGAGAACGAGGACGAAGAAGTGTTGTTGGCTGCTGCGGCCAAAACAGTAAACAGCCGTTCGCTCGGAACTGACTGCCTGCCTTTTCCTCTCGCGACAAACTGGTGGAAGTGCTGGGTACACATACGCCCTATGCCTGCTGGTCCTGAACCAGAAGCTACCAACGCCAGTACCTCAGAGACTGCAGAAATCCATCGAAGCAGCCGTCGCCTCCAAGGTCTTCCACCGCAGTACAGTCCCCTGGCAAACTCTGCGAGGAAGATGGCAACAACAACCGCAAGCCAAACCGAGGAGATCCCAAATGCTGCTGTACCTTGCATTGTCAACGCGCCTCGCACGCCTAACCCGTTCCACGGCGACGCCTTTGAGGACGTAGAAGACTGGTTAGACCATTTCGACCGGGTCGCCACCTTTAATGACTGGGATGATCGCCGTAAGTTGAAGAACGTCTACTTTTCCCTTTTAGACGCGGCAAGGGTATGGTACGAGAACCACGAAGCTTCGTTTACCAGCTGGCAGGAGTTTTACTGCCTGCTTCGTGACGCCTTCAGTACCCCCGAAAGGAAAGAAAGAGCCAAACAGGCACTATCTTCCAGGTTCCAAATGCCGAACGAAACCGTCGCCATGTTCGTGGAAGACATGACACGATTGTTCCGTCGGGCCGACCCACTAATGCCAGAAGACAAGAAGGTGCGCATGTTAATGCGAGGCATAAAAGAACAGCTTTTCGCGGGCCTCATGCGCAATCCTCCTACAACGGTGTCTCAGTTCGTCCGTGAGGCAACAGTCATGGAGCGCATGCTTCGGCAGCGGCTATCGCAGTATGAACGCCAGACCACCATGACTGCGGCATGCTCGCTTGTACCTGCAAGGGATGACAGGGAGTCCCTTACCGAACTAATACGGCAGGTTGTTCGAGAAGAACTCCAGAGGCATTATGGATCGGCACATCCGAGTGCCGCGGCTCTTACAGACGTCATTCGGGATCGAGGAAATCAGGCAGGTGGTTCATCCCTCTCCACCAACGCGAACCGAACCTCCCACGCTCTCATACGCCGATGCTCTTCGGGTTTCTACGCCGTCGACGGCCCGTTTCCCGCATCCACCTACAGGGCCTCCTCGACGCTTCCCAAGCCCAAGCCACCGCACGACTCTCCAATCAGACTTTCGTCCTGGTCCGCGGAAGTCAACGGTATGGCGTGCTCCCGACAACAGTCCGTTGTGTTATCACTGTGGGGAGGCTGGACACTTCTTTCGCGACTGCCATTACCGACGGATTGGTTTGCGGGGATACCATCCGGACGCCCGTTGCCCGCGCTATGGCGAACGCCCACAGGAAATCGAGGAGTACTTAGAAAGCAACCGTCTTCCTCCTGTCCCTCAGCGAAGACAGTCGCGGTCGCCGTCACCTCGTCGGCACACATCACCAAACCGCGCTCGACCCACCTTTGATTCCACTGGAGTCACCGGCGGAAGCCTGCGCCGGGGAAACTGAAAACGGCGACCTCCGGGGGTGAGGCCGCTGTCATGCGAACCGTGAAATATCCTCTGCCGACGCCACCCCCTCGCGACGTACCGCTGACGCCTTCCTTCGAAACCGCCAAAAGAGCTTCTGCTGTTATTACTGTTTCCGTCGACTGTTATCCGGTGACTGCACTTGTCGATACGGGAGCTGATTACTCGGTTATGTGTGCCTCGCTGGCCAATCGGTTACGCAAAGCGCTGACAGCGTGGGACGGCCCACATCTGGTCACGGCTGGAGGACACCTCGTGTCACCCCTTGGACGATGCACCGCCAGACTTACAATTTATACTTCGACCTTCGTAGCGTCTTTCCTTGTGCTGCCCAAGTGTTCTCGACTGGTTATATTGGGCATGGATTTTCTTCAGGAATATAGGGCGATCATTAATCTGCGTGACTTGTTCGTGACTTTTTCGAAGAATGTTTCTTCGGATTCTGATGTTAAGGATGAACATCATCGCGCGGCTTTACGCGTGGTCAATGACTGCGTAACGTTACCGCCTCGAAGTAGCATCTTAGTCCTTGTTGAGTGCCCTCAAGACCACCTAGATAAGGGCATCGTCGAAGGTAACCTCACCACCATTTTGCTGGATCGAGAAGTCGGCGTCGCACGAGGTCTCGTAGAGCTCCAAAATAGGCAAACCACGATCCTAGTTACTAACTTCAGCGGCGAATACAAGCACTTTGCGAAGCATACTACCATTGCCTACTTTGAAACAGTGGACGAGTCCAACGCATGTGCTTCGGTAACGACAATCTCGATGCAGGAAAACAGCGATGTGGACTTGGACCAGTCACATCAACGTCAATCCACAGCTGAAACAACCCCAACAGGAGAGGCTCCTCAGCCTACTATCATCATTTAACGACTGTTTTGCCACCACCTCGAAGGTCAAGCAGACTCCTCTAACCAAGCACAGAATCATCACTGAACCGACCGTCCAACCTGTTCGCCAACACGCTTACCGCGTGTCACAGAGAGAACAGGATGCTATTCGTCATCAAGTTAAGCAAATGCTGGATGATGATGTCATTCAACCATTGACAAGTCCTTGGGCATCACCTGTTGTACTAGTTAAGAAGAAAGACGGTTCACTACGATTCTGTGTAGATTATCGCAAACTGAACAAGATCACGAAAAAGGACGTTTATCCACTTCCTTGGATTGACAACTCCTTGGATCGTCTGCGACATGCTCGTTACTTTTCTTCAATGGATCTACGTAGCGCATACTGGCAGATTGAAGTTGACGAACGGGACCGGGGAAAAAACGGCGTTTATAACACCGGACGGCCGCTATGAATTAGTGGTAGAGCCGCTATGCCTAGTGGTAGAACGCCCACCTCGGCTGCGGGAGGCTGTGGGTTCGATTCTCACCGCCGCCGGGCACCCACTGGTTCAAAAGGGTACAAGCGTACCCCGGCCTGGCGTTCGGCTTCCTTCAGGGGTGATACGCTTGGGAAAGGAGCCTGCGCCCTGAATTCCCGTCGAAACCAACGTGAGCACGGAAAAAAGTGGTGTCTGGGCCGGTCCCATGGCGGTCATTTCCCATGTGGCGCCCCAAGCACCTATTGAGGTGGGGGCACCTTCAGGTTGAGGTCGAACACCCCTTTCCAAGCGTTCAGTTCCCATAATGGCCGAGCACCAGGCCGGGAGCGCGCTTGTACCTATTTTACCGGTAGGTACCCGGCGGCAACACTTGCCTCCCACAGCGGCGGCGGATGCTCGTCTACAAGGCCGTCTGTGGTTGGACAAGAGGCGCCCTGAGACAACAGCTGAAATCTCTATTGGGCCCTCTTTCGAGATGTGGACCCCTACGACAGCCGAGCACCAGGCCAGGGGACATCTCTACCCATGAGAAAAACCGGTGGGTTCCCGGCGGCACCGGGATTTGAACTCGGTACCTCCCGCATACGAAGCGGATGCTCTACCGCTAGGCCATCGCTGCGGTTGCAGCGATGGCCTAGCGGAAGAAATGTGGACTGTGCTCCGCTCCGGCCACATTTCAACGCATGATGGACACAGTTTTATCTGACCTCAAGTGGCACTCGTGTTTAGTCTACTTAGACGATGTAGTTGTTTTTTCAGCCACGTTTGAGCAGCACATCGAGAGGCTTGAGGCTGTTCTTCAGGCCATCCGCACCGCCGGCCTGTCTCTGAAGCCCGAAAAATGTCACTTCGGATACGAGGAGCTTAAATTTCTGGGTCATATTGTCAGCAACCCCGGTATTCGCCCTGACCCTGACAAAGCCACGGCAGTTCGTTTGTTCCCGATACCGAAGACAAAGCACGATGTACGCCGATTTCTAGGGCTTTGTGCTTATTACCGCCGTTTTGTGCCAAATTTTTCTGAGATTGCAAAACCTTTGCAACGACTCATCAAGAACGACGTCACATTTATTTGGGGCCCGGCTCAATCCGACGCTTTCCACAACCTTCAACGACGTCTACAGACACCACCGATCCTTGGTCATTTTGACACAGAGGCCGACACAGAAGTGCATACTGATGCTAGCAACGTTGGTCTCGGAGCCACACTCGTACAATTTCAAGCTGGTGTTGAGCGCGTTATTGCCTATGCCAGCCGCACGTTGTCTGCTGCTGAAAAAAACTACTCAGCAACTGAAAAAGAATGTCTGGCGGTCGTGTGGGTTATCCAGAAGTTCCGGCCATACTTGTACGGATGCGCCTTCCGAGTCGTCAGCGATCACCACTCTCTCTGTTGGCTGGCGAATCTCAAGGATCCTTCAAGACATCTCGCAAGATGGAGCCTTCGGCTACAGGAATTTGACATGACAATTGTCTATAAGTCTGGTCAGAAACACACCGACGCCGATTGTCTCTCCCGCGCTCCCGTCGAACCCGCACCAACAGATACTGACGAGGACTGCGGTTTTCTTTGTAGTCTTCCATCTGCAAACCTAGCTCAACAGCAATGCCAGGATTCAGAGCTGCAACCCCTGATTGAATACCTTGAACGACGCCGCTAACAACCCCCACGGCAGTTCGCGCGTCACGTGTCCTCTTTCTGCCTACGCAGCGACATCCTCTACAAGCGGAACTTTCATCCCACGGAAACCGTGTTTCTACTTGTTGTTCCCACTTCTCTCCGCGACGACATTTTACGTGCATGCCACGACGAACCCACGTCCGGGCATCTTGGTTTCACGCGTACTCTGGCAAGGATCAAGAAGAAGTACTACTGGCGAAAACTCACAAAAAGCGTGAAGCAGTATGTCTGAACTTGTCGTGATTGCCAACGTCGCAAAGTTCCACCAATGAAACCAGCCGGTCTGCTTCAGCCTGTACGACCTCCTTGCTCACCTTTTGAAAAGGTCGGGATGGATTTGCTCGGCCCGTTTCCCAAGTCTTCAGCTGATAACCGCTGGATTGTTGTCGCCACCGATTACTTGACCAGATATTGCGAAACCCAAGCCGTTCAACAAGCTACTGCTTCGGATGTGGCCAACTTCTTCGTCAAAAATATCGTCCTGCGACATGGTGCTCCAGCTATCGTCATCACAGACCATGGTATGGCCTTCACCGCGCAGTTGGTCAGAGATATTCTGCAGCTGAGTGGTACAACGCACCGTACGGCAACTGCGTATCACCCACAGACCAATGGGTTAACTGAGCGTCTCAACAAAACGATTGCAGATATGCTTTCCATGTATGTCGCCACGGATCACAAGAATTGGGACGAACTGCTCCCGTATGTGACATTTGCGTATAACACTGCGCTTCAAGAAACCACCGGGTTTCCTCCTTTTCGTCTGGTCTACGGACGCGACGTCGTCACTATGCTCGACGTGATGCTTCTACCACCTTCGTCTGATACGACCGCCTCAGATACGGACGCTTTTGTTCAGCGTGCTGAAGCAGCGCGGCAGCTTGCTTGGCAACGAATTCTATCTCGGCAAAGTCAAGACGTTCGTCGATACAACATACGCCACCGAGTCGTAACATACAAGCCAGGAGATCTCGTGTGGATTTGGACCCCTATACGTCTACGAGGCCGCTCAGAAAAATTATTGCGCCGTTACTTTGTGCCCTACATAGTTCTTCATCGCATAAGTCAAGTCAACTACGAAGTTGTCCCAGCAGAATCATCGCACCAATCGCGTAGACCACGCTCCTCCGACATTGTTCACGTCTCCAGGATGAAGCCCTACCACTCGCGCTGACGCCAGTTCACAAACTTTGTGGTGCGGTGCCTGTGCTCACGTCCGTTGTCTTTTTCATTTCTTTTATTTTCTCCCTGTGATATTTAACCCGTCACCCACTATCGTGGCTTAACTTTCACTGTTCTTTCGTGAGCGGAATCGAGACGATGCCTCTTTTTTTTTGGAGGGAGGGGTAATGCCACGCTTTAGTAACGCTAGAGAACGAGGACGAAGAAGTGTTGTTGGCTGCTGCGGCCAAAACAGTAAACAGCCGTTCGCTCGGAACTGACTGCCTGCCTTTTCCTCTCGCGACAATATTGTGCATGGACAACTCCACTCAGTACGAGGTGAGCCTTCTCAGTGCCATCCACATGCTAACAAGGAACGATTGCCAACTGCTTCAGGGCTTGTGGTTTCATTGCAAGTGCTTCAGGGGATGATTTGTCTTGTCCATGGGGGAAGCACAGAAAATTGAGCTTGATGACAATGTACTTGGAGCAGTTGTCTGTGACATCCATTTCAAAGAGTTCGTTGCTGCGGACAGCGCAGTCGAGACGTGCGGCACGCCAACGTACATTGAATTGAGATTGTTCAGCCCCAAGAGGCTAGTAACGAAAGTGACATCGATGACGACATTGAAACTGAGCCACATCCGCGTGCTGCTGATGTAGCTGCGGGTCTTGCCTTCGCGCAGCGGTTTTTTTGCTGCAGAGAAGAACGCAGAAGAAGCTCTCAGACACATCTGCAGTCTGCAGAACTTTCTGCAGCAAGATCCTGCAAGCTGAAGCTGACGGCAATTACGCATGTATTTTTCATAAACAGTGAGCTTTTAAACTAATAAAAATGTCCATTTTTGTTCCTTGTGGTTAAGTTGAAGTTCATGTAATTCGAAGTTTTTCGTGGTCCGCGTATACTTCGTTTTAATGGGAGTCAACTGTACCTAGTTAACCAAGTTAGCGTCAAAGACGTTCATTGAAGAGCGGCATGCAACTACTGGCACCTACCCAGTGACCCAAGTTGGCATTTATTGGAGACTAGCACAGACCGAGTACTCCAAGTCTTCGAACAGCGATACTCATCCAGTCCCATGCAGTGACCCATGTCGGCATAAAAGACGTTCCTTCAAGAACGACACGTATGTACACATTGCCTCATACTCAGGTGACCTTGGTTGGTTTCGAACCCTGTTACCTCAGCTGAGCCACCCGATATGCTGCCCATTCGACCACTGACTACCCAGTTTAGCCAGGCAGGCGCAAAAACGGTTGGGTACATAGTTCATTCGTGCTTGAAATGTGGTTCTGGCGCTACGAAAACTAAGCAGAAAGAAGAAGGGACAGAAAGTGCACCATAGGCTGACGCTCTTTCTGCCCCTTCTTCTTTCCGCTTAGTTTTGTTGTGCCACAACCACATTTCAAGCCCCGGGAAAGTGCTTAACGTACCCTAATAATGCTACCGCATTAAAAGGTGCTTTAAATTTCTCTGGTCCTGGGCGGAATTGAACCCACGTCATATTTATTTAAACAATTTTGTCCGAATATTTATTCACACACGCACCAAGTACAGCCATCACGGCCGTGCCGCTGGACAGTTCAGCGTGTTTTACTATTGGCCTATTTATCCTAACACAGACCTAATTTCTACTGTTTCATTTTATGGTCCTCATATTTCTGAGACATTCTGTTGAATACCTCACAGAGCTCTCAAATGCAATTATTTGGAGTTGGGTAATTTATCACAATGCACATATCGTACTTCTTGCTTAACAAGTATTTTGTAATCTCAGCAGAATGACAATATGACCAACGATCCCTCCAAATTACGTTGTGCCTAGCTCTAACAGTTTTTGTTAACACAATAGAAACTCGTTGATACAATCTTGTTTCGTACGATTTTCCAGCACCAACATTCACGATCGCAAACACAAAATTTGTCCTAATACATGGAGCTTGATGTGGCCAAATTGGTGTAACATATTGTAACGACGTGGGATCGACGAGGACGCGGAGCAGCACCAACAAAGACACTTTATCAGTCGCAAAGAAAACCAACAACGTCTTCTTCGTCTCCACGCTTAACCTAAAAGCCCGCGCTGCTTCAACCTTGTCCCCACTGGCACATACCCGCGGCAGTATAGTTGTTCCATTGGCTCCCCCCATAGAAAAAAAATCATCGTCCCGATGACAGAGGCTTGGCAAACTGCGATAAAGAAAAAGAACTGTGCAGTCTTGTCAGTCTTCATAATACGGCTTCATACGAAGCACGTGAACGACTTCGGGTAAATGCCGTCGGCGCTTTGAACAGTGAGAGCCATCCGGAACGACTTCGTAGATGACGTCACTGATGCGTCGAAGAACTATGTAGGGCCCGAAGTATCTGCGCAGGAGCTTTTCAGAGAGCCCACGCCGACGAATAGGTGTCCAGACCCACACTTTGTCGCCGATGTTGTATGTTACGGGTCTGTGCCGAAGATTGTAGCTTCTGGCGTCACATTCCTGTTGTTCGTGGATTCGCCAACGCGCAAGCTGCCTAGCTGCTTCTGCTCGCTGTGTGATCTCTTCAGCACCCGTCTCGTTGTCATCAAATTCATGAGGGAGCATTGCGTCTAATGTTGTCGTAACCTCACGGCCGTACACGAGGCTGAACGGTGTCTGGTGAGTGGTCTCTTGACGAGCCGTATTGTACGCGAAGGTGACATAGGGTAAAACCTCGTCCCAGTTCTTGTGCTCTACATCGACGTACATGCTTATCATGTCAGCCAGTGTCCTGTTGAGTCGTTCTGTCAGCCCGTTTGTTTGAGGGTGATAGGCCGTGGTCTTCCGGTGGGCGGTACCACTTAAACGTAGAACGATGTCCAAAAACTTGGCCATGAACGCAGTACCTCTGTCCGTGATGACTACTGCCGGAGCGCCATGTCTTAAAACGATGGATTGAAGAAAAAATTGTGCCGCTTCATCTGCTGTTCCCCGTCGCAGAGCACTTGTCTCGGCATATCTAGTGAGATAATCCGTGGTGACGATTATCCACCTGTTGCCGGTAGTAGACGTTGGGAAGGGGCCCAGAAAATCCATGCCTACTTGTGCAAATGGTGTGGCAGGTACTTGAAAAGGGTGCAGAAGGCCGGCTGGCTTGACGGAAGGCGGTTTGCGGCGCTGGCAATCCAGACATGTCTGAACATAATGCTTAACGACTGCAGCAAGTCTCGGCCAGTAGTAATTCTGCCGAATCCGTGCCAATGTGCGAGTGTAGCCCAAGTGCCCAGCGGTCGGCTCGTTGTGGTAGGCGTGTAAGAGTTCACGTCGAAGCGATGAGGGAACAACGAGTAAGTAGTTGCTGCCGCTAGGAGAGAAGTTCTTCTTGTAGAGTACGCTGCGGCGCAAGCAGTATGACGCCAGCCCTCTTGTAAATAGCCTCGGCACGCTGTTGGTTCGTCCTTCCAGGTAATCAATCAGCGGCAGCAATTCAATGTCATCCCGTTGCTGGCGTGAAAGATCGGCAGTGTCCACGAGTCCCAGAAAGATTGTGTCGTCATCGTCTTGTGCTGCCGTCTCAACAGGAGACCGAGAAAGGCAGTCGGCGTCTGCGTGCCGTTTTCCTGACTTGTATGCGACAGTAAAGTCGAACTCTTGGAGTCGAAGACTCCAACGTGCGAGCCGGCCGGAAGGATCTTTCAAATTAATGAGCCAGCAGAGCGAATGGTGATCGCTAATAACGGTGAAAGACCGACCGTACAAATACGGACGAAATTTCAGAACTGCCCATACCATTGCGAGGCATTCTTTTTCAGTGGTGGAGTAGTTAGCCTCCGCTCGGGACAGTGTCCTGCTGGCGTAAGCAATCACCTTTTCGCTGTCGTCCTGCCGTTGTACGAGCACCGCCCCTAGACCGACATTACTAGCGTCTGTGTGCAATATCGTCGGGGCGTCTTCATCGAAGTGTGCAAGCACGGGAGGCGCTTGCATACGTTGCCGGAGCTCGTGAAATGCCCGCTGCTGGTCTTCGCCCCAAGTGAAAGGTATATCTTCTCTGGTGAGCTGTGTTAACGGCCACGCGATGCGTGAGAAATTCGCAATAAATCGCCGGTAATATGCACATAGTCCCAGAAAACGTCGCACGGCCTTTTTGTCGGATGGGGTCGGGAAATTAGCGACGGCAGCAATTTTATCCGGATCAGGTCGGACTCCTTGGTTACTGACGACGTGACCAAGGAACTGGAGCTCTTGAAAACGAAAATGGCACTTTTCAGGCTTTAACGTGAGACCGGCAGATCGTATTGCTTCAAAAACAGTTTTCAGCCTTCGTAGGTGTTCGTCGAACGTTGCCGAAAAGACAATCACGTCATCCAGGTACACCAGGCATGTTTGCCATTTAAGTCCAGAGAGCACAGTGTCCATTAGACGCTGAAATGTTGCTGGCGCTGAACACAAACCGAAGGGGAGTACCTGAAATTCGTAAAGTCCGTCAGGCGTCACAAAGGCGGTTTTCTCACGGTCTCTCTCATCCACTTCGATCTGCCAATAACCGCTTTTCAAGTCCATTGAGGAAAAGTAGCACGCGTTTCGCAACCTGTCCAAGGAATCATCAATACGTGGCAGTGGATAAACGTCCTTCTTTGTGACCTGATTGAGCTTCCGATAGTCTACGCAGAAGCGCAGGCTACCGTCCTTCTTTTTCACTAAAACTACAGGTGACGCCCAAGGACTATTAGATGGTCGAATAACGCCATCTTCCAGCATCGTCTTCACTTGTCTTTGGATTGCCTCGCGTTCCTTTGGGGCCACGCGATAAGGGTTTTGTCGAATAGGTCGGGCATCGACATCAGTAATGATGCGATGTTTGGTAAGTGGCGTTTGACCAACTTTGGACGCAGATGAGAAACAGCCCTGGTACTGGTTGATGAGCTCAAGAAGGCGGTCTCGCTCAACGGCCGTTAACGTCGAACTAACGTCTAGAATAGGCGCAGCTGTGAGGATCGTAGATGTCGTCTCCTGCGCTAAGTGGCAGTCTTCTGTCGGTATTACTTCTTCGAAATAAGCGACAGCAGTGCCTCTCACGATGTGTCGACGCTCCTTACTAAAATTCGTCAGCAAGAGTTCCGCGCTGCCGTCGATTACATTAATAAGTGCTCTGGCAATGGATACGCCGCAATTCAGTGCTAGCGCATTGATGTGTTCAGCGACTCCAGTCCCATTCTGCAAGCTGTCACAGTGCACGGGTACGAGAGAGTAACTCCGCGGCAAAAGTATCACGTCGTCTGCAGCTATACGTAAGCGACGTTGTGGATGCTCCTCATGCGTGACATTATCCGAGTTCGTTGCAAAGGTGACGCTTCTGTCGCGGATGTTAATCACGGCACCATACTCACGCAGGAAATCCATCCCCAATATAAGTTCCTTGCAACACTCAGAAAGAATGACGAGGGTGGCGACGAAGGTTGAACCGGCGATTAAGAGTCGGGCTGTACATTTCCCAACAGGTGTCATCAACTGACCTCCGGCGGTTCGTATGTTGGGTCCGTGCCATGGCGTCTTCACCTTCCTTAGTTTGTCGGCGAGCTGTGCGCTTATAATTGAAAAATGGGAGCCAGTGTCAACAAGAGCGGCTACTTGGTGGCCGTCAATGCGAATGATGAGGTCGGTGCTGACGACGTCAGTTACGTCTTTCGTAGTTGAGTCCGTCGTATTCGTCGTTGCATTCGCTGTCTTCGCCGTATTCGTCGTTGCATTCGTCGGAGTCTTTACATCGTCGTACGTCGATAATGGGGGATATGGCGAACTTCGAGTACTGGCAACCTCACCCCCGGAGGTCGCTGCGTCTAGTTTCCCCGTCGCGGGCTAGGAGACCTGCCCCTAGTGACGTCGGCAAAACTGCGACGAGTCGGTGAATTGTAGCGCGCAGGTGATGGCGAAGGAGAACGTGATCGGGGAGTCGTCGTATTTTGCGGCAGGTCGTTCACAGGAGCGTCGTAGGCACGTCGACCATCATACGGAGAATAGTAGTTGGCAGGAAAGCTTGGGTATTGGGTGGCGCGATAGTTGTTCCATTTGTGGCAAACACGATAGACGTGTCCAGCTTCACCACAATGGTAACACACTGGTCGGCGATCAACGGTGCGCCACAAATCGGTTTTCCGACGCTGATAGTTTGGTGGCAACTCTCCATGGAGCCAAGGATTGACGTGCGTGTGTCGAAGATACGACATTGTTTGTGTAGGCGTGATCGGCGAGGTCGGTAGAGTCGACGGGGGTGACGATATCGACTCTGTTTGTAGCATAGGTGATGGTCTAGTTGCGGGTGTCAACGGCGTCGAAGTTGCGTTGACTGGACGGCGAACAGCCTCCGCATAAGTAAGGCGCCGCGGCGCGTTACCACAGTCTGGCGATGCAAAAGCTTGCCGGACTTCTTCTCGGACCACATCAGCTACCAAAGATACCGTTGGCGCCGGTTCCGCACCCGTAGTCACAAATCCGAGCTGCCGAAGCTCTTCTCGCACAACCTCTTGGATAATTTCACGCAGAGGCTTGTCGTTACTTGGAGCCAGAACGGAAGTGTTCGCCGCCGAGTTACTCATGTCATGCTGGCGGTATCATTGCTGCAGGGCCCGTTCAATGGCTGTGGCCTCTTTTGTGAACTCCGCCACTGTAGTCGGTGGATTTCTCACAAGGCCGGCAAACAGTTGTTCTTTCACTCCCCGCAAGAGATACCGCAGCTTTCGCTCCTCTGGCATGTCAGGGTCTGCTCTACGGAAAAGACGGGCCATATCTTCCGAGAACATAGCAATGCTCTCATTGGGTTTTTGAATTCGGATTTCGAGGAGACGCTGCGCATTTTCCCTCCTGTCGATGCTCGTAAAAGTATCCAGCAGCTGTGTGCAGAAGTCGTCCCAGGTGGCAAAGCTTCTCTCCCGGTTGACGTACCACGTACGAGCATTGTCCTTCAGATAGAAATAGACGCTCGAAAGTTTGTCCGCCGAGCTGGTCACATGGTTGTACTTGGCGACGCGCTCGAACTGATCAAGCCAATCTTGGACGTCTTCAAAGGCATCACCATGAAAGCTCTCCGGAACCATAGGGGTCTGCAGGGTTACTTGCGTTGGAGCCGCGGTGGCCATGGTAGTTGCAGGGGGCAAACGATTTCTTGAGGTTTCTTGCAGGGGACCGGACTCGGGCGCTAGGCCTAGTAGGCGGCGACTGAACCGGTGGAGCGGTGTTTCGATGCGCAACGGCGATTCCGGGCTCGATCGTTGGCTCCGCGAAGGGGTGCCAAGCATGAAGCATGGAGAATGCCCAGCACCTCCACCAGTGTAACGACGTGGGATCGACGAGGACGCGGAGCAGCACCAACAAAGACACTTTATCAGTCGCAAAGAAAAACCAACAACGTCTTCTTCGTCTCCACGCTCAACCTAAAAGCCCACGCTGCTTCAACCTTGTCCCCACTGGCACATACCCGCGGCAGTATAGTTGTTCCAATATCAAGGGGGGACACAGGGATCAGATCGCGAAAATTGCGAGAAAAATCTACTTTCGGAAACCACGTGCTTCGGTATCTGCAATGCCTAATCTACGTTGTATCAAAATGGTTCGGCGGAAAACGCACTAAAAGTGCCCGAAAAAAATTAATTTGTCAGTGTGCAGGGCGAGAAAGCAGCTTTAAATCGCGCAAATCACCGTCGTTCACGGAGCCATATCTTGTATTTCCCGCCACCGAGCACCACCGTCTTGGTATCGTTCGAAAGCTCAAAGTTTCACCATTCCGCTTCTCAATTCGTCGGTCGTCGCCATCATGTAACAAACATACAAACACAAAAGAAGCACGGGTTTGCTGGAAGTAGTCACACTGGCTCTCCGATGAAAGCAGGCCTCCGATTGGCTACCGTTCTGAAAAGCGTCTCTCCATTGGTTGCTGCTGTGGCAGCGGGTAAGACGGCAACCGCATTTGTCTACTGCGCCAACCACGCTGGCGTCTTCACTTGATATGCAGAATTCGCATTTTGGAGAGCTCCCAGGTTAGTGATGGATTGTCGCTAGTTGGAGAAGAAATTTTGGATGAAGCACGCCTTCGGAATAACGGAAGGGCAAGCCTCCTATGGCGAGAAAAATACGGCGATTAACAGGAGAAGCACAGGAGCACCCGACTGAACGTGCTGCGCTCCCTTGCACCGTGGATCACGTGCCGCGCTATTTTGCACCGTTTGACTACAGAAGCGAAACCAACAATCGCACTGTGCCATCAGCGCCGATAACGCAGTCAATGGAAGACGCGTCAACAGAGGCTCCCGTGCCTCGGCTTGCGACAGCGCGAATCAGCCGAGATCGCATCGTTAAAGGCGACGCGGTTCGAAAGTCACCGTCGCCGGCAAATACGGTGTACTCAGTTTCAGATGCATCATGCGACACAGACACGCCACCTCCGAGCGAGCCCCAACCGTCGACGAGCTACAGTGTGATAACCGAAGATTCACCGGACAAATACTTACCCGAACGTCGCACCATTCAGACGTGCCTCGAGCTGTGTTTCGTGTCAGCGGTGACGGCTTAAGCGTGAGCATGCAGCTTTAGCAACTCGGTTTATATACATAAAAAACGAACTGCACGACCGTGACATAAAGAACCCTCTGTCACATCAGAGAAAGGCAATCTGTCGGCAGATGCCACTGACGGGTAGCTAATGGACGTGCCCTCGGCCCTGGCAATTTCCGGAGACAGAGTAGAAAGGGAAATGCCTTTCTAGTCTATCCCCAGAAATAGTGCTGACGCCAACCCAAAATGCAAACGACTGTACTGTAAATACCCTCGGCAAGTGTTCATCGTCACATACTTTTTATTGCGATAGCAATTATATGGACACTTCAACCGGATTTCTGCCGTCGGCGTCGCCATCGTCGTCGCCGTGAGGTTCCGTATAGATTCCAAGGGCGATAAAATCGTCGCCGCGCCGTATGCGCGAGCGAAAGCGCGCAGGGGACGCGCGCTATCACGGAGGGCGAACTCCCCCGCGCGCTATCACGGAAAGCGAACGCACGGCGGAAAGCAAACGCGAAAGGCCATGGGGGGTATGGGAGGGAGTGAGGCGGGGTGGCGCTGTGCTCCGGTACCAAAGGCGTATCTTGCCACTCAATCTCCCACGCGAAAGCAAGAAAGCGGGAAGGCAGCGCGGGAAGGAGGGGGGGCAGCTTCTCCTCTGCCAACAACTTGTCCTCTGCACAACTCCTCTGCACTTTGCCCTGCGTTGGTGGTCGCCTGCACCGTCTCTTATCTCCACACGGCTCTGACCTTTGTATACGCTGTGCATTCGCCGCTCAGTTTCCGTTGAAGCAATAGGCCGCACGGACCTTCGCCCACTGCGGCGTTTTGACAGTAGTTGTCTGCGGTCATTCAGTGTGATCTATTCATGTTTGCTTGTGCGCGCTGACACCACGACTGTTAATTCAGTTAGTAAGCGAATGTGTCCAAGTTTATGCAGCCGATAAAACCACTATCCCTACTCCGAATAGCTCTCTACTAATTTGCTATCGCAATCGATGTTTCGCCTTTCGGGCGAAACTGCGACATTTTTTTTTTTTTTTTTTTTTGGTGCATCATCCAGTTCTACTTGGTGATAAGCGTCCCGTAGGTCCAACTGCAAAAACAGAACACCTTCTGCCAATTTTGTCTAGATCTCGTTCATACGCGATACTGGGAATGTCCCCACATTCGCTGTCTTGTTTATGGTCAGCTTGAAGTCTCCACACAGTTGGATCTTCCCATCCTTTTTCAATATCAGCACTAGTGATGCTGCCCATTCAGACGTTCACACAGGATTTCAAGATGCCTAGGCGAATGGTAATGCCCTAGAACGAAAAAATTGTGGCTGTGCCTTCTCGGACACTCTCACCTTGGCCTTGACACCACACAGAGTGCCCAGTCCATCCGAAAACAATTCGGGAAACTTGCTTGCCCAGTCTGTAGCTCCTCAGATGCGATGCACATTCGCAAAGCTATCCAACAGCATACAGAAAGCTCTTGCCCAGTTTCGTCTCTTCCAAGCAGGGTGCGAGATCCGCTCCTGAAAACGAACAACGGCAGCTCAGCCTGTCTTCCCCCGAACTCGGCGAGTACTGTTGCCTTACCAACGGCGGCTGACTTCTGGTCAAAGTATCCCCTCAGCTGAGCGTTGGAGCCCTCAAGCTCCACCACAGTAGTTCCAATACCACGGTGTGGTGAATCGTTACTGGCATGATTGGCGTTCAACCACAGCTTCCTACATACACTGGTCTTCGGTCTCATGTTGCACACAATCGAGGTGTAACACCGCTTGCTTCATCACGCCAGTGTTTTGATATCAGAGACGCCTTCAGTGCTATCGCGTGTGGGTATTTGCCTTCAACTGAAACGGTGTATTTTTATGCACTAATGACGCAAAGTCATGTTGTAAGAGATTTTATCTCGAAGGATTCGAAGAAAGCCAAGTAATCACAAATTGACAATACACAGTGTGAGAAGAAATACGAGGACGAATAGCAGACACAGACAAGCGCTTGAGCCTAGACTCGGAGTTTTTTGGACGAAGTCTGGGAGTGTGTTCACCACATGTGTGAACCACGCCTGCTGTGCCACCTGGAGGCTTGGAAACCTGGGACAGCAGCCCCCATAATTAACCTTGCCACAAATGGCTCACAACATGGTCAATTCGTCCTGTGAGCTCTCGCCATCTTTTCTTCCTACTACTACTAGCCTAGTAAGCCACCTTAACAATCACGAATGTTCATCTCCTTGGGATGGAATGAATGGCCCCACTCTGTAACCTTGTTATTATATACCGTATATAGTGGAATCTAGGCTGATAGTTTTTTTTTTCTCCAATAATCATATACCAAACTCTAGGGTCGGCTTAGTTTCGATGAATTTTAAAAATGCGCCAGTTTTTAGTTGAATAAAGCATAGCTAGCGCCATCTAGATAAGTCAGTATTGCAGCCAGTACTAGCCGTGCCAGCAGCCAACTGAAGTACACAAGCGCCGCCGCCATTTTGACCTGTGTCGTATCGCCGTGACGTTATCGTAATGGGACAAAACAGGCGCTGCCACTATAGTGCCGCTTTTAAACGGATCATTGTGCTAGCTGCAGAGGCATCATCAAACGTTCAAGCCTCGCGGGACTTTGGCATCGATGAGAAAAACATCCGTCATTGGAGGGGATAACGGGAGATGCTTTTTGCATGCGCTGCATCGAGGATGTTTCATCCTACAAGAAGTGCAGCGTCTATAATGCGCTTGATGGTACTGAAGATGACAGCGATAAAGAAGATAACGACGAGGCTAGCAGCGATCATGACGTAGAATGAGCTTGGGATGTTCATATTCAATAAATGGTGTTTTCATTTGGTGAACGCTCTCACTTTTTTGTTCTACCTACTTTCGAAGTTGTTTTTTCTTCTTGCTTCGGACTTTCAGTGGTCGGCTTAGATTCGAGGCCGAGTAAATACGGTATACTAACGTAGCAGTTAAGAATAGAAAGTACAGTGTAAACCACTTATAATGTAAGCTGCTGTAGTCACGAATATCCACCTTATAAGCAGAATATCTGCACTATAACCAACACAGCAATCTTATTATCATAGCAATTATATGAACACTCCAGGCGCATTTCTGCCATCGCTATGAGGTTCCGTATAAAGTCCAAGGGTGATAAAATCGGCGCTGCGCGCCATATGCTGTATGTGCAAGGGAAAGCGTGCAAGGTTGAGCCAGCGATCGCAGCTCAATGTTGCACACACAAGGGAGGAAAGTGAGAAGGAAGCGCGCCATGTTCCATCGCGTGCAAGGTTCTAGGGGGAGTGTAGGGAGGGGGGCGCGTTCTACTCCAGGTGGCCCATGTGCCCGCCGGGGCTGCTGTATCTTGAAAGCCATCTGTGACGGGGGCACAGTACGCTGTGCTCTGTTTTTTCGCGGCTTAGTTCGCGTTGATGCGAGACACAGCATGAAGGTCAATTCGCTCGCTGCTGCCGCCGCGCGTCCTCACTATACGTTTTGACAGCGAGTTTCCACGGTCATCGAGAGAGATGTGTTCATGTTTGCTTGTGCGCTCGTGACACCATGCTTGTTAATGCTCACAGAGCCGCGCCAGCAAACGCGCTTTCGCGTGCTCCCGCCATTGCATCATTCTGTCCGCTCCGGGTGAGGAATGCTGGGATGCGTGGCCGGCGCGGCAGGTGAAAAATAGGGATGGAGCTAATAATGCACCTGACTGTGTCAGACACCGGTTGCATCATGTCGTCGGAGTATAGACGCCGGTTGTTCGCCGCCTTGACGTCGTGAAGTTGAAGCGCACGTTACGTCGGAGTATATCTGCAGCTTGAGGGGAGCATTTGCCGTCTCGGTTGACTGCCGAACGTGTTGGCAGCCACACTGTAACTAGTATTTTGTCTGCCGCAACTGCACTATAAGCGATACATGTATTGTGCGCATTATTCATACGCTCCATAAAGTGCTATCGGAAAATAATGGTAGTCTGAAAAGACCGTATTATATCCGATCCTGCACTATAAGCGGTTATGTTATAAGTGGTCTATACTGTACTTGGCTTTGTGCACCACCTGAAAGCCGTTTTCGTGTCTTGCAGATGAGGAACTCCGGCAGCGTATCACTGAGTGGAAGCAGTCCCGGTCAGGCCAGTGAATCAGTGCCTGAGCATCGGCTGCCACTGCAACTCTGCCAAACATGTCTGATAAATAATATTTATTGCACATGTCGTCATGGGGGTGGGTACTGCTCCGGACCAGATTGTTTTGGCTTGTACGAGCAGAGACAAACGTACCTGAGCCAGAAAAAGTCCTTGTGCCAGCAGCAGCGCACTAAAAATAAAATGCTCTTTTTCAGTGGAGCCTCCGTGCTGAGGCAGCCAGCAGTTGAAGCATGTCATTTTGTATATTTTCCAGAATGCACCTTCTGGTGGTTAATAAATGTGTTGCTCTGTGTCCCTTGTCCTTCATTACACCCAGTTGGTTGGCTTTGTTTTTGGGCCACACTTCTTAAGTGACTTTAGCCAAGTCTTCTTTTTTCTCCCTCTCACTTAGCTAGAACTACGATGGATCAGACGTTTTTGTGCACATGTCACCTATTGCCGTGAAATTTTGGATACAGTGCTGGCATCTAGATTTTGATTGTTTGCATTGCGAGACAGCAGTGTGCAAAACAGCACTAGAAAGAACGGACACACTTGTGAGCGGGCCGACAGTCGGGTGATGAACAATGTTTATTGCTGGGGTAAAGGAGATTATATAGGCAGAACAGATGTGACGTAACAGGTCACACGCATGCATCGTACTTGATGCTTAGCAGGGTGACGTCATGCTTACACGGCTTTGCTACATCTTCCGTTTTCTAGCTTTTTAATATTGCTACACGCGTGTGGTATTTGATTGATTGAATGAGGCGCGTGGGCACCATCACGAGAGAAAAGAGGAAGAAGAATGAACTGGGTTCGCGCTGTAAATCTAACCGGTCAGCGCTGCAACCACTGTTGTAAATATAACCAGTAAATAGTTGCTCGTCTTACTGACTCGTCCTTCGCATAACATTGTGGTGGAGGTGGAAGGTTCCGCGTCCTCGCCACGGAGCTCTGAAGCGGCCGCACCGTCGTCGTCTCAGCCATGGTCTTCCACTGGAACCACCCCGTCGCCACCTACACCTGCGGCGCCAACCACAACATATGTTACGGTTCCTAGTCTCTGTGATCCTGGGACATTCTCCGCCCAAAATGGCGTTGACCTCGACGACTGGCTCAGCATGTATGAGCATGTTAGCCAAAGCCACCACTGGGACCCTACCATCATGCTTGCCAATGTGATCTTTTATCTGGATGAGACACCGCGTGTCTGGTTTCGCACCCATGAGGTTGAGCTCTCCAGCTGGGACATTTTGAAAGAGAGGCTTCACGACCTATTTGGCAGGTCGCCAACAGGCTGCGTGAAAAGAGCTTGCCACCCGTGTCCAGTCGTCGACCGAATCGTATGTCTCCTACATACAGGAAGTGATCGCGCTTTGCTGGAAAGTCGACGAGCACATGACCGAAGTTGACAAGGTGGGCCATATCCTAAAAGGCATCGCGGACGATGCCTTCAATTTGCTCATCTGTAACGATGTTTCTACTGTCGACGCCATCGTCAAAGAATGCCGCCGCTTCGAGGTAGCCAAAAGCCGCCGCGTCGTCCCACAGTTTTCCCGGCTCCCAAACACCCCTGCCACGTCCTCTTGCTCCGCTCTTATCACCACACGACCATTTCAAGAGAATGTCACGCATATGGTTCGCCGTGAGTTTGAAGCGGCGAGTTCGGCCCCCCTAAATCCACGACCCCTAGACCAAGCAGCCCCCACTATTTCCGTTATTCAAGCAGTTGTGCAGCAAGAAATTGCGAACCTTGGCATCCCTACCACCTGCTCTGTCTCCCGATCTGATTTGGCATCCATTCCCGTGTCCACAACCTGTAATGACCAGTATTTCGCTCCCAGACCACGCAATCCTGCTGAATGGCGAACCCCAGATGACAAACCGATCTGCTTCCGCTGCCACCGAGTTGTTGATGTATCCCACCACTGCCGCACCACCTGGAAGCCGCTGTACTGGAGCTCATTCCCTGCTCCTCGCCCATACGCCGACGCTCGCCGTTACTCACCTCCTTGTCGGTACCCTACTTCTGATGCCCCTGACAACTGCTCCCCCGCACGATCGCCGTCGCCTCGACGCCGTTGCTCCCCATCACCCCAACCTCGCCGCTTTTCCTCGCAATACCGCCGGACGGAAAACTAGGCCATGCAGCTCTTGGAGGTAGTGCTGCATCACGTTCGTCCTATCCAAATCCTTCTGTGATGGAAACGACAAACAAACTTGCCGGTGTTTCCGTTGGTGCCCAGGATCCTTTAATAATGACACGGCAGACGGGAGCTTGCTACACGAAACACAGACTTTGAACAGACACGCTAGCACGATACAGACGATTTACATACAGACGATTTACATGTACGTTAGGAAGTTGTCCTTCCATATAAAACACGTGCCTAGCACTCATGCGTCACCACTCGCCCGTGTGCATCGTCGTTGCGGTGCCCGTGACGGTTGTGACGGTGGAGCATCGTTGTGGCTACATCGCTGCTGTCGCGCTGCACCTTGTCGCACCACGCCGCAACCTTGTCGCGACATGGAAGCAGGAGGAAAACAGCAGGCGGGTAGAACACCAGGCCACTGCTGTAGCTGGCCAGTAACGCCTGGCCTGTAACGCCTTGGCCGCTATAACGTCGGGCTCGGTCAGCAGACAGGCAGCTCAGGCGTCCCGGTGGCCAGCAGGAAGCACTGCACCAGGCCGCTATGACAGCAGGCCGCTGGTGTACATGATAGCAGAGCCACGAGCGGGATCTACGACCAGGTCCGCACGGTAGCAGGACACCCGGTTGCCAGTCCTCGGGCTCGCTCGGCAGGCAGGTAGCTCAGGCGTCCCGGTCCCCAGCATGAAGCACTGCACCAGGCCGCTAGAACAGCAGGCCACTGTTGCGTAGAAAACCCCAGCCACGAGCTGGATCTCCGACCAGGTCCGCACGGTAGCTGGACACCTGGCTGCTGGTACCCGAGCCTTGAACCGCCGTTCTGCTAGCTGACGTTCAAGGCTGCCGGTCGCTCTCACACTCTACGCGCTCTCGTGCTCTCAGGCTGCTTCCTTGTCTGTGGTATGTGGACGTGGTCGTCTTCTTCGCTATCACCATCACCACTTCTCTTTTTGTAGCCACAACACAATCATCATTCCAAGCTGGTCTTCTCACCACTGCACGCCACTATCCACATCATCAAGATAGTTGCCCGCAACTATTCTAAACAACACAGGAGGAGGGTGTGCATGAGTGCAGGCACGTGCAGGTCGTTCAAGAGAAGTTCTTGGTTCTCAATCAATTCATGTGTACACACAGATCACAAACACGTGGAGACTTCGGAACACAAGCCAAAGTTCTCACAAAAGAAATTGGAAGTTCTAACACAATCCAAAGTTCTAATAAAGAACTGCAGTACTGTGTGCGGCAATCACGATGGCACAAAATAATAGTGCCCAAGAAACACGAAAAACCATTCACATCTTTGTCAGAGTCCGGAGTAGAGCATGCCGGTGCAAGTACACTGAATTATGTTACCCGTTCCCAAATTAACTGAACCGCGGATGTCTCAATCCTACTTATCGGTCTTTCATGTGTTAACCGCGCACGCCAAGCAACGCCAGATGTGCTGCGTCGTGTGAGGTCAGCCGCTCCTATGTGCGTGGTATAACCTTGCACAAAACAATTATCAGGTATCGCCGATCTTTGTGGGATCTTAGAATGGAAATGAGCTGTCGAATTGCCTGAATTAACTTTTTGATGATTCAGTGGAAGGTTCGGAACATCTGTCTGCTCGTCTCCGTTCACATTTGAAGGTGAGTGACTACGCGCTTGATTATTACTTATAGGCGATTCATTGATAGACCTTCGGTTCACCTCACATGTTGAATTTCACATAAGCTGTTGAGATAGGCTGCTCACGCTTACATCATGTACCACTGGGGTCATTGACTGGCTAGTAGGCATTTCCTTAGAACTCATGGATGAGTCCACTCTCCTAGATTGAGAGAGATTGTCTGCATGACTTTGCAGGCAATCTTTATTACTGGTTATAAATGAGTACAAAGCTGCGTCTTGTTTAGTGTCATGGAGATCGGGGCTCACATGAACTTTCGTTTGCGGATCAGCCTCCTCGATTGAAGTGCATGAATCCAACAAACAACCAAAATCAGAAGACTGCTTTGGTGCTGAGTCACGATTCCACTCTTGTGATTGATCTTTGTAGGCAGTTTTTGCATTAGCTTTTTCGACGTTGCGAGCTTCGTGACCATGCAAAACATACAATTTTTGATCACGCGACAAGCAACCTTGAGCCGCCTCATCGCCCATTTCCAAACCTAAATACTTGGTTGCGGGAGACGGGGAAGACAAGGCAATAACCACATTTACAGCTTCACCATCGGATGGAGTCATGCTGCTGAAAGTCATAGCGCTAGTGTGCGCTTCACGAGCTGCGATCCGCAATTTGACTACGCATAGCTCTTCATCATGACGCGCTCGCTCAGCTTGAAGCTGCACTGCATGGCGAGTTTTTTCCATTTATCTTTCAGCAGCACGCCTCTTGCACTCTAATGACCGCTGCTGTTCCACCCAGTTTCTTAACTCCGTTTTCTCTAGTTCGATGCTCTTGCCTAGCTCGATTAGTTCTTTTAGACCCATTGAGTTTCTGTCTTTGGCTGCACATTTACAACCTGCCTCGTCCTGTCCAGTGGCTACGCGCTCAAACCTCTGCAGATGCGCGTGGAGGTCGTTGCGTCATTCATCGAACAGTGGCAGTAACTTGTGGGGATTGAAGCAGGGTAACTTTGGTGACGATACGGGAGCGGCTGGGGCAGATATCTCGCTCTGCGCTCCTTCTTGAAGCTTTGGCTTCAGCTGCAAGATTTGTCACTGCCTTTTGTCGGCTAACCGCTGACTTTCTGCTACTGCTTTCGCGGCCTCTAGCTCAGCTGCTCGTTTGTCCCTCTGCCTAGCCTGTTCTTCTTCAATCCACTCGCGGAGTTCAGCGCAAGACAAGCCTAACTGTGCTGCAGTGGCGGCTAACTTGTCTAAATCCATATCAGACGTCTAGTGCTGCGTGTATACACCCGAATGCCGGTCTTCGCGTTTGGGATGTTACTGGCGGATCCTGGCAAGCTCGCCAGATTGTGATAGAAAAGACAAACAAACTTGCCGGTGTTTCCATTGAGCCCAGGATCCTTTAATAATGACACGGCAGACGGGAGCTTGCTACACGAAACACAGACTTTAAACAGACACGCTAGCACGATACAGACTATTTACATGTACGTTCGGAAGTTGTCCTTCCATATAAAACGCGTGCCTAGCACTCATGCATCACCACTCGCCCGTGCACATCGTCGTTGCGGTTCCCGTGACAGTTGTTGTGACGGTGGAGCGCCGTTGTGGCTATGTCGCTGCTGTCGCGCCGCACCTTGTCGCACCACGCCGTAACCTTGTCGCGACGTGGAAGCAGGAGGAAAACAGCAGGCCGGTAGAACACCAGGCCACTGCTGTAGCTGGCCAGTAACGCCTCGGCCGCTATAACGTCTGGCTCGGTCAGCAGACAGGCAGCTCAGGCGTCCCGGTGGCCAGCAGGAAGCACTGCACCAGGCTGCTATGACAGCAAGCCGCTGGTATACATGATAGCAGAGCCACGAGCGGGATCTACGACCAGGTTCACACGGTATCAGGACACCCGGTCGCCAGTCCTCGGGCTCGCTCGGCAGGCAGGTAGCTCAGGCGTCCCGGTCCCCAGCATGAAGCACTGCACTAGGCCGCTAGAACAGCAGGCCACTGGTGCGCAGAAAAGCCCAGCAACGAGCTGGATCTTCGACCAGGTCTGCACGGTAGCTGGACACCTGGTCGCCGGTACCCGAGCCTTGAACCGCCGTTCGGCTAGCTGACGTTTGAGGCTGCCGTTCGCTCTCACACTCTACGTGCTCTCGTGCTCTCACGCTGCTTCCTTGTCCGTGGCACGTGGTCGTCTTCTTCGCTAACACCATAACCAATTCTCTTTTTGTAGCTACAATACAATCATCATTCCAAGCTGGTCTTCTCACCACCGCACGCCACTATCCACATCATCACACCTTCGTTGGCGCTCCTCACAAACACGAACCTAATTGAAGTAGACATAGATGGGTGTCCCGTTGACGGCACTGATTGATACTGAAGCCCAAGTGTCCATCGCCTCAAAAAAGTTCTTACGCCTACCATCACTCGAGCTGTATGCGTCGCCAATGGCGCCACTGTTGCCGTCAGGGGTACGTGCACTGCTCGCATAGGAATTGCTGGCCGCCAAGTTCCAGTCCTGTTCACCGTGCTGACCAGTTGACCTCATGACCTAATCTTCGGGCTCAACTTTCTGACGAAGCATTCTGCCCTCATCGACTGTTCCACCAATACGCTGTGCCTCAAGCTTCCTCCTCTTTCAGGCGTTCGCCCCGAACAACCGAACACCCTCTGCACTATAGTGTTTGTTCGCTTACCTCCAAAAGCCCTAACCTTCATCGAATTGGCCTCAACGTCAACCGTGCCTGATGGCGAATGTGTCGTCGCACCTGTTCGCGATGTCCTCCTGGCGCACGACATCTGTGTGCCACACTCCATCGTAACCCTTGCCGCTAATCGGATGTGTCTCCCCGTTACCAATTTTGGCTTGACGAAGCAAGTGTTACCTGAAGGCATAGCGGTGGCCACGCTCCTGTCTGTGACAGACGACCACGTCACTGCTTTTGCCGTCGACACGTCTCCAGATCCACCGGATTACCCGCGGGATACCTTGAACCTCGACGGCCCATTACGTACCATGGTCGCTCCGGTCCTCACACCTGACCAAGCATGCGACCTGTATCGCCTTTTCCTTTTCTACCCCGACATATTTGACACTGACAATCAATCACTTGGTCAGACGTCCCTTGTTAAGCATCGGATAAACACTGGTGATGCAGTTCCCATTCACCGCCGACCGTTCCCATTCACCGCCGACAAGATTCTTGCCAAAGGCATTTTTGAGCACTCGTCGAGTCCTTGGGCGTTGCCGGTCATGCTCGTCAAAAAGCAAGATGGCACGTGGCGTTTCTGCGTTTGCCGCCACCTAAACCGAATCACTAAAAGGATTGTTTACCCTTTACCACGAATCGACGACGCTCTTGTCTTCACGGTGCCAAATACTTTTCGTCCATCGACCTTTGATCTGGTTATTCGCAGATTTCTGACGATGAGCAAGACCAAGAAAAGACCGCTTTCGTCACTCCAGATGGCCTCTATCAATTTAAGGTTATGCCGTTCCGTTTATGCAATGCCCCCGCCATGTTTGAACCGATGGTGGACTGTGTGCTTCAAGGTTTCAAATGGTCAACTTGCCTTTGTTACCTTGACGACGTCCTTGTGTTTTCTCCTACGTTTGAGACGCACCTTGAGCGCGTCGCAGCTATCCTTGACATCTTCTGCAAGGCTAGGCTCCAATTAAACTCATTGAAGTGCCACTTCGGGCGCAGACAGATTACAGTGCTAGGCCATCTTGTTGATGCTTCCAGAGTACAACCCGACCCGGAGAAGGTTCGAGCAGTAACGGCTTGTCCTGTACCTCAGTCTGTCAAAGACGTCCAGAGTTTTGTGGGGCTCTGTTCTTATTTCAGACGGTTCGTGAAAGATTGCGCAGCAATTGCTCGACCACTCACTGAACTTCTGAAGAAGGATGAAGAAAGACGTGCCGTTTACGTGGGGTTCCCCTCAGGCTGACGCATTTGCACGCCTTATCACGATTCTGACCAATCCACCAATCTTGGCCCACTTCGGCCCATCCGCACCTACAGAGGTCCGAACCGATGCCAGCGGCTATGGGATCGGCGCTGTCTTAGCAAAACGCCAACACGAACACGACCGCTTTATAGCCTACGCTAGCCGGCTCCTGACAACTGCAGGGCGCAACTATTTTATTACCGAGCGCGAATGTCTTGCTCTTGTTTGGGCTATTTCAAAGTTGCGCCCATATTTATATGGCAAGCCCTTCCCAATAATCACAGACCATCATGCGCTCTGTTGACTTTTGTCGCTGAAGGATCCTACTGGCCGGCTCGGTTGTTGGGCCCTCCAACTACAAGAATATTCCTACACAACGACTTACAAGTCGGGACGCCAACACCAGGACGCAGACTGCCTTTCTCGCTGCCTAGTCGAAGACCCGACCTCTACGTCTGATACTGACACCGACGCCTGCATTCTCTCTGTTCTCGCCTTCTCAACTCCCAAGAGAGTCAACGGCGTTTGTACGACCGGCGACACCGAGGCGTGCACTTCCCGCCTGGTTCTTTGGTGCTTCTATGGTCTTCGTCGCGTCAGGTCGGCCTGTCAGAAAAACTGCTGTCTCGTTACACAGACCCATACCGAGTGCTTCATGCCGTGACTCCCGTCACCTACGAGATCGCCCCTGACGCCCCATCTGCTTCCCAGTCCAGTGATATCGTGCACATTACACGACTGAAGCAGCATCACCCTCCCAGTGATAACATTTAGACGCTCCGGGACGTCGCTTCTGCCGCCGGGGGATTATGCTACACGCGTGTGGTATTTGATTGTTTGAACGAGGCACATGGGCGACATCACTCGAGAAAGGAGGAAGAATGAACTGGGCCCATGTTGTGAATCTAACCGGTCAGCGCTGCAACCACTGTTGTAAATATAATCTGTGAATAGTTGCTCGTCTTACGGACTCGTCCTTCACGTAACAATATTTAACGTCTCTCGGTCTGCGGGTATCGGCAGGGCTCGCGTCGTTGCCTTGTGCTTTGGCATAGCGCTTGCGCAGGTTTTGCGGAGTCTTCTGGAACCGGCTGAAGGGCTGCTCTGGCATCCTGGGAGTATGTAATCCCAATGTGCTCTCTTGTGCGACGCACTTCATGACCGTCTCCCGTTTGCAGAACAGTAGAGCGCCGTTTGTCATCTGGCCTCAGGACGACAGCTGGTGACCAGGTCCGTGTGACAGTGTTGTACATATAGTGTTGTACTTAGTGACCTCCTGGCCACGCGAGATAGGCGGCAGGTTTCTGCTGCCTCGGTTGTAGTTGATCCTCTGCTTGTGACATATGTTCTGAAGTCGTCCATGGATTATGCTGCTGGGTACTGTCTGGGGTTCCAAGTGGGTTCATGGTACCGGTAGCAGGGTCCGTGTCTGCCGTCCCATCAACCTCTGCACAGGTTACCTCAGCTCATCATCACGGGGAGTGTTTCGCCACTCGAGCAAAGCAGTATAAAAGTCGGACATGTTAAAGTAGCACTTTTTTAAAAGCTTCTTCGCTTCTTGGATCGCTCTTTCTGTCATGCCATTCAAACGCGGATAGTATGGGCTTGAAGTGACCTGCGCAATGCCTAGCTTTCCCAGATTGTCCTTGAACTCTCCGCTGCTAAATGGCGGGCCGTTATCAGTGCACAGTTTCAATGGCAATCCATGGTCGGGGAAAACAAAACTTCTGAGCATTACGCCGTGAGCACGCGCACTGTTTTGTGCGCATTTCCCGTACGTCAAAAAAGAAAGAGTAGAAATCAACCATTAAGGTGAACTGGCGCCCACCACAGTAAAACAAATCCATTTCTACAACCTGCCATGGCAAGGCGGGAACATGACTTAAAAGTGGCATGGTTACGTTCCTCGGCTTGTATTTCTGGCACACCTTGCAAGCTTTGCAAAACTGTTCAATGTCACTAGATATGTTGGGCCAGAACATGACTGTTCTTGCTCTCGCTTTGATTTTCTCTGTCCCAGCATGCGCCGAGTGAAGAAGAATCATTATTTCCATTCGTTTTGAATGAGTTACGATTACCTTATTGCTGCGGAACACGAAGCCATCCTGGGCATGTATCTCCTCTTGGTACGGCCAGTAGGCACGGACGGGCTCGGGAACTTCTTGCTTCTCAGGGGGCCATGCTGACTCGGCATATTCGCGGAACTTCGTCAGGGTGCTGTCGTCCTTTGTTGCGGCAAGCAGGTTGTTGGCCCAGTGAACCATTAATGTACCATAGCTGTCCATAGAACATCATGTTTGAGACATTGCACACATCCTATAGATATCTATATTTCTCCAAACAACGTTACAAATACGTACCATGGATAATCTAAGTCCCATCCAGATCACGTTGCTCTAACGTTGAAAGGATGTCGCAGCTGGACATAAGTAACCTCTAATAGATGTTCTTTTTGGGGACGCAGGAGGTCCATAGAACATCTAGTGGATCTTTCCTGCTGACGCTATAATGAGCTGTATACCTGCGAGTGCCACAGTAGATGTACTATTGAATACAACTGAAATGCGAACAGCAGAGTGTGTGGCCAAAACGTAACTAAAAGCACAGTGTGTGGTGTCGGCCAGCGATGATTGTACACATGCATGTGGTTTCGATGCGGAGTGCGGGGCTGCTTGTCCTAGTGCGTATATTACGTCACCTGTATTTTGTTGGAAGCTTGTATTCTCACCCCGCCATTGCAATGCCATTCCTATCTGTGATTACTTTTAAGGTGGCTAGCACTGTTTTTGCGCATCCAATGCAATACATTTTCGTGCTATTCAAATTACGATTAGACACTGGCAGCTTTGATGGTGGTAACAAAAGCAAAGCAATGCACGTTAGCAAGCTGGGTGCATGCCAGCTATATCATGCTACAGATGTAGCGATGGTGCTAGTCACCATAACACTGTACTGCCAGGTGGGTATGGCACTGCCCGAGGAGAGATGAGAAAACAACTTTCGGACAAAGTACGGGTGACGTTTATCGCAATAGGGCAAGCACTCTTCCTCGCGAACTACATCCCCACGCACGTGCACAACGACTGGCCGACGACATGCACAGTATGCCTTTAGTTATGCTTCGGCCACACACTCCGCTGTTCGCATTTAATTTGTCCTCGATGGTACATCTGCTGAGGCACACTAATGGCACAGTTACCCCCATTGTCGGCATGTAGCTGGTGACTTTGCTTGAAATGTTTTGTTAACGTGTAAACGTGTTTAAGACTTAGAGATTGACTCCAACCAAATAAGGAAATTTACTAGCCCGACGTTTCGGAACTAATTCGGCTCCTTCTTCAGGGGGTATTCTTCGGAGGTGGTGGTGTGCCGCTTTTAAAAGGTCCATCGTAAGAAAGGAGAGGAAGGGGGGGGGAGAGAGCGTCAGGTGGGGAGACACTTGACGGGGCACCTGTTCTTGACAGACGAAAGAGGTGGTGGTGGTGGGGGGGAGGGGGGGCGGCTTTGGCGTCGCTGGTCGGCTGGGTTGTCCGATGCTGGGAATGCGTTGACGAGGGGCGGGGGGGGCGGGGAAGGGGGACGAGATGTTTTGGTGTTGCTGACCTAGAGCGGGGGTTCCTTACTTCCCTTCGTCGCGTCTGCAAGGCCATGAATGTACAAAGAAGGAAGGATGCCCTTCACGCGGTTTATATTACCCGCCGTGTTCCAGAAAGTTCTAGACAATTCGCGTCACTCATACAATCAGATTACATGAGTGTCGGTGACCACAGACGAAGGATAGAAGCATCGATAACGTTCGAGAAGCTTCCGATGCAGGCGCATCCTGCGCCGAGCGATAACGTTTAACACTTGTTAGCCGGTGGAAAGCGGCCACCGGTGAAAGATAAACATGTATACGTGTCAATATCTAGCCAGAATGGGGAATGAAAAAGCTTGCATTCATAGAAAAAATGTATACTTGGCACAAATTGAATTTGACAAGGCCAGGAAGCTGATTAAGGAAGGGCAAACTGATGGAACTCTTTTGGCCAGTATCGTCCATGCTTGTTCAGAGGTTGCAGGCTCATCTGAACATGAAGAATTTCTTTTGTTGAGGTACCTGCATGACTCTGCCAATATGCGTGCTGATGGAATGATGGCTGAGGCGGTTTTCAGTCTTGATACAGTCCTACGTAGACTTGGTATCTCATCCAAATACTTCTGGATCCACTTCTTTGTTCATGGTGTAAGAGCCTTGTGAGTTCGGCTCCAGCCCCTTTCTGTTGGTGTAGATATATGAGGGCTGCTGTGATGAGTGCCAAGATGTGCTTGGTGCAGACTCTGTTGGGGCAGAACAGTAACACATGAGATAGAGCAGAGGTTACCCAATCTCGTGTACTGCTTTCTATGTTTGAATCCATTATGCTTCACCGTAAATACGAACAAACATTCATATCATCTGCTACAAACAAATAACAATGTATCTCAAGACTAGCAAGCTAATACAGCGTATATAAAGCATATTTCTGAACCCGGTGTTGTTTACCTTGTAGTAGCAGCAAAAGTCCACGCGATGACCTGGTTGTAGTAGGCAGTAGCTTCTCTTTAGTGTGTGTAGTGTGTTGCTTTACACTGGTGCCGTCCTCTTTACTTCATGTCTGGAAGAGAAATTTTGACTGCATCAAAAATTCAAAAAACACAATTTCACAATATAAAATGCAAAAAGCTGGGATATATATGTACATATATATATATATATATATATATATATATATATATATATATATATTGTAACGGTTTCTGACTGCACAACACATGTAAATGTACACCGTTTGTTCTCGTGAGCTTAAGCAGCATGTTAATTAACCAAATATTGCTACTGTCCATAAAATTGATGTCTGCCTAACTACAATGCGTTTGAACACCTGAAGTATTATTAGGATCACAAATGAGAACATTTTTGCGCTCATTTATGCACTAGATGAGATCACACTGCTGGTTCCACAAGCACATGCATGAAAGACATGAATTTCATGTATTACAACTGATGCATTCTTTTTCTGCATGACCGCGATGCACCGCTCCACTACTGCAAAAATAAATGCCCTAAGGTAAACCAAACTTAACAGCAAGAACACTTGGAACCAACAAGTACGAAATATGGGTTAATTATTATGCGTGCAATTGTTTAATACATTAAATTCAGTACTTTCACTTTAGTTTACGAAAGGGTTAATCGGTTTTGTGGACGAAAGAAGTTGCCGGCGGACTCGAAGAAAAAAAACATTTGATAAGGCTACTCAGTCGCCCAAGGCCACGGCTACAACGAGATCGCTCTCTTTCTTTCGTGATTGTGTGTATAACGACGGTCTCGCAACTACAGGTTTATTTCAGAAACGGCAACGTAGAGTCCCGACTACCCATATGTAATGCAAGATTTAGTTCGTTAACTTGTCTCTGCCTGTGAATTAACGAGACGAATATTAAATAACGATTCAAACAGCAATGTTAAACGACTCATCGGTATTGCCATCCTCAGTCGCAGCAGAATCCGGCTCCCGTTTCGATGCATACTTGTTCCACATGGTTCATGACCATGTGGAACAACCATGTGGAGATGTAAGACCTTTCGGGCTTACATCTCAACTCGCAAACACGTCACTTCATCCGAAGTTAAAACAACGCGAGGTGCCGAAGCGTAATAAAGTGGTTTTAGCACAAATAAGCAACCAGCATAAGTGTACAGACCAATGAATCCGTGCTCGCCGTGTCCCCGAAAATACCGGTAAAAATTTGGCAATAGCTGCTGACACACGCGTGGCACCAGCGAAGTCCAAGTGGAGAGCGCTGCTGCCACGCACGGAATTGACGTCAGAGTTGTGGCCACGTGATCGTGACGTTGTTTAAACAAGTATGGCGTGTTCCGGTTTGTAATTTTGCGCGCGATGCAGTGCATGCTGCTGGAGCTGCTTCAATTTTATGGTTTCTTAGTGTAATATGTGCTAGATCTTTTATCTAGTTGCATTGGAAGAGCTGGATCGTGTCCGAGCTTGCGATCACGAGCGACACAAGGGCGCAACCCTGGAGCAGCTCGTTTCTTTACGCCTTGCAGTGCGTTTATGGTTGGTATCGCGTGGTCTTGTGCATTCCGTTTTTCAGTACTGTTGCTCTTGTTTGTTGAATTTGCTGTTGTGTGCTTCCAGCTTGGCAGCACTTTTTCGTCTGATGGTGTAAAGGTTTAAACTCGTTTTAAGCGCTTGTTGCTGCCGTTGCCGCTTAGGTTGGCATAGATCGGGAAACAATTTCGTTTCCTCCTTGGTGAGACTTGTACGTTGCAGATAATGCGCGAGTAAGTGAGCTGTTGCATACTTCTTTATGGCACTCGATGTAGCGTTTACCTCTACTGTTGCTTGCCTTGCATGTTCTGTTTACCTGTTTATCTCGGATTTTGATTGCTAGCGAATCACGACTTGGCTTGAGCAAGTTTCGCCACAGTTCAAAAAGCACATGTTGAGTAACCCGAATGTAAGCGATAAAGACAAATGTTGGGGAACGTGGCCCAGCCGCTGATAGTTCTACTCGGGCCCAATTTTGTTGTAAAGTTTAGCTGCCTTGAAGACCAAGAAATTTTCTTAGATTTATTCCTGCTAGCTTGCTAAGCTGCTATCTAGCATTACTTCTTTTGGTGCTATGCGAGGTACTATGCTTGTAGAAATATACCTCGCATCTTGTATGCAAACACGACGTAGGTTTATTGCAGGAACCTGCACTATGTTGTAGATGTAATATGCATGCAAATATGACTGGTGTATGTTTGCAGGCTCATGTCACTCTCAAGCAAATGGCAAGTTTCCATTGTATGAATCTTCCTGCACTTTGCTGCACTTCACAGGGCTTGTTTGGTTATTCCCTTGATCTGTACAATAGAATGCTGATAAGTCTTGAGCCTTACCCTGATCCTCTTGTCTAACAAAAACGTTTTAGGCATTGCATTAGGACATCTATCTGAGTGACAATGTGACAATTTTTGCCTCTATAACCTTTCTTTTCTCCCATATTTATCAGTAAAGTTGTCAACCACTCGGTTAACCTCCCTACCTTTCCCTCTTCGTTTTTTCTCTCTCTCTCTGTCAACCACTCGTGACTTTGTTCAGAGTGCCGTGCAGTGACAGAATTTCTCTTGGAAACGAAAAGCCCGTGAAGAAAAATTTTGAGACTCGATAGGGCTTCCTCTTGGGCAAGTTGGTGAAGTCTGCTAAACAATGTTCTTGTGTGCAAAAATATATTTTCACAGGAAGAACACATGCACACGAAAGTGCGAACTACCAACTGATTTAATGATTCAAAGGATGGAACATACGGTGCAAATTTTGTGCACACACAAGACATGAATGTTGTGACAGTGCTAGTTTGTCTCGTAATGCTACAAAGCGGCCTTAAACAAGTGCATCTCTGGGGAATATAAGATAATTGAAGTGTTACTAACATGTGCAGGATCTTTCTGATAACGTATGCCTTCATGAGCTCATGTGCTGGTTTGGTGCTGCTTGTGCCCAGGATCATAATGTGCGAAAGCACGGCTCACGTGAGCAGGCCTTGCAACGTACGTGGCACCACCCAGTTTATTTCAAATAAATTGTTTGAATGAATGCTCCCTCAGATAGTCATTTAAGCATTGGCCCGTTTAGCCCACATAGAACTTGCCACAGCTGAGAGGTATCTCATAGACCACAGCACAATGCACGAAATGGTTGGCATGATTTTTCATACACCCTTGTCTCGTGGTACGAGAACACATTTGGGCTAATTTGACGGGCATAAAAAAACAACTGGGACATCGTACCTAGCAGGCATGATCTGAAATCTGTGGCTAAATTTGTGTACATATTGTCACGTGCCTTGTGAGAGAATGGGTGACGTGACGTATATTGAGGGTAGCGGCTCCTGAAAAACACGGAGCTGGGACCTGGCTATCGAGCGGGCGGAGAAGCACGCGCACTTCTTCTTGTCCGTGCCTGCCTTTTAGCACTGAACCCACTACTGCTGGTGGCAATATGGCAACCTCAGGTCTTGTGGCGTCTGTTCCTGTTACATCTGATTGGCAAGTCCTTGTCAAGCTGCTCTTCAGCTTTCAAAGAATGGATCCGGCCATGGCATGCATGATCTATAGGGTAAGCCTGCTTTTAAAAGGCTGTCCATCTGATCTGCCTCATTTTGTTCATCAGTGATAAATTGACAGCTGTTACTGTAGTACCCACTTACTACAGATAGTTCAAGGTGATCCCTTTTTGGTCACCTTACCTGCGGAAATTTGGATTTGGATTTTCTTAGGCCGAGGGAACAAATGTCTTCACTTTTCTTAGTTTTGAGATTGTACAAAAGTAAGCGTGTGTCAATTCATTAAGAGTAGCCCACAAAAATAATTTGCCTTCATAATAGCATATACGTTCCTGACACTGCCAGGGCAGCGCGTCGGAGCAAGAACTATCAGTGCCTCGCGCAGCAAGTTGAGTCAACCCTGGCATGGACGAACTGTTCTGCCAGCATTGTGCTAGCATTGAACCTGCATGCGTGCTCTTGCTTATAGGAACAGAAAAGATGAATAGATACCAACTCGCCCAACTTTCAGTACTATTACAGAAATGGAGCGAAAAGCCAATAGCAAAATTATTCGCTTTCACGTATGACAAATGTTGTATGCCGCTGCACACGTTCTCGGCATGAAAGAAGAGGTCTCTCTTTTTTTCTTTTTTTGCTGAACAATGCCACATTCGAAGCAATGGAAACACTCAAAAAGTGTCTTTTTTTTAGGATGTTGCCACACCGCACATGAAGTTATGCTTTGACATAGCAATTCAATAGTCTGCTAGCATGACTCAGCTTGGTGTTCGAGTAGCTCGCTCATTCGTGGCACTGCTTTGACGCTTTAGCGAGCCTTCAATTTTCGCTAACATTAGCATGCTCAAAGTGGTTAGCCGCTTCTCGAGCTAATGCACACAGGTGATGATGAAGCTGGATCTGCTATTGCGGCCACAGTTTGAAAAAAGCGAAATGGAGAACTAAGATTTAGGGGCGTGTTAGGGTAGACATAAATCCAGATTTTTGTGATAGGGCCGCCTCACGGTGGACTTCTGTCGCATTAGTATTATGCATTGCAGCACTATCGCAAGTTCATGACAGGAATCGCACTATCTTAACGTAATTGAAAAATACAAATGGAATTAACTCGTCTCGAGTTCCAAATCAGAGTGAATGAGTCTAATTATCCAGACACCGCCGAGGCGCATACCTTCACCGGATGCTGAAAGAACAGGAGCCTGCCCTGGCCACCATTGTGATAGCGGAGAGGCAATGAAGCCTATGAAGCATCGGCAGGGGAATCGAGCGAGGCATCAGATCGGACGGAGCAACTATCTAAAGAAGACATGTATTTCATGTTAATCTCAATTTATTACACAATTTTTTCGCCCTAGCATGACGAAGAGGACATCTTAACCAAGCCTCTATATGGACAGGCAGAAGAATGACACTGTTGGTTGCTAGCGCGGGCGAAGAGCAATGAGACCGTGAGCGATGAGTTCCAAACAGACTAAACTTTTTTATTCTCTCACGAGACACTGGGAGGCGCGTGCACCAACAGACTTGCCTTTCAGGTGCACAGCATGGTATTAAAGAGTGGTGCTTTAAACTAGCCATTTAAACGCGCGCCAATAATAGCGGCGCGGCAGATGGAGTTCACTACATCACTTCCTCCCCAGTGAGTTGCCGAACGTTACAGGTCCAGTTCAACGGGAACAGTGGCTTGCGTCCCACTGCGTTTGTGCTGCACTGTTGTTCGGGAGGAAGTTGCAGTTGGTTCTTTCGTTGCTCTGACAAGAGTCGCGACAGCCGCGGGACCTTCAGAGTTCTTCATATGAGCCGGTTTCACGTGGTCAGTAGAGACTACCTCACGTCGACCACGAATGTCCACAGTAAATTGCTTGTTTGTACGATGGAGGACTTTGAAAGGGTCATCGTACGGTAGTTGAAGAGGTCGCTGCACTGCGTCATGCCGCACAAACACATGGGAGCAGGATCACAGCTCTGGGTGCATGTGGACGGGTCGCGGCGCTGGCTGACGTGGTGGTGTGGCGCGAAGCTTGCCCATGATGTCGTGCAGCCGGCTGGCGTAGTCGCCAGTAGCTACAGGGCTTTCATCTCCACAAAAAATTCGCCAGGCAGTCGCAGTGCTTTTCCATACACCAGCTCGGCGCCAATAAAAGCCCATGTTGGCTTTCAGCGTTGTGGGGATACTAAGAAGGACAAGCGGTAGTGCTTCAGTCCAACTGTGCCCTTCCGTCGCCATGAGAGCCGCTTTCAACTGGTGGTGGAAGCGCTCTACCATACCATTGCTCTGAGGATGGTAGGCAGTAGTTCTGATGCAAGAGGTGCCGATCAGTTATGTTATGTTGGCGAAAAGACCCGACTCGAACTGCCTGCCACGGTCAGCCGTAACTGTGGACGGCGCGCCGACGTGAGCCACCCAGTGGTACAAAAAAACATGGGCAGTTGTGTCAGCGGTGATGTCTGCGATAGACACAGCTTCAACCCAGCATGTAAATCTGTCCACGCAAGTGAGTAATAAAAGCGGTAGCATTCCGACAATGTCCCAGTGTACATGCTCAAATTGTTCATCTGCCACTGCCGGACGTCTCGATTTATATATGGCCAGACGTACCTTGCCGTCACTAGCTTTTGTGTCGCCAGAACACCCGGATGCGCCAGCTTGTGCAGCGACTGAAAGACGGTACGACGAAGGCCAGAAGAAACAAAAGGACAAGGGTTGTCCCTTGATAAGTCACAGCACACTCGGTCTTTTGAGCTGGACACATGTAGCCATTTCAACTTCAGCGCGGTTGTTGTCAGCAACTGACCAAGTTCTTGATCTGCTTGCTGAGCTGCCACCAGCTGAGTCAAATCAGTTCCCTTGGAAAGGCTAAGGGCGTTGACATGACTTCGTGACAGGGCATCTGCGACCACATTGTTGACGCCGCTTACGTGCCTGGTCTGTAGTGAACTCGGATATGTAAGACATCTGACGTAGCTCATGGGCTGTGTGCGTTCCTCTGTCCGATGTCGGGAGAGTCGGGGCGTACGTCATAGGCTTGTGGTCTGTAAGCACAAAGAAATCCACACCTTCCAGATAGTTACGAAAATGACGGATTGCGGCATAGATGGCAAGCAGCTCTCAGCCGAAAGTGCTGTAGTGCTCTTCTGCAGGGGTCAGCTTTCTCGAGAAGAAAGATGCCGGGCGCCAGATTCCGTTGCTCAGCTGCTGTAGCAGTGCACTGATGGCTGTGTCTGAGGCATCGACCATGATGCACTGCGGTATGCCTGGTTGCGGATACATGAGCAAATCAGCATTTGCCAAAGCCTCCTTGACTCGATGAAAAGCGTTGCATGCTTCGTCAGTCCAAGTGAGGGTCCCCGCTGTGTCACCGCAGTTGCTAGTAGTCTGTAGAGGGTGCAAGAGAGCCGCGCGCACTGAGGTACAAAACGGCGATAGAAGTTCACCAGTCCTAGAAACTCGTGGAGCTTCCGCTTAGTGTTAGGTTTCGGGAATTCTCGCACAGCTTTTACCTTTTTCAGGTGGGGGCGAATTCCGGCACTCGATAAGGTATGGCCCAGGAAGGTGAGCTCGGGCACACCAAGCTGGCATTTTTCTGCAATGACAACGATGCCATGTGCAGAGAGACGTCAAAAAATGGTTCGCAGGTGTTCCTCGTGTTCAGATGGAGTGGCGCTAGCGATAAGCAGATCGTCCAGGTAAATGTCAGCTGGAGACGTAGGGATAACGCTCACCTCTGCGTCTGTGTCCACAAGGAAACAGACACCACAACTATGTTCGGTGATGAACACTGAGGGACGACTTTCCGTCGATATTGTCGCATTAGTCGCTCTCAATGATGGCCTCTGATATTTCCCGGATAGTCACAGGGCGCAACACATTTGCATGCAGCATCGCTATGTTTCCTTTGGTACCAGCACTAACGGAGTCGCAGCTGCTGTGGCAGTGCACTGCGCTGCTCCAAAGGGCGCGAGGTGCGCGCCTGCAAAGCTGCCACTGTTTCGATGAGGCGCACGATCTCTTCGCGAAGCTCGAGGAATTTGTTGGAAGAGGGGGCGGAAGCACTCACCTCTTGCACGTTAGCGACGAAGGCGGAGGGGTTTGCCGCTGCCACGATGGTGTCAGCGATGGTGGCCATCTTGCCGAGATCCTTTTCAGCCACCGTAGCAAGCACCACGCGCACGTTGCCGGGGAGACTCTGAAGAAATATCTCGCACAGCGACGTGCTGTTAAGATCTATAACGCTTCCCACAAGACGCTGCATGTGGCGCAATAGTTGAGATGGGATCGCCAAGGATCGTGTCGTTCAGGAGCTGTCATAAACGTTCGGGTTCGGATAGTGTGAGGCGTCGATTGAGTGTCGCCTTCAAAGTTTGGTAGGTGTTCTCCGCAGGTGGGGCGAGAAGCAAATCGCGGACCTCGCTGGCTGTAGCTGGTGGCAAGCTACTCACGATGTGATGGGAGCGCATGAGGTTGGCTGTGATGCGGCGGGCGGCGAATTGCGCCTCGACTTGAATAAACCAGAGCTCGGGGTCAGTGGCCAAAAGGGGGCAGCTTCAATTCGACTGCAGACACGGTAGGCGCATCTGTGTCGCTGTGCGTTTTCATGTTGAGTCACCACTGTTGATTGCTAGTGCAGGTGAAGAACAATGAGACCGTGAGCGATGAGTTCCAAACAAAGACTAAACTTTTTTATACTCTCACGAGACAACAGACTTGCCTTTCAGGTGCATAACATGGTGTTCAAGAGTGGCGCTATAAACTAGCCATTTAAACGCGTGCCAGTTATAGCGTCGCGTTGATGTCGCGAATGACTACAACACAGATGACCAGCGATGTCATTAGGCATGCGAACATGCGGGCACCGAAAACATACTCGCCGTTGATTTGAGGACCGACGACTTAACAAGAACCACAACGCAGAATGGGAAGCATAAGCGTCAGCGCCCATCTTTCAAAAAGATTCATTCTTTTATTGAACACGCCAATACCATGCTGTGCCCCGACTGTTTTCAAAGCCGTGAACTGTGCTGTCCGACAGGGTGCCTATTTGCCATCTGTCCCATAGTTGCGCTTCTGCTGCGACATGTCAGGAATGTATACTTGCAATTATTTTGAGCAATTGGGGCACACTTAGCTATGACGTTCATGTTTAGTGCACTAGTGAGTATTTACCCTAGGTACCTTTACAACAAATCAAGTGTCTGTGCTATGCATTTAGCTGAAAACTTTCTTTTTTTTTTTAAATGATTCTGAACAGTATGCACAATTGTCCAGCAGGTCACTTCCTTCGGCCTCCTCAGCCGTTCTTATCTTCCAAGCTGAAGTAGCCTGTATCAAGCTGAGCCATCATTCTTTTGACCAGATGATTAAAACGGACAATTAACTCGGATTTACATAGGGTAAATTAATTGTGATTATTTGGAATTTATAAATAATACGAAAAAGGGAAATAAAAGTGGACGAAAACACAACTTCCTGTAGGTGGGAGCTGAATCCACATCTTTAGGCATGGGGTGCTTTCATTCAGCTACTGTGGCCCTCGCCCTCCCATCCACTTTAAGTATTTGTGTGTAGAATAGCAGCCCTGGGAGTTAGCCAGTACCATTCACAGCCATGGCAGTAGACGTAGAAGATTCTTTTAACTGCAGGTGTCATGTAATACATGAACAGTCAACTGCTCGAGGGCCCCACCTTCAGCTGCCTTGATGCCCTAAAATAGCATAGAATGGTTTATTGGCCATTTGCCTTGCTGGGGGTAATGATGTGATTTCATCAAATGATTAGGCATTTAAAAGTCAGCTTCACTCAATTTTTCATGCATATATGCTGTGACCAAATCCGTTCTTTGAAAGGTGAAGAGCAGCTTTACTAGGGACTCGCCATTCAGACGTAAAAGGAACATACATCACTAGACCTGAGTTTGTGCCATGTGTGCACAGAATTAGCCACAAATTGAAGAACTTGGCTGCTAGATATGGCGCTCCAGTCATTTCTCCCACACCCAACAGATTAGCCTCATTGTGTCTTTGTACCACAAGTACTAAGAGACAAGGATGCACGAAGAACCATGCCAAGCACTTTGTGTGTTGTGCTGTGGAGGTTACCTACGTGATACCTTTCAGCTGTGGCAAGTCCTATGTGTGTCAGAGGGACTAGTGTTTGAAAGGCCATATTAGGGGAGCCCTCAAACAAATCAAATTAATTTTATGGTGCAGGTCTTAGCACACTTCGCGAGGCCTGCTAATGTGAACCGTGCATTTCGTGTGTTATGATCTTGGGCAGTGCGTGAGCTCACGGAGGCATATTTTATCAGAAAGATACTACACGTGTTAGTAATACTTTAATTACCTTATATTTCACAGAGGCGCACTTGTTTAAGGCCAATTTGTAGCATTACGAGACAAACTATCACTGTCACAATATCAGTGTCTTGCATGTGCACAAAATTTGCTCCCTATGTTCCATCCTTTGAATCAACAAATCAGTTGGTAGTTGACACTTTGTATGTGTCCTTCCTTTGTATGTTTGTGTTTGTGCCCCAAAACAATGTGTAACATTTCTGATATTGTGAGCAGTAGGGTACTGTGCCCCTTTCCATGCAAGTCAAAAGAAGCGAGAACAATAAGGGGATCCATCGAGCTCAATTCTTTATTAGTTACAACCGCATGAAAAGAAAATGGACAATGAAGCCAGAGAGCATAGGAGAAAGTAATTGTGTTTAATTTGAATGTATAAATAATAAGTAAAATTGAAGTGCCACAGCTTGGAGTCGGACCCACATCTTCCACATTGTGCGTGCATGTGCTTTACCATTAAGCTACCTTAGCAACCGTCCTGTCAACTTTCTTGTATATTTGCATATGTGTACAAGATTAGCCCTGGGAGTGTTAACCAGGACTGCTTACAGCCATGTTGGCAAATATGAAACATCCTTTTAACTGCAGGGATAATCCCAGCCGCATTTCAATGGGGGTGAAATGTAAAAATGCTCTACTGCGTGCCCCATAATCCGATTGTGGTTTTGGCATGTAAAACCCAGATTTTATTTCATTTTAATAGCATGTGGCCTTAGAAGCAGTCAAGTTGCCCAAAATTACTAGGGGTCCCTTCTGCTACAACTAAGACGACTTGAAGGCAAAAGCCCTTGCGCCGCTAACTGAAGTCGCTTATTTCACCAAACTGAAACTGTGACTCGGCATTTCTTTTTTTTTGCCGAGTCATCGTCACTCTGAACCTATATTTTGCAGTCATTTTTGCAAGTCATCCTTTATTCAGCAAACTCGGACCGTGACTCGGCACTTTTTTCGCTGAGATATTATCACTCTGAAACCACAATTTACCATCATTCATGCAAGTAATATTTTTTTGCAAGTCACCCTTCCTATGATTCACCAAACTCGAACCGCGACTCGGCACTTTTCTTGCTGAGTCACTCTCACTTGCACCCTAAAATCTCATATATATTTTTTTGCAAGTCACTCCCCCACTTCATAACCCCTTGATTCACTCTTAACTCACGCTTGATTCATTCTTTTGATTCACCCTATCACTGCTTGGTTCACTTTCATTCATTCTGTCATCTCGGTTTTACTTCCATCACACTTGGTTTGCTCTATTACTCCAAATTTCCAATTTTCATCACCCTTGATTCACGCTATCACCACTTGAGTCACCTTCATTCACTCTGAATTCACTCTCATTTACTCTTCATTATCTTAGCCCCCTTTATCTCATCATCACCTTTCCTTTGACTCCTATCACCCGACTAAACCCCTTAAATTTAATTCACCCCTCTGTATACCCATTATCACTTCAGTTCACTTGCTTAATAATTCTTCTAGCCTTAATCGCGGTTTTGTGCACATTATCGCCTCTTATCCTAAGAGGACCATTTCGTGTCGATGACATAGTTTTGAAACTGCCTTGAAACGGAGACCTCATCATGAGACATATAAGGCTTTCGTCTTAATAAACTCTTGTACGCTATCCCACTGCATCGAGGCTGTCAAAGTCAGGGCTGTCTACCATTTGCCTGCTCCTAAGCTCAGGTATTGGCAAATCATTTCTGTGGAAGCCCGCAAGGTGAAGGAGCGTTCACAAAAGGAATATTGTCATCAACCTGACTTTAGCACAATGTCCCAGGTTCGATCCCCAGACCAGGAGAAATTTTTTTCTACTACAAAGCTTTCTTTCCGAGAAACCCATATGGGTTTCTAAAGAACTGCTCTTAGCTGAGAAACCCATGAAGCCATAGGTACATACGATTGTGTAACACACAGTCACTGAGGACTTCACAATCCAGGCTTCTCTTGCGTATGCTCGTCCAGTACATGTGTAGAACCAAACCATCAGCATGTCGTAAGCTCACGTCGAATCATGCCATCAGTGTCACACGATAGTGGTCACTGCCGCCTTGTCGCTGTCGTTACACACATTGTTGTTCATTGTACACAAACATGTTGGTCCGCCTGGTAACGCTTCACGTTAACCATAACAATGCATGGGAGCTGCTTCATTTTGATTTCCAACTTGTATAGTTGTTTAACCTTTCTGCTTAAATGCAGATTCACAAGGCTTCATGGTAAATTACTTGACTGCAATAATAACTTGCAGGCTAATGCAATGTTTTGTGACGGAAGCATTATGAGCAGAGGCGTATGTACAAAGAAGTATTAAACGTGTTTAATGCTTGAACATCTCTGAATTGCATGAGCTATTAAATACCCCCATCACGCAAGTGCAGAGACCTTCCGCTAAGTCTATCTGGCAGGAGTCCTTTGTCCTGTAAATGCTCATGTTTTCCCTGTCCGTTGTACAGCTGCATGAGAGAACCCCCGCTGCGTCTACTTGATGAGACACCGACGCTAAACTCAGAGGAAGAAGTAAAGCTAGATCCACATTGAGTGCCTGTAATGTGATAGCATTGTTATGGTTATCAGCATTCAGGATTGGCTCTCATTACAAACCACATTTAAACTCTTGCGCGGAACCCAAACCCTTCAGTAAACAGTACAAAATTGGAGGGCGTACAAAGAAAAGCGATTAGATTTATTTTTAATAAGTATCGCCGTCTTGACTCCCCTACAGAACTAATAAGGCAAGCTGAACTTCCCCCTATACAAAATCGAGCCCGACTACTTCGTATTAAGTTTCTTTTCCTTCTTAATGGCAGTATGAAAATCAATGCGAGTGACTTCTTACTACAGACAGATACACGTAGTTCTCGAACAAAACACACCAAGCACTTAACAGAATACAGATTTCACAACGACATATTCAGGTAGTCATTTTTTCCACATGCAATCCTTGAATGGAACATGTTGCCTGATGACGTCACCTGCACATCACTCGAAACTTTTATCGCCAAGTTATCAAACAATGCTTTGTAGCGACGATCTGCATGTAGTTGCGCTGTGTCGTACAATGGCATTCTGAGTTACTTCGCAGTGTCTTGTTTTCTGCCCTGATATATATATATATATATATATATATATATATATATATATATATATATATCGTGCTCAATGAACATCTAATATATTCACATTTTCTTTCTTTGTTCTTCTTTTGTGTGCTAAACCTTCCAACATGGCGTTTACTACTTTTCCGCCCTCCTTTTATACTATAGCATTTGTATAAGGAATATACAGTGCATATGTACTGCCTTGTTCACCTAAACTTATCTATGTCCGCGCCTACTTGAACTGTGTTCTCTTAAATATGTATCCTGCCCCTTTCCTGCAACAGCCTCAAATGTGAGGCTAGCAGTATGTTCAAATAAAAAAGACAAAGCACATACTTTCTGATTAGCTTATCCTGTCCATTTCTCATTCTATAAAGCTTCGTCAATATTTTTTCTTGTAGGTTTTATCTTCAACATTAGGTACACCAGGTTTTTCAACTCGTGGTCAAAATATATTTACACAAGAAGTAAAGTTCGTGCTAGTTAGTGCTGACTAGGCCAAATTTCAGTTTTTAATGTTGTATGTCTTCTTGCTTTCTTGTTCTACTTGGCACTTAAGATACCCTAGTGAACATTTACACACAAATCTATACAACTATGTGTATTGCAGATTTTCAACCTTAAAATGCAATAAAATACTATTGTTGAAGACAGAAAACACTAAAATTTGGTAAGAAATACTGAAAATTGTTTCTTGTGCAAGACTTGCATTGTTTATTTAAAAAAAATTGGTTGGCTCTAAGAAGTATTGCATAGTTCTGTTCACTAAAGTCAGTTTCCCCACGCTACAGTCGTGTTACGCGGTGAAGCATATGAAAAGTGAAAAGGGGCCTTTGTCACAGGACGTGTGTGTTCCTTACACGCGCGCACCTGCCATCTCCTGTCGCATTACGAATACCGAGACATGTAATAACTGTACTGGCAGCCATTCAAAGCTGTCTTTGTGACGATTTAAGTTCCATGTTCTGGGGGTGAAAAGTGAGAAAGTAATATTTTGTTTATCAAGCTGAAGTTCATGCTGTTCATGTTTTTTGATGTGTTAATTATTTCTGGAATATTAGCTACATCCTTGCAAGGTGGTCGAAACAAATGCTCAAATTGCCACAGCCACGTTCGAAGTAGCTCAGAAGGCCTGCTACTACACTAAATAGGTGTCCTGGTGCTTTTACTGGCAGGTGACGGTGGGTGTGCGCGTGCATAATTAAGGAACACCTATTATATGTCGTGTGACTGTGGCCCCTTTCCACTCTTAAAATGCTTCACAGTTTAACACAACTGTATTGCAGTGAAGCTGACTTTAGGAAACCGAATTATGCAATGCTTTTTGGACGCTTACCTGAATTCAGTCTAGAGGCACTATGAAAAGGCATGCTGCTCTATGTTCGCAGCAAACATAAGCTGTGTCACAGAAAAACAAACGTTTGTGGTATTATTCGCAAAATATTCATGTAACGTCAGCCAATATTTCCCCAGCCGTTGCACTGCTGCCAGTAAGTCCAAATAACTGAGCAGGTCTGGATAGTCCAGCTCTAAAAATTGCCCAATGACTATATTTGCATTCTATTGAGATCAGTTTTGCCCTTAATAGGATGCAATGAAAAAATCCTAAAATTATTGGTGTCAATACAACAATCGTAAGCAACCGCTATAAATCTGACATTTTGTAATAAAATTGCAAAATTTGGCAGGTATGTATTGCCACGGGGATGAGAGTAGCAAAAAGGGATAGGGAAATTATATTTACGAGATATATACTGAGAGAGACGGCTGCAGTTAAGATGGCAGAACAACACGAGCACTGCCCAGATCGTCGTCTTCACCGTCTTTCTGGCGCATTCTTCGATGCTTGGCACAGCGCGTAACAGTATTATGACATCAACGCAGAAAACATTAATCTTGTAATGAAAAACAGTCATGTATGCATTTACGTTTTCACCTTTTGTGCTTGTCCTTTTATTGGTCTACACTGTGCAACAAGTAAAATAAAGAATTGAATAATAACTGAAAACAAAGAAAATCCTAGCCTGTTAACATACACCTACTCAGTACACTATCGACAGATCCTGATTTACTTGTACGAATACATAAGCGTGCTCATCTGTCAAGTCAGGCACAGAAGCGGTTAACTATAAAACTTCAGTTCTTGAGCTGCAACATATACAACCATGCTTACACAGGAAACGGCTTTCAGGAGGCCAATTGTTGGCACACACATTGCAGATAGTATTATACATCAAGCATGGAGCTGACCACAATGCCCTCAAACTCTTTCCAACATACATCTACTGTCTAGCTTCCTGGGCCAACCTTCTGGTGATGCTTCGAAGCTGCTGTCAGGTTTTGAACCAAGCGCAATCGCTTTCTTGCTTTGTTATCTCCTCATCGTCTTGTCATTTATGTTTGTCATATTGACAGAAATATTTTATGATTTTTCATTCGTGTGTTGTTCGAACAAAATCAATTTTAAAGAAGACAAGAGCGCAAGAGTCGCTAAGTGATTTTTTATAACCCAATTTTTTTAACCCATAGATTATGCGGACCTTCCCGCACTTCTGCGACATCAGCTGATAGAACCAATGTATATGGCAACTGAGTCCTTGACGAATGTTACACGAATATTTCATTAATAATAAACTTCAACATTTCTGCCTGTCTACGGCAGAGACCCATTGCTGCTGCGATAATATTGGGCTGCATGGCTGTTCACAGCACCATTACAGAACTAAATCTGCAAGTCTTACTTAATAAACAGTGAGCATATTAAGTAATCGAATAATGTATAATATTTTCACTAAATTTAAGTATTTTTTAGCTTCCACTGTCGTGTTTTCTTAATTTAAAGGTTGGCAGGCCTAAACATCTCAACAGACCATCTAACCATGTGGAGGGATTTTTTAACCAAGCACATGTTCACTGCTTTTATCTGCTTTTCACATGGCTACCCATAATCAGTAGCTGTGATGCAGGTTCTTTATATTTGGAATGGGTTACTTGAGCAAAACCTCAGAGCACCCAGAACAACATAAAGCCATTTGCATACGTCCAACAAAACATTTAATGCACACATAGAAAGGAAAGTACATAGCATAGACTTAAGCAGCTGAGAGTAAGATGGCATCTTGACTTGACGTAAATTAACAGCAGACTACTACAAATAAAGTGGTAGTACAAGACAAAGCAAATTAGAAAAACATAGTTCAGCCAAAGAAAGTAGTTCACCGTTGCATGACTGGCAAGGTGAGATGAGGAAAGCAGCGACGTGCTCAACCCAGCAGCTACAGGCTTGACCGAAGGGTCCAAGACATCACAAATGTAATGTCCACACTTGGCCAAAGAAACGGGAGCCATATCTGGAACCTTAAACAGGAACACCCGGAGGAGGTGTCCTGGCCCAGCAGCTGTCTGTAAGTTCAGACCCTAAGCTAGCTTGTGTTCTGGCCACAGAAACAGGTGCTTACAGGCATTGTGTTAGAACTCTGTGGCCTGGTGAAGTTGCAAAGCGTACTCTTGTAGCTATGTGTTGGCCAGGCCTTGACTGGTTGCCATGGTCCAGTGAAGTCTCGGCAGCTTGGTTCCAAAAACTGACGAAATGTCTTCAGCACATGTGGCTGGGCGACCTCCTTCCTACGTGGCTTTCCTCCATGTTCCAACTGTCCCCTTAATCTTTTCCGGGACTTCGTGGTCCCCAGCGATCAGTCTCTTCTGAGGTCAATGGTCCACAGTGAAAGGTCCCTTACTTAAAAGGTACATAATAGCTAGGTTCCTTAATTTTCCTGTTTTCTTGCCTTGCATGCCCTTGTGCCTGTTGCAAAAGAAGAAGGTAACATCTCTCGCCTATCATCATGGTTCTCATTAGAGTTCCATTAAAGGAGGAAGATTGGGGTAGCCATAGCGTCTGTCTTGGTTCCTTACATTTGGTGCCGTAATACCCAGGACTCCTACTACAGCGGCAGGCATCATCCTCAGGTTCGAGGAGGCGGGAGCACATTCTGCTTGCTTCAGCTACTGTCTGACCTTGCCCTTCAGCATGACGAGCTCGCAAGGCTGGGATGCCCCCGGAGGTGAATGACACAACCTGTCGGCCCAACCCTGATGGCCTGCCTATCGATGTGAAGGACAACTGCAATGACCACTTCGAAGCTTGCAAGGCTTGGACGATGAATTCCTTCATTGACATCCATCCTGTTGGCCTAGCCCTCAAAGTGAACAGCACATATAATGCAGACTTATCTTGCCATCACAATGATGACTGCTCTATAGCTTGCAAGGCAGGGATAGTGAGTCTTGTCCAAAGCCTGATCGTGTAGGCCTAGCCTTTGAAATCGCCAGTCTGTATGCCTGCCGATATTCTAGTCCTTCAGCCTGACGGCCACTCCAAGGTTTGCGAAGCTGGAACGCTGCGCTGAGGTGTTCCCATCTGAATTTCGGAAGCTTTGCCCTTTGAGCAGCCAGTGCTGTCACAGCAGTATTACAGATGAGAGGAACCATGACAATTACTGATTTTTGCAAATGAACTATGTAGCATCCTTGGCTGTGGACTCACGGGTGCCCTAGGGACAGAAAAGACTGAAATGCAGGACATTGAGCAGCTGAGAGTTATGTGAATGTTCTTGCATGCTGACATCAAAGAAGTCACAAAGAAAAGTGATAAAGAACTTTCATCTATGTCACTAATTGTTGGTAAGTTTAAATGAGTTGGCTTACATATGGAATTAATGCGACAGGAGTTGAACGAACTAGACCACCAGATTCGTAACACTATTTATTTAGTCAACTAGAGTGACGTAGAGGCTTGTGAATACCTTGAATTGGACATCTGCTGCGCTTAAGCGAAGCTTGAGGTTTGATTGGCCAAATTAGACAAGAAACCACTGTATATATGTGCTATGCCAACAGGGACTTTAATAAGTAGGTCACTGAGCTGGGTTTATTCACTTGATGAGTGGATGCCCATTGATAATGACGAAGCTAAGAAACTCAGTCTAAAAAACGCTGCCAGAAATTCTTACTTGAGTAGTGATATTGTCACAGCAAACAGATGCATGGCAGAGGCAACAGTCCTAGCTCCAAAAGCCCTGAAATCCAGAGACAAATCTGAATAATTGTGCTACAAGAGCCCTTTTACAATGTGGAATTTTGTGCTCTGTCAGTTGGTCTGCTGTGCTGTGTCGATCAATGGGTACTGTCTCTGCCCCGAAGACACCCACAGCTGTCCTTTAACTGGGACTGATAATCCATCTATCGGACACCACTGCTAAAGAGGTGTTACACGTGTCACGAAGACAAAAAAGCGAAACGAAGGTGGAAAAAATGAAGTTCGCGGAAAAACGAGACAAGGATTGTTTGAGATAAGGTGCAGCATTCAGGATCAGCCACCAGAAGCAGAATGATCACTGAGTCAAAGGAGAGTTTGCATTTTAGTGTGCGATCAAACGGACAGACATCATACCGAATGCGTCAAGAAGGGCACAAGGATGAAGCGAAGTCACCTGGCAGCTTGGAAAGGCAGAATCATGCACTCGAATGCAGAAATATTGCGGGAAATAACTCAAACCCCCTGAATGCAACTCAAATCAACTCCCCCTCCTAATTGCCTTATCACCCTCCTTGGGGTCCCTGCACACAGCGAACACCCAGGCAACATGGCCGCTCACACCCAGGCCCGAGCACTCGTCAACCGGGCTGACAGCGACCCGCCTTCGTCTCGCAGTGCCAGAGATCGACTCCTCTGCTACCATGACCTCACCCTGTTTTACAGAAATTCCCGCCTAATCTACCCCCCACCGCATAAATCTCTTCCCAGAAGTGACCAGGCTTTGTGGCGCAGACTTCAAACGGCCACAGTTACGACCCCTTTTCTTCTGTCCATTATTACCCACGGTGAAACCTCTCCTCACTGCCACTTGTGTCCTAGCACTTTGACCACATCTTTCTAAATTGCCCGAACAAGCCCAAGCCCCTGTGGCGAGGGTCAGAACACCAGGAGCGATGGAAGCCTGCTCTGCGCAGCTCGCAACCGGAGTTACAGCTTCGGACACTGGGCTTGGCCAGAGGGGTCGCCAAAGCACAAATGTGCCCGGCCATCTAAAGTGGCCCGAGGGCCCATCGTCGTCCTGCTTCCTTTTTTCCCCTCCCCCCCCCTCACATGATTCTCTCGTGAATCAATAAAGTTTACCCACCCACCCACCCCTGAATGCAAGAAAAGGGTGAAAATTATATTTTGTGCCAAAAAAATAAGGATTTCTTTTTAACACAACGTTAAAATAAAACTGCCTAACAGCACATTACTCAAACCATTATAAACAGCTCCAAAATTGCATAACTGTGCAATCTCCACCTTAAAGCCTGAAATAAGTGGAACAAAATTTGTTCCTCGTGAGCAAATCGGGATGTGTGGCTTGGATAAGCTGAACGTGTGCAGTTTTGGCTTTGCAAAAAGGTTGTTAATTAGTTAAACTTCCATAGCGGTGACCCAACAATGCGGGGAAAAAAATTTTTAGTGCAGTAGTGTGATAGTTTAAGTGGGCAGAAGTGCAGTGTGTAAACGGAGTGTATTTTGGGTTGAAACACCAAGATATAAATTCCACTGGCGTTGCACGGAGTCAGGTTATTTTGACAGAAAGCAATAGCCTCCCCTTTTATTTGTTTAGATTTTGTCATACAGTTTGCCAACATGTGCATTGCTGTTGCAATAGTGCATACCTCAGCAAGGCCAGATGGCTGCAGAGTGTATTTTCAGGTGGTTCCATACGCTTATGTGATAAGTATCATATATATAAGGCAGCCATGTATGTCTATGCACCAGCAGGCATTCCTATATGTCATGATGGTGTGCAAATTTATTGTTTACAGGTGCCATATGTTGTGCATAATGTATAGTATGTCCTTTCGTTCATGCTGGACAGCGACAAGCTTCAAGCTTCAACAACTCCTCTGCCATTTACAGCTATGTAAGCTAATATTTGCACCGAGAAAATGTTACTTAGCTCCCTCAGATTTTTCAAATAAAGTACTTTACCAACAAAACTGTGTCCCGGGGCTATCCCTCTTCCACTTTTCTTTGGCATTTACAACACTTCCTCAGACTATACATGCATATTCAAAGCACCCAATACATTTCAGGTAGGACATCTTCTGCAAAGTTCCTATTAACGAGGTACTGGCATGATTTTTTTAATTATTCTTTTTTTTTGTGAAAGCTCTAGAAGAAATGACAAGCCTCGGAGTGCCGTAAGTAATTTAATATAATAGCTTTTCTGGAGCCGGTTTCGGTTTTGTTTTCTAGAAGGACACTGTGTCGTGATGTCATAACACAGTATGTGGTCACATGGGAGCCGGACATTTCAATGTTTTGACATGCTCTTGGGGCCTCCAGCTAGCTCGGTCGACTCGTGTGCTGCTACTCGTGAAGGCCAATTTAAGAGTATAGCGGATGACCAAATGAGCTGGAATGAGTGTCGTAACATCGCAATGTGCTGCTCCCACATGACCATATACTGTGTCGTGACATCAGGAGATAGTATCCTCCTGGAAGACGAAACTGGCTCTAGAAAAGCTATTATATTACATTATTTATGGCATTCTGAGGCTTTGCCCCTCTAAAGATGGGGTGAAGTCAAAGCAGTAAACACAGTGCTGTCTGTCTTCTCTCCACCCATCTTCAGCGCTGTTCGATTCCCTTTTAAACATGCACTAACCCATCCCAGTTCAGCACACTCGTGCAGTATGTGCTACCTAGCACCTTTTTAACCCCTTCCATGCCACGCTATTACCCCAAATTCTGACCTTCGATGGGGGTGAAATGCAAAAATACCAGTGTACTGCGCATTTGGTGCACACTGAAGAAACCCAGATGGTCAAAATTAACCCGGAGTACCCTACTTTGGTGGGCGTCATAATTGTAACCTGGTTTTGGCACATAAAACCCCAGAATTTTTTTTTTTGATTCTGACCAAAAGGCCAAAGTATTCTGACCAAAGTATTTTTAGAACCCCAGTTGCCAACATGTTTTACCTCCTCGGAAAGAATTTGCTTCTGCTTCCGCTGTCCCATGGATTATGCGTTGCCATCAATCAAAAGCCTGATTAAGCACTGAGACAAATCTTGGCTTATCCATGGCATTGCTAGAAAATGCAAAGTACTGCTTATAAGCTGAGCTCGTCTTTGGCCATTTTTACCAAAAAGCCATGGATGAACTCAGCTCGTTGAAGGCACGGAAAGGGTTAAACACCCCACACAAAGTGTGCAAGGATTTCATTTCAGAATTAAGTAGGAGAACACAAGCTGCACGTCTTGTAAGTATTGTTTGTACAATTGAGGGAAAACCAAGTCTACCAATCTTGCTAGAAAGCACCCCTGAAATAATGTATGCCAGCAATTCCAAAACTAGACAGCAAGGACAAAAGTCTAAGAATGCAAGGCATGCAATGAAAAATCTTGGGTAGCTTTTGCAAAGAAACAATGAATAATTTAGTAGAATATAATAAAAAAAGACTTTGGTAGACTAGTTCATTTAATAATTCAACTCAACACAAAGTCACATGCTTAGACAAAATACTGTTAAGAGTTTAGGTCATAGCTTTCAATGAAAGGCAATAATGAACAAGTCTTAACACAGCCACGTACCTGCATGTTTTATCTTTAATGTTTGAAGATAATGGTGCCAGTTGCAGATTAAGAATAATGCATGTAGGACATGCCCACACATCAGGACATGCCCACACATCACTAAGAATTGGCAAGTGACATCGTTGAAATTTCTGGCTCCTGTTCGGACCATCAAACAAATATGAACCAGGTTCTCTCTAGAATGACTCTTTAATCATCAGGTTCATAATGTTACCCTTTTTTTATACATCAAAATTTATAAAAAGGAGTTGCAGACTGGCTTCACACAAATCGGGTAGCAATGTCTTCTTGATAAATTTATTAGCTTACTATAGCATCAATCAGCACTGGCCTATTAATTTCCACAATTCTGTTCATTAAGTACTACTTCGAACATATACAAAGGAAAGGGCACTCATATTGATATAGTTCTCGAAAATTTCAGGCAACCAGAAGGGCTCCATGATGTAATGTCTGTAGTCATATTAGTACGCTTAGAAGACGTGTTTAGTTATAAATATACACTAAAAGCAACACATTTTTATTAGTGAGCATGGTTCTTTCTTTTTTTTTTTTTGTCTTTTTCAACTTGGAAGGAGAGAAATGAGTGCAAGATGATGGTCGTTGATACACTTATCTTGCCACAGCATACTGATTATTAAAGATAGAGTTGCCATGAACCCTTGAAACAGAATAACTTTTTAAAGTGAACATTAGCAAAGCTGCACCACCATAAGTTTCTAAGTCTGTTCAAATGCATATATTTAAAAAACCACAAGCTTAAAGTATCAAAACGTACCACAAACTAATTTAGCCGTCATATATATCACTCATAGGTGCTAGCGTCGCAGAGTTAAGTCATCAGAAATGATCTTACAAAAGAACCTTTGTTGTAGAAAAAAAAAAGGAAGGGTTTGAATTCATGATGACTTCGTTGATAAGTGTAAGTGATAAGTGTATTATGACTTCATAATAAGTGTAACCCAGTGTATTAATTTGACCATATTTTAATGTTTCACCAATTCAAATGTTGAACTCTCTCGTTGAGCACTTAAATTTGAAATGAAAGTATGAATGGAAAAAGTGAAATATCTTCATGTGGCTAGTTTCGTCAGTTGCTACAGTCATCCTTAGTCCACTATAACTGCTATTGTCTTAGATATTAGATGCTGTGTAATATTGGGAGATGTTGCACAAGTAAACACGATCAAGAGATAAGTGAATTTTGCCCATAACAAATCTTAGAACAGTTACTCATCGACAAGAAGCTCATAAAATTGACATAGTGCTTAAAAAGCCTGAGTATGTTAAGGTGAGCAAAGGCTTTGTGAGTGTAAAAGCAGTCCATCAAGGCAGATGTGTTTTCAGGTAACATTATATCATAGTAAATACAAAAGGCAAGTGCAACAGTAGAACCTCCAGATTATATTTGTTTACGGCCAGGACATAACGGGCAACAATTATGACATACTTTCAGAACGGGCAACAATTATGACTTACTTTCAGCTATCCACAGAGGTGACAAAGCAAGCCTTACCTTAGAAGGTTTTCCTAAAGGGCTGCCACAATAGGTTGATGCCTACTTGCGTGCAATGGTTCAGTTCCAGTTCTGTTTTTTTTTTTTTTTTTTTGGCTCTACTTGGGAGAACCTTTCGCACACCCCTTTTACTATCCTAAACTAATCCTTGCCTTCAAGCACTTCTTATTCCTCTACCTATATCCTTCATTTTACTCTTACATACCAGCTTATCCTCCTCGACCCTAATTGGGAGTGATGAGCTATGTGGAAATCAGTTGTTGGCCTAATGAATGCAAGTCCCTTTGCCCAAACATTGACTCCAGGCAAAGGCTTCTCTTGTTCAGTCACTGTCGATCACTTAATTGTGCGGTGTTGTATTTCGTTAAAGTATTGTACTGATTTAAAAAATTACAAAATTGTTAAAGGGATGCATTTACAAGTCTTTCTAGGTTTGTAATAACTTGCTCTACACAAAATCTTGTACAGTAAGGTGTAATTTAAAACCACAATTGATTTCTGGCTAAGTGGTAATACGTTATAAATGGCCTGACCAATTGTGCTGACCGAATAGCTACATCACTGGTTAAGCCATAAGTAGAAGGGGCATCTCAGAGTCGTTAAAATGAGTATGAAAGAAAACATTTCACCAATTACATTGGTTCATTCTCAACTAAGAATAAGTTATTCCGGCAGGGCTGCCTTCGTGGGCTCGCTGGGTTGGAAAAGCGGAGATGCATGAATCATCATCATCAGCCTATATTTATGTCCACTGCAAGATGAAGGCCTCTCCATGTGAACTCCAATTAACCCTGTCTTGCGCTAGCTAACTTCCAACTTGCACCTACAAATTCCTAACTTCATCACCCCACCTAGTTTTCTGCCGTCCTCGACTGCGCTTCCCTTCTCTTGGTATCCATTCTGTAACTCTAATGGTCCACCGGTTATCCATCCTACGCATTACATGGCCTGCCCAGCTCCTTTTTTCCCACTTAAATGACAACTAGAATATCGGCTATTCCCGTTTGTTCTCTGATCCGCACCGCTCTCTTCCTGTCTTAACGTTAGGACTAACATTTTTCGTTCCATATGCATGAATCACTCGTTTGTATTGAGTCATTGTTTCATGCTGCAATTAAATAAATCGTCGATTTCATATTCCACAAAGGCGAACTATGAAGCTTTCGATGACAGCTAGGCAAAGAACTATAAACTGACAACTCTGAGTATACCTAAAACATAGCTAGACCATCAGAACACTGGCATGATCACGGAAAAAGAAAGCAGAATAATTCTTGACTGCCACCTTTATTTCCTATACTAGCAAACATGCCTTAATTGTGTCGACATGTAAAATAAGCAGCCACAAAACACAACTCGCAGCTGAATTTTGCGGGTGTAAACACCCCGTCAAAATGGTAGATGTTGAGTTCGGAAAAGACGTGCCTATATAGTGCATTTTGTATGTTTGGTACTGCGCTATCAAAGAACGGCGGCACAGAGATATCGTGAAGCTATTACAAAATCAGCTATATTTATGCAGCCTTCGCTCCGACCAAGAACATAACCAGAAAGCAGTTCCTGCCTTTTTCACATATAACCGAAGCCACATTCAAAATGCATGTTTATCGTGCATTTTGAACACAGCAAAGCCAATTTGCAGACACCAACTAAGCATTGCACTAAATAGCTGGGTTTATTAGTCAGTTTTATTGTTGTCCGCGCGTGGGTGTGTTAAAAAGGAGGCCTGGGTGTGTAAAGATCGAGGGCGCGAACACAAGAGTATTCATGAGGCGCTGAAACAATGTAAGGCTTGAAACACACCACGCAAGAACCCCTCTCAT